>NC_137464.1:162220230-162684230 GCF_964235325.1 Thermobia domestica
CTGTTGTTTGCTTACTCGGTGCTGTTTATTCTCTTTGGAACCTGATGTGAAATTACTGCTTTCTCCTTACTTTCAGCTGTTTTTGCTATTTCTAATTTTGATGTCTATTATATTAGTGGAATTTTATTCCATCATGGAAATATATTTTATTTCTTTTTAAATGTAAATAAAAAGAAAAGTCTATTTGGACAAGTTTCCCCACAACTCTAGAGGTATTGTCTTGGGTGCGCTTTTATTTTCTTTTCGTTTAGGGCCGCGGTGGCTCAGTGGCAGAGCTTTCACCTCTAGTGCTTGGGGCCTCGGGTTCGATCCCAGCCCCCGCCAATTGAACTTTGTGGCGGACGAACACCGTGTGCGTCGGTTTCCTCGGGGTTCTCCTATTACCTCCCACTCTCTTCATTTCATTCATTACTCATCATCACCGTCTCCTTTAGCCTAACCGGCACAACCGTGGGACGTAAAACTTAAAGATTTCATTTCATTTCTTCAACACAAATGCAATTAAAACCTGACTCTGAGAGCGCAACAATGTTATCTTGTTCGAAGGGTCAGTGATTTTGTGTCGAAGGTAATGTTACGCGAAGAGACAGGCTGCGCGTGGGCTTACCTCGTCTTACGTTTGGCAACATTGCTCTTGGTCAAGTGGCCTATTGCTTATGCCTTTAGGTATTTGCCCTAAAGCCATACAACGAGCTGTGTGCGTTCTGTTACTCCCTCCCTGCCCCTCGCGGTGTTTGCGAAAATATTATTTGCTTTTCATGCATTGAGATAAGGGGTAAGACATACCTTGGGACAGGAAGGGAGTCGAGGTCGCTGAGATGATTAGGCGTAAAGCTATCAGCTATTTTCTGTTAGTGGTTTCTTCATATACGTCTACCAAGTTAACGAACCTTGACTTATCCGCGTACAGTAGTTGGTTAGTGTGTCCTCGATGGCTATTTTTACTTTTTCCATGATCATCCCATACCATACAGTATTTTTTATGTTTTGAAAAAGCTTGATTTTATCAATTCGTTAAACAACAATGTTTCTTTTTTTCTAACCATGTTTCTTAGTATTATCCTCTTCATTCTAACTAATTTAAATATTTTCAATAATTCAGAATTTTGACTAAAAAATGTTACAATGATCAAGATTTGTATAAGAAGAGGAGCCTTTATTTCTAATCATTGTCATAAACGGAAGGGAAAACTTATAAAAAATTGAAATAACTTAGTAGACGTAGAAAATCGATAGAAATAATGAACATCAACTATTAGTTGACTGTTAGAAGTATAGTAGATATAGTTCTCAACCCAAGTAGAAGATGCACTCTTTGCTTCATGAAAATAATAAACATTTTTGAAAAATAATTACAGAAAAGTAATTTGAAGACATTTACTGAGCGAACGAAGGTTACTGGTTAGTGTTGACGCTTCGTAATTGAGAGTCTCCCGGTTCAAATTTCGATACGAGGCATCCTGACTAGTGATTTTGCAGTACCACTGGGCGAATACCAGGGTACCTTTAATACATAAGCTTTGGCAAATTTTCTTGAAATCTTTGTTCTTATGTTGTTAATGTTTCAGTGTGAAATGGCATTTTGCTGCATGGATAATATTTTTAGTAAACAAAATATAGTAGATGAATGGTTAGTGCAAGGAACTCCTACTTGTATGTCTTAGGTTCAAATCCCGACTGTTCTTATTGATTTTTTCTTTTAGCTACGCTCATATGTTGCACTCCAGAAGTTCAATTTTGAATTAAATGTAGTCGCAGCTAGTTTAAACTGAAATTATTTTCAAAACTATTTGCTATTACATGTTTTTGTTTTACTTGCGATGTTTCAACTTTGATATTAGATCTTAGAACCCTAATGTAACTCATTTCCCTACGTCATACCATGATGAATGCTTTCACAACAACGATAGTCGGGCGGTAATACAGAATTTCATTGTTACTGCAGGGCCGGATCTTGAAGCCTGCGAACTACGCGTTCGCAGGAGGCGCCAGGTGAACAGGGAGCCAAATTAGAAAAATGAATTTTGTTTTAAATGTAAATATTTATTTAAATAAATGTTATGATGAAAAATTTTCTTCATATAGCTTCAAATAAATATTGTACAGACTGAGATACAGACAAAATACATCAAAAGGACAATAAAGTCGAATCTTTGCGTGGTTGGCTGTAAAACACCCTTTACAAATGAAATGGACTCGTACATCAATTGATGCCAATACCACACGCACAAGTGATGCCAGTTTGAGGAAAATTTCCACGGCACAGGATAGACTTTTTTAAAGAGGGAAAAGGGATATTTTACGAATATGAGATAAAATGAAGGTAAATTTAGCTTTCCAATAGATGTTGTATTAAGCACTATGACCGTAGAGCTAAAGACAGTGGTATAGTTTCCACAATCCCACCATATGCACAAAATACAAATATAACAGACTCTTCATTCCTTCCTCAACAACCCTTCCGACACCTTGCAAGAGAATATCATTGCCAAATATGTCTTTAAAATCCGAATGGATCAACAAACCTAAGGAATTCAACGCAAGTATTGTTTATGGATTGGGTGGCATTATCACAGTAGAAAGAAATGTCTCCAAGGGTGCTCCTCCATCTTGTCTTAAACAGTGTCTTCGCATAGTACTTTGGTTCAATGACCTCAGTTAAGGGTTGAGAAAGATCACCGTAAATGAAATTCACATTATAAAAGTTGAAGCAAGCATGGGCGCCCAAAAGGGGACGAGGGGGCCGGGCCCTACCTGGCTTACGACAAGTATAATATATATGCATAATTTCTTAAGATTTTCTTAATACAAATAAAAATACCAAACGTAATATACCAACCAGGAAGATGACCCCTCTAAAAAATTCTTCGGGCCCCCATGGAAGCAAGTAGGCTTTTCTTGTCCATTCGCCCAGGGAGTGGAGCGAATACTAAGAAAACACGGGCGGTACAAATGGAATTTTTAAAAATCATTTCTGAGGGAAATTTTAACTTAAGTTCCTAATGGCTCAAATCGCTGTCCACTGCTTAATGCTCACTTGGTTTAATATCTATTAGTTCATTTGTCGTTCGTCAAGATTTTCATTTCTATCCTAAGTCATTTCGTTTTTGTTTTATTTTTTACATTTATAATGATGTGTGCTTTCACTTTTTAATAGTACTTTGTTTTTCATATAATAATAATGAGCAACGATATAAAACCAAGTGAGCATTTTATCGAAAAAAAAAGCTACAAAACATGAAAGAAGATAAGAGGCAACCGAAGGCTCTAAAAGGTTTCTTTCGCGTTCTGGACAAAATCATACAAATGTTGAGGTGGGGAGTTGTCAATACCAGTCACTGTTAACGAAGCATTTGCAGGTCGACATTCTTTTGAAACTGTAAGGTTATTTTACCTGATTGCAGTAGTTTAATTGTTGAATTAAAATGGGACGATACGGTCATTTCTGTTACGGGTCTGAATTAAATTTCATGTATTTCAAAATATGTTTAAATACAATTAGTTTTCACGCGGCATATAAGTATATAACTTGAAAGGATATAATCGAAAGCGATGAAAGGTCATTTGGATGACAAGTAGTTTTTTTTCAGTACTCTCACTTTCAATCACAGCAGCATATACAGATGCTTGTTTTATTATAACAGTATAACAATAATTATTAATCCATTCTCTGTTATTAAATTTAGATGGAGCGATATTTTAAATTAGTAATAATTCTAATGCAAAGTAGAGTTTTGATTATTAGTTACTTGTGTTCAGGGATGCACCGACATAGGTGCTAGGGATGCGCACGAGACGAATCGAGACAGGATTTTCCAGACAAAATTCGAGTCGAGACACGGTTCTTCCAATAGAGAAATATACATTTTTCGAGTCGAGACATCACTTTTACAACACATTTTCGAGACGAGACAGCTACACATCTTGTCTCGTGGGCATCCCTAATAGGTGCAGTGTTCCTTTCAGAAAAAAATCTTCCGGGGGGGTACACTTAGTATTCAGAGGGCCACTGCTGCTACTCTTTTATTTGTTATGATATTACAGACGTATTATTTTGATCTCCTCCCGGGGGAAAGTGGCCCCCTAAAAATATGTGTGGACGAAACACTGCACAGGTGGTCTGAGAGTCTGGATCCTTCAATTAGCACAATTTCAGGGGCAGATACACAAAATTATTTGCATTTGTAGGCTATTCCGAAAAATCTTCGAACCCGAAAGAAAAATCTTGGGTGCATCTTTGCTTGTGTTTACATTGTGTTACTGCCTGATTTCGTACGTTTATGTTGGAAAGAAACATGAAAGAATTGAATTGTTCTATAGGCCTAAAGGGCCCTGAAAAGAATTTTTGCGAAGGAACCTTATTTTAAAGTGCTGCCACTGGATCGAGGACAAATTAAATATCAATTAAGACACACACTTTTGTCATTTGTTGTGTATTGAACTATTTTAACTAAAATTAATAAAGAATTATTTGAAATCAAGTATATCTCAAGAACGATTAAATGGACTAGCTTTGATGGCCATTGAAAATTACATTCTGAATGAAAGTGATATTGATGCAGTAATAAGAGATTTTGCCAAATTGAAAGCCAGAAAAGTGTCTTTATAACATGAACTTTACAGTAACAAAGAAAACGAGAAATTAAGCTAACTACCATATTTATATCACTGGAAAACACTATTTAAATATGCTTTTAATGAAGTGTAAGAGCATATCTCTTTGTCAAAATCAAACCTGTGATAATGTTAAACTTAAAGCTCATTAGTTTTATTCTATTTCGACTTTTATGTTTCAACTGTATTTGTCAAAATACATCTTAGGTATACATTTTAGTTGTTTCCTGTGCTTATTTAATAAAAAAAAAAATATAAAATTATTAAAACTGGAACTTTGGTCATGTTTCATCCACAGTTAATTAGGTTTAATTTCGCCATTTTCCTTTAATACTCACAGGAAGACTGAATTATTATATATTGAAGAAATTTGTAATTGTAACAATTATCTGAAGAATTTTTGTCCATTACAGCATTCTATTCTTTTATTATCATTTAGGCGGGGGCGACTAAATATTGTTTATTTACACTTACAAAATGTCTACAACCGATCCTGTTACTGTTTTATATATATATATATATATATATATATATATATATATATATATATATATATAGAGAGAGAGAGAGAGAGAGAGAGAGAGAGAGAGAGAGAAAGTTTTGATTCAGAAAAAAGTACAGTTGAACGTACGATGCAACATGAGGAACATGAGGAACTGTTCTGAAATCTTCACCGGTTCTCTCCTCTGAAACCGCATGCGAATGGGGCCAACCTTGGTCATATACCACATCTGGAATATTACCGTTTATGTCAGAGATCCCGAAAAATATATATTCGACAAAAATAAAGGATGTTTTCGATTTTATTTTATTTTATTTATTTATTTATTTGCCTGTCACCCTCCCACTCTGACCTCCATGCCAACCAAGGCTTAACTTGAACTTAAGCAACATCGACAACGTCACTATTCATCTGCGATCACGAAATCTAATACCATAACGATTTCGATATTAATATTGTTCATATTGAGTACTTTTACATGCCACTTGCCCCCTTATTACGGATGACTTCAGTGTCTCGCCCCCACAACTATGGAGCAATTTCAACAATATTACGTATAGCTATAAACCACCATCTGTAAAATAAATGTGCGGGTGACCTTTTTCGGGGAGGAATTCATTAGCTACTTTTCCAATATCAATGTGGTGGCTTTTTTCTCTTTCCATGCTAAAGATTGCCGAAGAGCTCAACTGCATTTGCACCACTGTCCTATGAATATAGATTTTAATGGCATTTACTTTACTAAGTGCTTGCTTAGGTGTTACAGGAAAAGTGAGATTCTGTTATAAATGAGTAGGGGTCTAAACAAATACGGAAAACTATTAGCAATGACACTACTCGAAATGAGTTTTCGCAATATAATGGAACAGTATTTTATTCGAATGTGAAGGAAATCATTGCATAAATTGGCCCTTCCCCTCCTTAGAAGTCTAAGCTAAAATACGTATCTAATAATTTTGAATTAGAAAAATATGCATCGAGTTTCATATCCTTAACTTTAAGGTCTCCTGAGTTAAGTAAATGAATAACCTTCCTGCTAACGGAAGAGTAAAGCTTTGGGCTTTAATGGTATCTGGAGTGTAATTATTAATTTCAGCAACCCCGAAAACTATTGAATAGACACTCATATCTTTCAATTAAGAATTATTAAATTTTCACCCCTCCCATTAAACCTCCATGCCGATAATGCTAAACTTTGATGTGAACGATATAGAAGGTTTCATAATTCATGTACTCAAAAGCTATGGATTTAACATTAATATCCTTTATTTTCGATTATTTTTGCATGTCCCTGTGTCTCCAGGGGCGCCCATTAAGGGAGTAAGAGGGAGCGATTGCCCCCTCTAGAGGAAATTATACTTTGCAAGATCGAAAACCCAAAAATTGTTTGAATATTTACCCCAAAATTTGGAACTATATTTGAAATGTCGCTTATACTTGCCCCCTTTGAAAACCACAATATGGGCGCCCTTGTGTGTCTCTCATGATAGAGCTAGAGATAATATGGGTTTCGATTCCCGGCAGGAGTCGTGTGGTTCGGGTTCCACGTTAAGTCGTAGATGCACATCTTGTATAGAGTCACAGCTGAAAGACACGCTGAAATCTATATCACCTCACCTCGTGAGATATTCTATTTTTGCATAATTTCTAAACCACTTTTCTTTCTTTGAATCTTCTCCTTCCTCTTAGGACACGCATAGGTTCAAAACCGAATCTTTCTTCACGGTTGGAGGACGCAAGACTACTGTACCATACGCGTACAACCCTTATGAGTTGCGCAGTTTGAGTAGCACGCACGAATAAACCACGCTTACATTTATTATATATAATTAATAAAATCTCATATTAGGACTAACTTCGCACACCAAACTTTTAACAATGCGACTTTTTAAATTCTGTTCATTTTCTTTATTATTATTATTATTATTATTATTATTATTATTATTATTATTATTATTATTATTATTATTATTATTATTATTATTATTATTATTGCAATAGCTATATGAAGCAATTATCTCGGCCAATTTCGTTAATACACACCATTCAGCAACCGGTAGTTGTAGAAATCATGCTTTTGCAACAGCAATTGTTAGCTCAATCGGTAAAGCGCAGACTTATGGATTCAAGGGTTGCGAGTTCGAATCTCGCCTAAGTCAAAAGATTTTTTTCTGATATAATTCTTGAGATGGAAATGTTTCTCTCTTCACCTCTCTTCACAAACATCTCGTAATTCTGAATAGAGATGTTTGGATGTGAAAGAAAAAAGTATACTAGGATATAAGAAAAGAAAGATAAATTACATGATACCTTTTGAAATTTTTAACTATATTTTCACCTATCTAGGACGTTTCTAAAAAGTTCAGACTTCTAGACCTCCTTTTCGTTCTCTTACGTGTCCTTTAACTAATTTCTACAATTACTTATTGAGTCTAATTTACTTATAATTACTTATTGAGTAATTATACATATATTACAGATGTCTTATCTTTTTCTCTTTTCTCTACATCATGTCTTGAGATGAATGTTTTGACAATAGGTTACAGACACGATTTTACAAAATAATACGATCTGCGATATCAGTGATACATATTGTGGTGTTTAACTTAACATATAAAACAATAAATAGAAAAACTGAGAATACGAATCTTTTCGTGCACTGATGCTTCAAATCTGTGTCTTTACTCCCTATACCTATGTTAATTCCCTAGTCAAAATAAAAACTCTTCAAAATTAATCAAAAATTCTTATACAACCATCCCTTCCTTGAAGTACTGCGCGGTCACATACCCGTCACTGCGATGTAAAGGCACTTATGGCGACGAGGATACATACAAGTCACAGCTAAATTATGGTTGCAATATTTTAAAGTCAGAAAAGTGGTGAGTTCTAAACCGTAAGTTCTGATGTGAACTTGCGTGTTACAAATACTGACCTTGGATCCTTCGCACTTTTTTTTAAAAAGTTACTTCTTTGATGACACTTCCAATGTACTACCATGAGCAAAATAAATGACGCGTCTCTTTATTCTGAAGTTTTTTGAAAATATCTCCGTTTTCTTTATATGTTCGAAATTTCGGAAGGTTTCCCCAGCAGGACAGGTTAATAACAAACCCGTTTTTAATATTTGTGTTAGATATTAGCTTAAAATAAAGAAATTAGAAGCAAAAAACATTAAATCGACAGAAATCTCGAGAATTACCAACTCTGCTAAAGTGGAAAATTTTCAAGAACACGAGGGAATTCTGCATTTCAACACGAAGCAGCGACATCTATGTCATTGAGAGAAATGTGGATTAAATCTACAAACTAAACTTTTAACGAATATTTCTAGTATGTCTTATTATATGCATTATTTGCAAACTCCAAATATATGAATATATGCTAAGTATTAACATAAAGATAGAGCAAATAGTGGAAATTATCTATGGAAAAGGACGAATTGGTAGGACGATCGTAATGAAATATCGTCTTTACCGGAACAGGCTCAATTCACGTAAAAAAACAAATAGCTCAGTTAGTTAAAGCAATGAGTCTGTATGCTGAAGGTAGCGGGTTCGATCCCATGGAAGAGCCGTTGTCATTTTCATCTCTACACTACGGTTATTTTATTTATTTTTTTATGTGGGAAAGAATTAAATTGTAACGTATGTGTAAAACTCATGACGATACCAAAAAAAGAAAAAATGCCGTTGTCGCACTTGCATTAGCGTCCCTAATTTTGTTTGCAAACAGTTTCGTAATTATTTCCCCTGTGCTCACTGTTCACCATATGCTCGCTGGCGCATAACGAATGTTTCCCAGTAAATGTTAATTCTAATTTGGAGAATTTTATAAAGTTTTACAATATTTCTCACTAGATACTCTTCTATCTACGTGTTTGGATATTTTGATAACAGATTTCCCTATTAAATGTTTAATTTTCCCTAGATGTTTAATTACGGAAAAGTTTTACAATGTATTTGTATTGAATTGAAATTGTTTTGAATTTACTACATAAGGTAAGTAGACCGAAGGAGGAGAACTCAAGTAATTGATATTCTACGTAAAAGCAACCTATTGTAGAATGATGATGCTTCTTACCTTCAGCACATAATATTTACGTTAGAGAGTCAGACAGAGAAAAATCCTGGTTTTTCCTCCTCTATGACCACCCATCTTAAACCTCTACATATCATTGTTCGTCTCACAAAATTTCGGTGCTCCAAAAACATTCAAATAATAATAATAATAATAATAATAATAATAATAATAATAATAATAATCCTGAATATGCCATCCTTACATAATGTAAGGATATCTTAGTTTCCTAGTTTAAATCTTAAATATCTTAGTTTAAAATGCTTTCTTTAGTACTTATTTAAGCAACCATGTAGGAGGGGGTACGACTTTTTATTTTGCCCCTCTCATTTCAGTACCCTTCCAACAGAAAGTAATTTTTGATAAGCAGGACAGACAAAATGAATAAGAAATATATTTACAGCATCCTCTCCCCTTTCATGATTGGAATATCACGTAATATTTTTTATTCTACGAAAGATGGCCCTGTGCGGTTAGGGGTAGGTAACTAAAAAAATACCTAATATATAGCGCCCCTTGATTGTAATATTACCGCTTCTTTATTTGTACGAGGGAGCCCCTACACAATCAAGGGTGACAAAAAGAATAGGAAGAGTGTCTATTGATTCCAGTGGTGGATCCAGCACGAACTCCTGGGGGAGGGGAGGGGAAGTGAAACATTCTTTTGATGATGTGAAGCTGTCACAAATTACCACTTAACTAAACTAAACAATAGTGGGGGGAACCGGAACCCAGTCAGTTTAAATTGATGTAAAAGTTTAATTTTTGGCTTCATATTAAAAGTTGTGGTTTCAAATGAGAATTTCAATCCAAGTGGTCAATCATCAAATCTCGTGGGGCTCTTCAGTGTAGGCTAATACGGCCCCCTTATGAGAAAAGGCAAAATTATTAACATGTTTATAACTTTCGAATTTTTCGTCTATTTTAAAGAAATATTTTGCTTCGTATTAAAGTGTTGGTTCCAAATGACAAATTCAGTCCGAGTGGACAATGATCAAATCTCCGGGGGGGGGCTCTTCAGTATAGGGGGCTACGGCTCCCTTATAAGAAAAGGCAAAAATATGAAAATGCTTATAACTTCCGAATTTTCCGTCTATTTTAAAGAAATTATTGGCTTCATATTAAAGCCTTGGCTTCAAATGACAATTTCAGTCCGTGTGGACAATGATCAAATCTCGGAGGGCTCTTCGGTGTAGGGGTTTCGGCTTCTTTATGGGACAAGATTCACGTAGTTGATATTGCAAAATTGTTTTGTATATATAAGTGGAAACTTGCACCATTTGGTTAATTTTACCTCTTATGTTTTGCAGATTCATATTCCAAGCAATAGTTACTTCGCAGAGCTAAAAGAAGGCACTTACTAGTTTCATTAAAATGAAATGTCTTTTATGAGAAGTGCTCATGGAGCCGACGAACGAATAGGCATCCAAACGTTGGTTAAGTCGAACGGTTGAAACCCGTTGAGCTCGCTACAATTATTATTATTATTATTATTATTATTATTATTATTAATAATAATAATAATAATAATAATAATAATAATAATAATAATAGAGCATTCACCTTTGGTGCATGGGGTCCGTGGCTCGATTCCACTTCGCGCCAAGTGAAATTTGAGGTGGACAAATACCGTGTGCATGGGTATGTGTTTTCTTGAGATTTTCCATTTTCCTCCCACTTTCTTCATTTCACCATTTCATTCATCATCATTCTCCCTTAGCGTAGGTGCACAATCGACCAACGTTAAACTAGATATTGCAATTTCAATAATAATAATAATAAAAATAAATTGAACTGAAAGGACTGTAATTTATGTGGACAGCAATTATCATAAATATGCAACCATTATAAAAATAATGCTTTGAGTAGAAAGATAATCCTTTCCAAGTGTTAACGAATGCGCACGAGATAAGACATGTCTCAAGAAAGAGACAAGACGCGCTTTGTGACATCCAAGATAATACGAGGCAAATGGTTTGGACACGAGATAGCTTGTAAAATGTCTCGTCTTGTCTGGAATGTCTCGAAAACAAAAGTCTAAGTTTTAATATTATCTTTCAAGATCTATTCTCTCGGAAGTAGTTCTCTGCCTTAAAATTAATAACGACATTTGTGATTTAAAAAAAGATAAACAATGCCTAAAGTTAATAGTTAACTTTTCGAAAAGAAGCTTCATTAAGGGTGAACCTGAAAGATGTCCACAAACTTCGGGAGGTGATTCGTGACATCAAAAGGAGACAAATGGTCCTCTTGCAGTTTTCGAATTCAGCTTCGTTGTCGAGATACAGGGTTGCCAACTGGTCGTGTTTGAGAAACTCACTGAGAATAAATTCAAGTCCAAGAATAAACTACTACTCATATATTTTTCAGGTCAATTGACTTATACCATGTTGTAAGGTCAAATATTTATTTATGAAGTGTGTACAAAATTCGCCAGGGTCTTTTCTGAGAAAATCGTCGAGAAAAAGTCACCTCCAAGAATAAACTACCCCTTGTAAATTTTTCTAAGAGAAATATCTGATACTGCAATATAGGGTTGTTAATTAAATATTGATTAATGAAAAATAAACAAAATTGTTAAAACCATTTTTGAGAAAATAGCGTTTTTCGATTTTCGGCTGTTTGTAAACCACACTTATTTTAGGTGGTAGGATAAAATGGAAAAGCTCCTGTAAGAATACTAAGTAAACCCTAAGTTTAAAATTTGGTGTAGATAAGTTGAACGGTATGGCCTCTAGGCGAGTGCATATAAAAGTGTGCCGAAAGGACGGACCGGAAGGACGGGTGTCGAAAAGTCACATTTTCGGTATGTAGACGCCATGAAACATGTAAATCCGTTGAAATCTGAATTTGATATTATTTTCACAATCACTATGTTTTCTTCTCTCTTTTGTCGCTCGAAAAAGAAAAGCCTAAGTTTACCACAAAAAGCTAGGGAGTTTCTCAAAAAATATTCAATTACAGGGCCACCGCACTAAACTTTTTCAATTCAATTTCTTAACTGTGTTAGGCCGCAGTTGTTACTGAAGTGTGTATTTGGATAATACGAATAAAGTTATCGTATTATTCAAATACATCGAATGTCAGATTATCGAATAAAAAACTTCGATTGAAGAAAATCCACACTACAAAACTAACTCACACTTTGAGCACATTTTCATTAGACATATAATAGACCAATTAATGCAATCATTGTTTATGAAATATGAAAAAAATCAAATGAGTCACTTTGGGAAAGTCGTTCAAAAAGAACACGTCAAGAGTAACCTACCTCTTGTGAATTGTTTCGAACAATGAGTTAAGATATACTTTTGGTTATTAATGAAATATTTATTTGCGAAATTTGAACAAACTCGCCTGTCGTTCGAGAAAATTGTCGGGGAAATAACCTTGACCCCAAAAATAAACTATCCATTGTAATTGCTTTTCATAGAAATGACTTATACTAAAATATAGGGTTATTAATGAAATACTTATTTATGAATTATAAATAAAATTGTCCGAGTAATTTTTGAGAAAATCGTGAGGGAAAAATAACTCCCCGAATAAACTAACTCTTGAGGATTCTTTCAGGGTAAGCGAGTTATTCCATATTACTAGGTTTTTAATGAAATATTTATTTCTGAGTACGAACAAAATTGCTTGACTCATTTTTGAGAAAACCGTGAAGGAAAAACATCCTCAAGAGTAAACTACCCCTCGCATATTTTTTCAGGACAAATGAGTTTTGCCATATTGTTCGGTTATTAACGAAATATTTATTTTTGAAATATGAATAAACTCTTTTGAGTCGTTTTTGAGAAAATCGCCCAGACAACACTCCACCAAGAATAAACTACCCCTCGCATTTTTTTAGGACAAACGAGTTATGCCATATTGATAAGTTATTAATGAAATCTTTATTTATGAAATATGAACGAAAACATTTGAGTCCATTTTGAGAAAATCACTGAGAAAAAACTCACCCTCTTAGTATAAACTACCCCTTGTAGATTTTTCTCAGATAAATGCCTTATACCACAAAATAGGGTTGCTAATTAAATATTGATTTATAAAAAAAGAAAGAAAACAAGATCGTTAGAGCCAGTTATGAGAAAATATCTTTTTTCTATTTTCATCGTACAGGAAACTACCCTTGTTTTGGGAGTAGGAGGGAAATAAAAAAAACTATAGCTAATACTATGAAAATCTTAAACTAAAATTTGGTGCAGATAAGTTGAACGGTATGGCCTCTAGGCGAGTGCACAGAAAAGTGTAGCGAACGGACGGACGAACAGATAGACATGTATCGAAAAATAACTTTTTCGGTGTTAGGGGCTATAATACGTGTAAATTCGTTGAAATCTCAAATTTGATTTTTTTTTCGAACACCATACTTTCTTCTCTCATTTGTCACTTCAAAGTAAAAGGAACTCAGAACTACAGATAAAAGACACCTACTTTTACACATAGACATTATTTATTGATTTAAAACTGTTTTAGTTTGTGCCATTTCACTTCCAATTGAAAGGTTTTACAATGATTAACGGCATACCAATGACGAGACGGAAGTTTTCAGGAAGTAAATGCATTCAGAAGTCTAGATTGCATTACAGCTATCAGTCTGTTTTTATTTCTGCAATTGTTAACAGCTGTAATTTCGTCGAAACGCTACATGAAATAATTTTTGGTTGACGTCATTGTGTTACTATTTTAGTATTGTTCTCTTCAGACTTGGTTGAAGTTTTGACTTAACGGTTATACATTTTTTTCTTATTTCATCGTTACACATAAGAATAAAATGTTGTGGTGACTGGATAGATTCGAACCTACGAACATTGAGTTTTTATTCTTCAAACAATTTACCACAGACCAAGCTTTGTCCTCACGTTAACGTACGGTTACAGGGTTTATTACGATTTAAATAAAATGGCTGGCTGTTAGAGTTTCCTGCCCAAATATTTCGATAAAAAATTTTCATTGCTTCGTACATTGTTTAGATACACATTTTAGGAGAGTGAATTTTGGTGTATATAATAATTTCATGCCAGATAAAAGCTGGATAAGTTTTAATAACATGTTTCATATGTAGTTCTCAATAATAGACTTGTTCGGGATGACGTTCCAAGGTTTAGCATTGACTAGCAGTTTTTGCTATTAATATCCCTTCTAGCAATATTGGCAGTAGACAAAAGTTAGCCCGTGTTAAAGCTTTTTGCTCCTAATTTAGTTATTTTACTTTATTATTTAACGAATATATTGAAAATTGTCAGAGACACGTATGCAGTAATTTATTTCGGGAGGGGTCCGACTTCAATATTAGGATAAATTATAATAAAATTTTAAAAGATAATCCCCAAAATTAGGCTAAATTTACAGAAAAGTTGGGGTTTCAGAGGGGGTCCGGACCCCCTAGACCCACCCCTAAATGCGTTCTTGTTTGTCAGTAACATTTCCTCATTTTGAAACCCTCAAAAACTTCGGATAGACTATATAAAGGAAAACGAGTTATTTTCGATGAAATATCACTTTAAGGAGACGCGTCAGTTTTATTGCACAGTGTGGTATCCCACGTTCACAATGGCAAGAGTTTCTTTTCTCTGATTCTCTGTCATTGTGTTCTATCGAAAGGTTAGGTTTGTAACATATTACTCCTACGAACAAGCATGACTGGCAGATAGGAATACTGAACACAACTCCAGAGAAATGCATGCTGGAACTTACGTTTATAGCTACGCTTTGGTGATTTGCCCTCAAGGTCAATCGAGTGGTAATTCAGTTCCGTCTCTGTTCTTAAGCCATGTTCGTATTACTTCGAACAGTTTTGATAATGAAAAGCATGCCTCTTAATATAACAGACTTCTTTCGCGTAAGAAATCGAAACTCAGTTGGTCAGAGCAACTAGTCTGTAAGAATTAGGTTGTTAGTTAGTTAGGAGCCCAGTACGAGTAAGGGTTTTTATTACTATTGTTTTTATCTTTTTTATGTGAGGAAAAATGAAATTGTGACATCGCGATATCAAATGTATTTGATTAGGTAGCTTTGTCTTACCTAAACTTTAAACATCAGTAACCGTCGAAATTATTTCACTAACCGATCACTTACTGAACATTTCAAACACGTCAAACCAGTGGCATAACATGAAGGTTAACCTCTCCTCCGCAGTCCTTAGTTATGCGTCCGTACTTTCAAGGGCGGACTAAGGGCCGGGCGACTGCCCGGGGTGCCAGAGAAAGAGGGGCACCAAAACGAGCGTCAAAAAGTAAATTTTACAATGTGCTTTCTACTGACGTTTTTGGTTTATATTCTTGTAAAGTAGTGGCATGTTATATGATCTTTTTACATTTCACTATGGAAGAAGAGAGTTTCATAGTACTAAGGGGGCTGTATCGAAAAATTGAGAGATGGCATGTAGAATAAAGAGTGCCGGGAATTAAGTATTGTTTGTTTGTTTGCTTGAGTTTAGCGTTCCACGGTTATGCCTTAATGGGCAAGGGAGATGTGGATACTAATTATAGTGGAATCCGAACCACTTTTATCGTTCAACAGTAATCCACCGGGAATTGGACCCGGTACCACAGAGGGCAGGCGTGCTAGCCACTAGACCAGAGGGGGTGGAGTTGGTATTGTTTATAGCGGGCCATATTCTTTGTGAAGTTTTCCTAGGTAATGGATTTCCTTTTGAAAATGGGTTTAAAACAGGGGCGTCATTTAGGGAGGGCAGGGAGGGGCATTTGCCCCCCCTGAGTTTGAGATGTATATAGATTTTATCATTAGAATAGTAGTAAATCAGTGAAAAACGCGAAATTTTACTTATATCAAGAGGTCTTGCCCACCCCCCCCCAAAGCAAAATCTGAAATGACGCTCCTGGTTTAAACTATTAAAAACACTATGATAAAATGTAAAATATAGGCTACTACTAGGGGAAGGGCGCCAAAAAGTCACATGGCCCGTGTGAAAATTTGGCCTGCTCCGCCCCGGCGTACTTTCTGTATATTTTTTGGCCTTGCAGCTTGTGCGGTCCCCACGCCACATTGTTGCGGGGGCGCTATTTACGCCTAGCTTTCGAACGTAATTCAATAACTGTTTAAGAAATTCTACCATCAGCGTGGAAACGGGAATATATTTTTCTAATAGTCCCATAGAACTTTCACTCAGAACGCCAGATGCAATTTTTCAGAGTGGGCTCTGGCTCATATTCAGGAATAATAATAATAATAATAATAATAATAATAATAATAATAATAATAATAATAATAATAATAATAATAATAATAATATTAACTATGAATGTCTTTGGAGAGCCGAAATTATGTGACACGAATCATTATAGATAGAGCTTTAAGATGAGTGGTCATAGGGGAGGAAAAACAGGATTTTTCTCTTTCTGACTCTCTAACGTTGAGATTATGTGCTGAAGGTAAGAAGCATCATCATTCTACAATAGGTTGCTTTTACGTAGAATATCTATTACTTGAGCTCTCCTCCTTCGGGCAACTTTGCTTATGTAGTAAATTCAAAACAATTTCAATTTAAGACAAATATTTATAGAGAAAATTAAACATTTAATAGGGAAATCTGTTATCAAAATATCCAAACTTTTTTTTTTGGTATCGTCATGAGTTTTACACATATGTTACATTTTGATTCTTTCCCAAATAAAAAATAAATAAAATAACCTTAGTGATAAAAATGACAACAGTACTTCCACGGGATTCGAACCGTCTACCTTCGGTATACAAACTCGTTGCTTTATCTAACTGAGCTATTTGCTTTCTTACGTAAGTTGAACCTGTTCTACAGTAAAGACGATTCTTCATTACGATTGGGCTAACAATTCGTCTTTTTCCATAGGTAATTTCCACTATTTGCACTATATATACGTTAATACTTAGCATAGATTCATATATTTGGAGTTCGCTGATAATGCATATAATAAGACATACTAGAAATATTTCGTTAAAATTTTCGTTTGTAGATCTAATCCACGCTTCTCTCAATGACATAGATGTCGCTGCTTCGTGTTGAACTGCAGAATTCCCTCGCGTTCTTGAAAATTTCCCACTTTAGCAGAGTTGGTAATTCTCGAGATTTCTGTCGATTTAATGTTTTTTGCTTCTAATTTCTTTATTTTAAGCTAATATCTAACACAAATATTAAAAACGGGTTTGTTATTAACCTGTCCTGCTAGGGAAACCTTCCGAAATTTCGAACATATAAAGAAAACGGAGATATTTTCAAAAAACTTCAAAATAAAGAGACGCGTCATTTATTTTGCTCATAGTAGTACTTTTCGGCTGCAGGGAAGCAAACTGGACCCCACCTGATTTTCATATATTTTGTAAATTAGACCACGAGGAACACGAATCTGAAGGAATTTTGACATTCCGAATTTCGGAACTCGAGATATTCGAACATAAAGTGACCACGGAAGCAAACTGGACCAAAACTAATTTTTATATATTTTGTAAACTAGACTATGAGGAACACAAATCTGAAGGAATTTTGACATTCCGAATTTCCGATCTCGAGATATTCGAACATAAAGTGACCACGGAAGCAAAGTAGACCCCACCTTATTTTTATATATTTTGTAAAGTAGACCACGAAACACGAATCTGAAGGAATTTTGACATTCCGAATTTCGGAACTCGAGATATTCGAACATAAAGTGACCACAGAAGCAAACTGGACCAAAATTAATTTTTATATATTTTATATAAATTTATTTTATATATTTTATATAAATTATATATTTTATATAATTTTTATATATTTTATAGACCACGAGGAACACGAATCTGAAGGAATTTTGACATTCCGACTTCCCGAACTCGAGATACTAGAACTTATACAGTAGTTTTACATAGTATGTATAAAATTAACGAAGAAAGTTCTGTCGCTTTTTGACCTATCACCTTAGAGCATCGATATGTCACCTAAGACCAGGGGTGTAGCCAGCAGGTTTCTGTAGGAGGGGCTCGTCGTTTTTGAAGGGGGGCCAGCTACAATCTATATATAAAAAAAGATGTGTTGCAGCTAGTGTTTTTGAAGCCTGAAACAAACTGGAAAATTTTGGTTTCCTTCCAGAAAACTAAAAACACTGTTTTTAGCTTCTTCTTCTTCTTCTTCTTCTTCTTATTATTATTATTAATAATAATAATAATAATAATAATAATAATAATAATAATAATAATAATAATAATAATAATAATTTCATAAATTATATTACAGATAGTTTGTATTATGTTTAACCAAGACTACTGCCCCCGACCAAACATTATACCTTTGTTCATAACTATTTCAATACACAGAACTGATCTATAAAGGTAAACAAGAAAGTTCTATCGCGTTCTCACCCACCACCATTCATATGTCACCTAACACTTATCTGGAAGATTAAGAATACATCGACAACCTTCTGCAAACGTTCTGGAAGGCCATTTATTCCATCGTGGTAGAGATTGGTGTTCCGTGAAGAGAAGGAGGTATCAAGTGCATTTTGCACCTCTACTTGGGATTTGAGCTGGCATCCTTTAAAGGTGATTGTCCAAGGAAGGGAACAGATGATAATCGGACGGTGCAATGTCCAGTGAGTATGGCGTATACAATAGTGTTTCCTATCCAAGGCGTAAAATGGTGTCCCGGGTCATCTTAGCCACGAGGGGCTTAGCGTTGTCCTGTAACATAAGGACCCCTTTGGGATTCAGAAGTGCTGGCTCCAGAGTTTTGAGTTTCTCTTGAACACGGCTCAACTGCTGACAGTACACAGTTGATTGATGCGATGACCAGCTGGTAGCAGTTCCCGATGCACGATGCCGCGAGCAGTTCATAAACACACAGGAGGACTTTCTTCTGGTGTAGTGCTGGTTTCGGCTATCTTGGAACCGTTCATGGGATGCTAACCAATTATGACGGCGCCGTGGAACTTCGTACAGGACCCATTTCTCATCACATGGCAACACCTTGTCCAGAAATGGCTCCTTCCTCAGACAGACAGCAAAGAAACACAGGTGTCTGCTTGCGTTGCCTTTTGACCCGGAATCAAGTTATGTGGGACCCATCGACCCAACTTCTAGTGTTTTCTCAGTTGATGAAGGTGCTGCTGAATGGTTTCGCCACTCACACTGAATTGTCCCCATTCCGTAAGCGTCGGTGGACCACAAATAGGCAATTAGCGGCATCTCGCCCAACATTGGCGGCGCCGCAGCGACGATTACCGGTGGCCCCTCTACCGTTTTGAAAATTATACCACCAGCGGCAGAGACGCGACAAAGCGCCAACGAACCACAAAATTACTCCCCCAAAATGTTAAATCGGCTATATGTGTGATTTAGTTACATTAAGGTGAGTCTAAAAAACACTTTAAAAAGTATCAAAAAATTACCCTGCAGGGGACTCAAACCACCAACCTTATGATTACTAGGCAAGTGTTCTTCCTACTTCGCTACGAAGGCGTCCTTAAACTTTCTAAATCACCCTTGCACTGTCTGCGTAATCACGACACCCTCACGAAATGCCTGAGATATCTTCCGCCCCGCTGCAGTGGCGTTTGACCCAAGTTTAAACTCGTACAGCATACACGCCCTTATGACGCTCTGTGGAGGTTCCATATTCACTCTGTCCTTACACAAGTTCACGTTGTAACTGAACTGCCACAAGCAGGTAGAATGTTGGATATACCCACACCAACATCTGACCTTCGCATTCAACTCACGGTGTGAGGATCAATTGAACACAGACCTCCACAAAAAGCGACAGAACTTTCTTGGTTACCTTTATATATCTCACAGGACATAATATTTTTCGTATAGAGAATATATCTGTATTAAACTTAAAGTTTTAATATCTCGAGTTCCGGAAGTCAGAATGTTAAAAATCCTTCAGATTCCTGTTCCTTCTGATCTAGTTTACGAAATATATAAAAATCAGAGGTGTAGCGGTTAAGATTGTCAGAGTTGTAGCGGTTTACGTTGAATATACCAAGACTTTATCCATTAAGTCGTCTTAGATTTTTCTTCAATCCCAAAAAGCGGGTGGTTTTTCCTGATTAAGTTACGTTTAAGCGAGGGACGAATATAGAACCTGAAAATCGGGTGGTACCCGCAAAAATCGGGTAATATGACAACACTAAGCTAAATAGAAAATAAGGTATATCCCTATTTAAGATCACTACACCTGCAACTCATGAAATCCAACTTGAAATCTTATCCTCTTAGACTGAGATCTTTTATATTATCATTACTCTTTCACCTTGTTTTGAAATAGTACTGCCACGCTTTCTTTTGTTAACAAAAAAACACCACCTCCCTTCCTTAAAAAAAGAAAAGAAAAAAATTTAGATCGCAATACACAATTTTATTGTTGATTTGTTGCCACTCCGATAAATGAGAATATTGTGGTTTTGCATTTGTTGACTGTTTTCTTATCGCAAGTCCCAGACACCTGCAATAGTTCATACGTGAAGGAAACACCGATCATATTTTATTCTATATCTTTTTACTTTCCAGTAACGATAGTCGTGCCTCTTTGTGAGAAACTGCAACTTATTATTATTATTTTTTTTTATTCTGCCAATTGTAAAAGTATACTAAACAAGAATTTCCCTACACATTAAGACGTTTTAAGAAAAAATATCTTCTTTCCCCTCTGCAAATTTTGAGCATTTTTTCCCTCCATCTGGCAACTGAGAGTCGAAGATGGGAAAGATTCTTTGCTGTTTTCTCGTCGTTACTTGATATTAGTGCTGTCGAATTTTTGTGACTTTTGCAGTTTTCGGTTTTTAGAAAACCGGTTTTCTGAAAACCGAAAACCGCAGGTGCGGTTTTCAAAACCGAAACCGCAAATGCGGTTTTCAAAACCGAAACCGCAAATGTGGTTTTCAAAACCGAAACCGCAAATGCGGTTTTCAAAACCGAAACCGCAAAAACGGTTTTCAAAACCGAAACCGCAAATGCGGTTTTCAAAACCGACATTTCTTTTTTATGAAATTTCACTTTTTTCAAAAACCAGTTTTCGCTTTTTTCAAAAACCGATTTCGACAGCACTAGTCTGGCTGTCCTTCAACATCAAAAGCTAGCGAAAACATTGCTGTAGTTGGCGATTTAGTGCGCTCGGACCGTAGACTTAGAATTAAGGAGATGGCTGAAGACCTGAATTGAAGTTTCTATGCTATTCAGTCGATTTTAACTGATGATTTGAACATGCGTCGAGTATCTGCGAAATTCATTCCAAAAGTGTTGTCACACGAGCAGAAACAACACAGACTTGAAGTGTCCCAAGAACTGTTTAATCGAGCCGAAATGGACTCAGATTTCTTGAATAGGATAATAACAGGTGATGAATCATGGGTTTATGGTTATGACCCAGAAACAAAGGTCCAATCTCAGTGGAAGAGCCCAGAGTCACCAAGACCAAAGAAAGCGCAACAAAGTCAGTCGAATGTGAAGACAATGTTGGTGGTTTTTTTTCGATTCTAAGGGTATCGTGCATCATGAATTTGCCCCTAGGTGGCAGACAGTCAACCAGGAATGCTAGAAAAGTGTCCTTCGGCGTCTACGCGAAAAAAAAAAAAAGAATTGGATTCATCACTACAACAATGCACCAGCGCATTGTGCGTTCTCGATCCAGGAATTTTTGGCCAAATTTAACATTGCTGTGCTTCCGCAACCCCCATATTCCTCAGATTTGGCCCTGGCTGACTTCTAAATCTTTCCTAAATTAAAATTGTCATTGAAAGAGAAGAGATTTGACTCAATTGAAGACATTCAAGCAAATACGGAAAGAGTACTTCACCATCATGAAAAATAATTTTCAGGAATGCTTCCAGAAATGGAAACACCGTTGGAATCGGTTTGTTCATTCAGCAGGATACTACTTTGAAGGAGATCCATCACAATAGCTTGTAAGTACTGCCATTTTTAAATTACAAGCCTAGTCTTAAAACTTTCCAATCACACCTCGTATAATAATCTAAGACTTTTGTATATGTAGGGTTGCATGTATGATGTGCCTGCTGTCTGGGCGTACCAGTTGCTATGTATGCTGTTTGCTGCCTAATAAACATTATTATTATTATTATTATTATTATTATTATTATTATTATTATTATTATTATTATTATTACTAAAACTAAATATTTTGTTAAAGCCAAAAGAACAAATGATGACGTATGGTATCAGAGATATTCAGACCTAAGGAAACTTGTAAAAAAGAAATACATTGAAGCAAGAAAATCTTATTATTCAGATTTAGAAAATAGTATTTTTAAGAACAGCTCATATTTTTGGAATGTTTTTAAAAAGTCTGACTGTAAACAAGTACCTAAGCAAATAAATTGTAATGGTATGCTAATTCAAGACACTATCGAAATTGCTGAAGTATTTAAGAGTGTATTTTATGAAGCTTTTAACTTAGAAGTAGGTCAAGAGGTATTGCCTGAGAATATCGTTAGTAATAGTGCTCTAATCGGAATTCCTACCGTTACTGATTTAGATGTAATGGAAGCAATTAAACTAATTAAACCGAACACTACTCCAGGTCCAGATAATATTCCTTATTATGTAATAAAAGCTTGTGCAACTGCACTTTCAACTAATTTAGCAAAAATATTTAACGTTTCATTACGTACAGGTGTGTATCCTTCAATGTGGAAGCAAGTATATGTTGTTCCGGTATATAAATCAGGTGATAGACAGATTGCAAGTAACTACAGGCCAATAACTCTTGTCAATGCATTCTCGAAGATATTTGAACTAATTGTCCATAAACACATATATTTTAATGTAAGAAATATCTTAAATGAGTCTCAACATGGTTTTTATAAGGGCAAGTCAATTGTAACGAATCTAATTCATTTTGCAGACTTTACCTATAACGCACTGAAAAATAAATTGCAAGTCGATGTAATATACATAGATATATCAAAAGCTTTTGACTCTGTCAGTCATAAGTATCTCATTAGCAAGTTATCAAATATTGGTTTATCACCTTTGTACACTCGTTGGTTTGAAAGCTATCTGTCAAACAGAACTTACGAAGTTAAAATCGGACCTGTACATTCTAGTGTAGGCTATGTAAAAAACGGAATATCACAAGGGTCGCCCTTGGGCCCTCTCTTATTTTCTTTATTTTTAAATGACCTGACAGAAAAAATAAAATACTCTAAAATTCTCCTATATGCTGACGATATGAAGTTGTTCAGACTAGTCAACAATGAGTTCGATAATTATTTACTGCAACAAGACTTAAATACAGTAAACACGTGGTGTAGACATAATTTTCTAAAAATTAATGATAAGAAAACAAAATTTATGACATACACCAATAAAACTCAATATTATGTCAGTAAATATGAGGTCAACGGTGTACAAATTGAGAAAATAAGCATTATTAAAAACCTAGGTATTACATTTGACAGTCAGTTAAAGTTTTCTAATCACATAAATTGTATTGTACAAGGTGCCAGAAGGATAATAGGTTTTATTTTTAAACAGTGGCCTGTATTTGAAAGAGATAAAACGTATGTATTTCTATATAAATTACTTGTAAGACCAAAATTAGAATTTGGTTCGGTAATTTGGAACAGCATTTCTAAAACTTTGACAAACAAGATTGAATCTGTGCAAAAATGTTTTATTCGACTGCTATGTTTTAAAATGAAAATGAGCTATTACTCACATAGTTATGAATATTGGATTGATTATTGGGGTATAGAAAGCCTTATGAATAGACGAAAAAATTTCGACAGAGCATGCATGCAAAAAATACTAGATAACATTTATATCAGTGAATATTGTTTACAAAACATAGGTTTTAAGGTGCCAAATCATAGCATAAGAAATACCATGATTTTAGTTCCTCTGAATTGGAAATGTGAAATTTTAAAAAGATTGACACATTCTTTAAGCTCATTTTAGACTTATTGTATTAAGCAATGTGAAAGTTTTATGTGATCTGACTAATAGTTTTTAATCAATGACGTTTAGAAACATTAAGCCAAATGTAATTTTATGACTGCTGTTCTTAGCTTCTTGTTGTTTTAGATGGATGGAAAACTAGATAACTTTTACTGCGTTGACAAGGAATTATTCTGCTTAGCTGACTTTTATCTACATTGTGTTTTATATTAGTACCCTTCTTTTTATTGTTTTATTTCTTATTATTTATTTTTAGTAGTATCATCATTCCATTGCATACTCTGATACCAAGTGCTGTATTTTTGCCAAAAGCTGTTCGCGGCACTAAAATAAAGATTATTATTATTATTATTATTATTATTATTATTATTATTATTATTATTATTATTATTATTATTATGTTAGTGATAGTAGTATCAGTAGTAGCAGTTGTTTTGTTGTTTGAAAAGCAGAATATTATACCATAGTTGATTGATCTAGTTTCTTGCTCTGCGACTCATGGCTGGTGAGCATAACTTTGTTCCAGTCGTACTTAAGGTGTGAATTTGTCATCGTTTTACATTTCACAGAACACTTTACCATTGTTTTTCTACACTATAGCCTAGAACACTATTATGGGTCGTAAAACTCAAGTTTCTGCATCAAATAGCTTTTATTAATAATTCGAAATAAATAACACTAGCCAACAAAACTTCACTTCTTTTCTGTAACTGGCACGAAAACAGCTAATCTTTATATTTTCAGGTGTGCTGATAACGAAAATGTTAATGAAAATGCAATATTAGCTCTCGTTTTGAAGTTACGATAACTTTACGTTATTGTCTATATAAGCTTATGCATGTATTTACCTTGTTGTTATCCTTCGGAGAAGGGTCACTGAAGGTGCAACCGCCTTGCCTGGCGTTTGTAGTTTTCTGCTAGCAATTCCCTGATTAATGTCCAGCAGTAATCGGTTAACATTGGTGCATTCCACTTTCCCTGGTATCTCATTTCCATGTCCGAAATTTGCTGGTGGAAGCATTTCTCGTGCTCGTCGCTTACAGCACCATAGTTGTCAGGAAAGAAGTCCAAGTGGAATCTAAGAGATGCAACTTTGAGGACATTTGCACCCCAATCTATCGTAGCATTACAGAAGATTTGCCACAAGTTCCGTACAGTTTTTTTTCCTCTTATTTCCTAGAAAGTTTGTTGATACTCGAACAAAGGCAGGTGGGACAGGAACAGGCAGTCCGTCTGCGTGAGGTACTGGTCAGATGACCGACGACACGTTAGGGTATGTGAAGGAAGATTTCTCCTTCTTGGAAATACCATGTGTTAATGGAGTTGTCATACAAAAGTAACAATCATCCACATGGTTTGATGGTTCTCGCCAGATCATGGGTATAGCAAAGCCCATGGAAGATCTTTTACAATACAACTACGAATGAAGACTCGAGACACAAAATTGCAACATACATGAGGAGCCCAGGGCTTGTCGTGGTCCCCGAATTCACAGCCAAAGTACGGTCTGTACGCCTTCCTAATATATGGCGTTATTGGTATTCTTTGCGATTTCAATGTAGCCTGTCTGCAACTGTGGCAAAATTTGTCAGCATTGTTTACGGATTTGCGAGGTACAATGAATCACAGGAATTAGTGACCATACGCACTAACTATAATTCAGTAATACCTTTCCAGAACACGAACAAAACACAATTTGTAACAGATCGAAACTACGCTTAAATGTAACATGCTCCACTCCTTCCTTCTTCCTCTTCCCCTCCCCCTAGTTGCTATGAGCCCGGGCTAAAGATAGCGACAAAATATACACAGCTATGGTTGCCTGTAGGAAACTTAATCACTCTGTCTACCATCAGCGAGATTTCGAAGCTTAATTGGAAAGGATTGACAATGAATGCTAATAAAATATAATACTCATAATTAAATGCATCCCATTCCTTTAACTTAGAAACGAGAGCTAATTCGACTTTTTCATTGTCGTTTTCGTTATTAGCGTGGTCGATATAGTTAACAAACATTTGTTTTATTCCAGTTTCATTTTCACTGTTGACTAGTGTAATGTGACTGCAGGTGGAGGATTGTTTTACAACAAAAGAAGCAAGCATACTCTCTACATTAAGATCGTTACACACTAGCGCTTGTATACCACTTATGCTAACTCAGAAATAAGTTTTAGAAATTTAGTACATGTAATAGGAAAGTTAAACTTCGTCACCTTTGATCTCCTATGACAGACTTTTTCCTTGACTTAAACTAAACCTTCAAGGGTCCTTTACTTCTATGTCTTTTAATAGCATTAGTTTTACATGATTAGCTGTTATAAGAAGAAATATTTCATTTAAAGTCCCAGGTGATTTACTGGTAAGTCAAGTTCACACTTCAACATATATTTTATTACCACATTGCTTCATGTTAGAATTTAAGCACATATGTCAATTTTCAACGAACTTAAAAACTTCGTTATTGAATTCTCTATGTCTGCGTGTGTGTTTATTTGCAAATTTTTCAATTTTGAGCCCTCCATTCTACAGAGCATCAAAAACTATCTAAGAAAGTGATGGAATTTTTCGCGTCGCTCTTACCGTTTCCGAGATATCCCCCCCCAAAAAAAAGTTCCGATTTCGGGAGATTTAAGGAGCCATATCTCGGGAACCGTAAGTTATAGAGAGATGGTATTTTACGAATTTTTCAATTTTGAGTCCCCCATTTTGAGCATGTGTCTTCGTAGAACGTTTAAACAGGTTTCCTCCTTCGTATGAACCAAACACTTTTTCGTCACTCACGATTACACGGTACCGTACCAGAAGTCTTGTGGCTTGTTGATGTTTATACATCCCTGAGAGCTCTAAGCGAGCATGTATATGTGAATCTGTTAGATTGACATGCATAGCAGGATAAATAATATGAGCACAGTTACATGTCTGCACTGCATTCCAGATTTATAGTTGTTTTCTGGTTTGTTGCAGCATTAAACTTGTTTGCTACGTTAGCTTCAATAATCGAAACATTTTCGTCTTCCGTTGTCACTAGCGATCTACTCAAGTTTTGCTTTAGTTTGTAATTCCTAATCCCCTTCTGCTTCGAATCGTTCAATTCAATATCTTACGGTTTTAATAACCAAGCTCACGGCTCGAGCAACTTATTTTTTAGGCATTCCAGCTTTCCATATGTAGTTATTCTTCCTCTAGTTAAGAGACTAAAAGCTTACCATCCTTGTTATACATAATAAGCTTATATGTATAAGCTATTTGCCCTAGACAACAAACAGTTGTTTCTAAGTTCGTTCTGGCAATGCTCTTGGAGTATTCTTAGCTGTTTGTTTATGAAATAGATTTTTAAAAATCGCAATTTGGCTTGATTCTGTAGGTTATCAATCCTTACTATCCGTGATTTCATTTTAGTATCAGGGAAAACTTTTAAGCTTCCTATATAATGACAACAAACTTCATTTTTCTAGTGCTCGTCATTTCTGCTTAATACGAAAAGTAAATATACAAAATAATTTTGACACTGTCTACGTATATACATATTTTTTAAAGTTCGAGCGGATATTATAGGTTATCAGAAAATGGAACAATAACATATTTCGAGATAAACTGATTCATTGAGCACTTCTCTCAAATTCAGTTCCAATCTTTTTCAGTCCAATCATTTATACTGCATAGTATCAAAAGCCGCCAAATCCATTTTATTACCGAAATTGAGTTGTAAACACGTCCATTTAGACAGCCCCCCACCTTTTCAGATTCAATCGGAAATGGTCTCAATCGTTTGTACATCGTTTGTACAGAAGTGCAGACGAAATTTTCGTTTGTACATAATTAGAGGCGCCGCCAGAACGAAAACAGACTGGGGGGAGCTGTCGACCTGGTGGGGGCTACCATTTAGACAGCCCTCACTTTGTTTTCGTTCTGGCTGCGTCCCTAATTGTGCACAAACGAAAATTTCGCCTGCACATTTCTGTACAAACGATGTACAAACGATTGAGACCATTTCTGATTGAATTGGACATGGTGGGGGCTACCATTTTGCAGTGTTGAAAGTAAATTACGAAATGGTAGACCATCAACGAGACAGGAAAAATGCAGAGAAGTCTCAGCGTCAATTAAAGATCACTATTGAAGTCAATTCGCAAACTGTCCACGGAACTTGATATACCACGATCAGCTCTATGCAAACACATGAAACATGACCTAAAATTACACTAATATCGACGAAAATTTGTTCAAATATTATCTGACAATTATTTGAATCGAAGGAAGGAGGCAATTATGCATTTATTCAGGTGTTTAACACTATCCAGAAATGAAGTGATTTTGATTTATTAATATGCCATATACTGAGGCTCCCGAGCAAGAAATGTTTTCTGGTCAAAGGAAAACTCCTATTTTTATGAAAAAATTGAGACTAACCCTTCCCATGTGATGATATTGGCTGGTGTGAACAGTAATCAAATATATGGTCCATATATCTATATATATAATGGACTTGTTAACCAACATCAATATCTTGATATGCTAAATGCTAAGAAACTGCTTCGTTTCCCTTTGGGAAACTCGAAAAATCAAGATGACATCATGATTTCAACAAAATGTAGCGCCTTCTCATTTTGCCACTTCAATTCGAGAAGATCTCAATGAATTCTTTCCAGGACGCTGGATTGTCCGCGGATCGCCTTCATTACATTCTCCACTTGAGAGGCCACTTCGAAGCCCGGAATTAACGACTTGTGATAATTCGATCTGGAGATTTTATCAAGATTATTGTTGCAGCACAACGTTATATTACGATTGTTGAACTGAAAGAAGCTGTGAGACTTGCCTTCGGACTGGTTCCTCAAACAATGCTGAGAAGAATGTCTCACAGAACGTGGCGACATTCTTTGGCGACAATTTTGTGTTTGGAGCACGATGGAACCCTTTCTGATATGTTAAATATTAAAGCAATAGATGTCCATTACACAAAAAACTTAATCGATAGTGTGTAGGTCTATTGTTACAAGATTTTTTTCGAAATCCAATGATAAGTGTTCAATGTGAGTTTATGATTTCGACGAAGAAAGCTTCAAAACCAGTTACTTCTGCATAACAGTTTGGCCGATAAAGTAATTTTAACTCATAGAATTTTTATTTGTTTACGCTAACACGTTTAGGAAAACTTGAAAGGAAAAACGATGTTGTTGTTGTCTGTGTCAACTACGATTTATCCTTTGATATGAGTAATTATATTACACTTTGTGATACCATTATAATTTTATAATACACTCTTAATATTAACATATTATATTGTCAACTAACTCTATGGCCTATGGAACACGGAGATTCAATGCCGCGTTCACAAAAGCTCTGCATAGAGTTCTATCCTTAGCCAACTGGATCCAGTTTCTACTTTGTATTCCTATTTCTGCGAGATCCATCTTAATAAGTACTCCTATCTGCACCTAGGTCTTACTAATGGTCGTTTCCAGTTAAAACTTTGAAAGCGTTCCTACTTTCTTCCATTCTGGATACATGAACTGCCCACCTGAGCCCAGGGGCGGATCCAGGACTTATTTCGGGGGCGGGGGAGCAGTGATCGCCTCCTCTGGATCCGCCCCTGCCTGAACCTCCTGGTAAACGATATAAATTATATTGTTCCTCGTTATGAAATTTCCACCATTCCTCATTCCCCTTCCTCTTTATTTCGAATATTCGTCTCAGGATATTGTTCCTAAATACTTTCATACGTTCTACCCTCAGAGTAAGCGACCATTTTTCTCAACCATACAGAATAACAGGCATGCTTATCGTTTTATGTATTTTAAGCTTCAAATTTCTCGACAGAATTCACGACGACAAGAAATTTTGAACTGAATAATAACACAAATTCCCTGCTTTTAGAATATATTGTCAACGCTTATATATTTTGCTTGTATTTTGTGAGCTCATTATACGATATATAACTTTAATATTACTGTATTATATTATTATTTTATGGGTCATCCACACATTTATTTATAGCTTTATTTGCAAGTAGATATATTCATAATCTATAGGTCTGTACTGGGGGATGCACGATAATATTCCTTAGAATTGATTGATTGATGTTTAATAGGGATGTCACATCAAGGTTATTTGTCGCCGTCACGATCAACTCGATTGTTCAAACACGGTCTACCGTAAATAAAATTTAAATCCATAGAATTGTATAATCTTGAGAAGTACTGGTCAATGCAAAATAAGTGGAAAGCCACTTGTTAAAATCACCCGCTCTCATTTTATAGAGGTTTAGTTTACCAAAACTCATTACACAGTATATTTACCCTGCTCATTCGTCTGGGAGACAAAAAACTCAAGGTGTACTTGATGGATCAACACCAAGATGGTCGCTATGTACAGTGTCAAAACTTAGGAACTGAATTCGGCTTTGGAATCGCTATTCAAACCGGAAGTGGTAGAAATACATTATTTCAGGTTTTAACGTTGACCACTATAAAGCATAAACAGTAATAGATAGCGAGAAGTCGTTTTCTGCAATCAGTTAAGTGTCCAACGGATATAGGCCTACCTGTATTTTGCAATTATTCTTAACTATCTATTAAAACCGAAAGTGGTAGAAATTTATTACGACATCCGGTTTCAATAACCTACAAGGAGCAAAAGCAATAAGAAATAGGAGGAAATATTTTTTGAAACGATTTTGCATTGTAAGAACAGATTTAATATTCTCTCTAAATCTCCTATTCAAACCGGAAGTGGCAGAAATCAACTATTTCCGGTTTTAGAGTTGATCGATAGAGAACTCAAACCGTAATAGATAGTAAGAGTCGGGTTTCTGTAATCAAGTAAGAGTTTCAAAGACATATTCCACGTCTATTCTAATCCCTATTAATGAAACTAGAAGTGCCAGGAAACGGAACTACTTCCAGTTTTAACGTTGATTACTATAAAATAAAAAGGGAGTAGGTACAGAGAATTTGTTTTCTGCAATCAATTAAGCGTTGCAAGAGAAGAGTACACTTTGTCTCCACCCTTAACTCTCTACTAAAATCAGAAGTGATAGAACTCTACTACAACTTTTGGTTTCAGTAATCTACAAAGAGCAAACACGATATAAGAAAGCGATTTTTTTGGGGGGGGGGGGATCGATTTAGCGCTCTAAGGAAAAGTATAATATTCTCTCTTAACCCTAATTGAAACCGAAAGTACCAGTAATAAATAATTTCCGGGTTTAACGTTAATCACCATAGAATAAAAATAAGGTGAAAAAATGTGGAGAGGAGAGAGGAGGAGAATATTTTGTCCAGTCCCTTTTAGTATCAAATTTCCAGTTTCTTACTTTACAATTTCTGAAATTTCGCACTAAATTAAGTCCGATTTTCACTTTGCAACAAATTGATATAGTCGTATAATCACCAAGACAACTTTCAGCTTCTTTGAGCATAGTCTTTCGTGATTGAAGAAAGATTAAAAAGTATATACAATTAACAATATGTTTCATTTTAAAAATGTACTTAACTTTTACTCTGTTGATTTTTCTTAAGTCTTTGTTCTGAGCTTTGGCATTATTCGGGTGCTGATTGGTCTTTGAGCTCTATTTTGTAAGGAATTTTGAATAGAATCGAAATAAACTTTCATAAACAAAAGTTTTCAATTCAATTGTTATAACAGACAAACGCGAAGCTGTAGTTCGCGTAAAATTCTATTCAATAGTCCTTTCCAAGACGCATAATGAGTCTTCCTATAATGATATATAAACAAATAAGTAAACAACAATATTTTAAAAGTTTATTTGTTGTATTTGTTTACAAGAAAATGTACAGGAAAGTATTTGAGCTCAAATTGCTTAGCCATATTTCCTTGCAAATTCCTTTCTATAATATGACAACAGTCTCTTGACATCTTCATCTGACAGCTCCCGTTCGTGTTTGCTGCCTTTTGCACCCAACCTTCTCATCGTAGATTCTATCATTCTTTGTAAGAGAGAGGAAAACATACTTACAATTAATCCAGAAAAAAATGTGATTTCGTAAATAAACATGAAAAGCATACACAATACAGATAAATACATTAACATAGATACAATATAGCACATTATTGGAGCAACCCAAAAGCATAAAAAGTATAAAAAATATAACAGCAATTTACACATGGTTGGTACCTTGAACATGATTGTGGTTGTCTAAGGCTCCAGAAGAAACTAATTTTAAAAACATAATAAAGCATAATTTTAGAAAATAAAGCATAAAGCATAATTTAAAGTATATTGTACAATTCTTGGAAAGTTCTGTTTAACTGCAAACTTAACATACTGTATTAATATTTTTAAAACCAATATTTACAATGCAAAATCATTGAGACCATAACAATGCAACTATGAAAAGATTATTTTTTATTTCTGTGAACTTTCCGGTGTAATCCTTTAATGTAGAGAAAAGAAAAAAAACAAAAGAAGAAAACTTTTCGCCAACATTGAATAATACACAAGAACCCCACACTATATTGTTATGTAATTTTATCTATTGAACTTGAGCACTTTCTGTACTTTTTCGTGGTATCTCTTACTTTTCCTTCCTGTGTATATGCACCTCTAAGACACACATAAGTGATTAAAAAAAAAAAAAAACTGAGTAAAGTATAGCTTGTTACAGTGCATGAAGTAGAAAGTTCATTAAATATGAAAGAAACTGGTTGCATAAAATATTTATAAATAGATCAAGATATTTAAAATATTTAATGTATAGTAAATATTTTACTTAAAACATAATTAAACAAAAAATAAAGCATAATGTGGGTTGCTCTACACATTATGTTAACATAACTAACACTCATATATATACGTAAAGAAAAGATTAAGTTGATTGTTACAATATTTGTAAAGATGAAAGTTAGTGTTTAGCTGACGAAGACAATAAGATTGGTTGCCTAAATACGAATATAACAATCCGATTAGGATTCCCAGAGCGTATAATAGATATATATGGTATAAAAAATAATCTATTGAAATGTTCGTAGCACACACTACCAGTGGCGGATCTAGTCCGAAGCGGGGGAGCTTGGCCCCAGAGTTTTTTGAGTAACAAAAATAATTTAAGCTATTATTTATATATTTTTTTTAAAGTTTATAGTAAGTTTATGATATACCTATCACAGTCTGGAGCCTGGCTGGCCCCCTCAGTTTTTACCTTCCAGATCCGCCTCTACACAGTAACACACAACTTGCGGCGCCACCAATATGAAAACAATTTAAGATGTTTTCACATCTTTTATACAATTTAAAATATTTCACTTCAATACACTTTCACATGCTGTCGAAGAGAACAGGATTGATTGTCGAAATAATATCTGCTAGGATTACAACAATCCAATTAGGATTTCCAGAACACTGTAATAGCTGATTGCTAATTAATAGGTAAATAGAATTTGAATAAAAGTGATTTTACCTTTCGTGTTAAGCTAAACAAAAGTTTTACTACTACTACTACTACTACTACTACTACTATTACTACTACTACTACTACTACTACTACTACTACTACTACTACTACTACTAATAATAATAATAATAATAATAATAATAATAATAATAATAATAATGAAGAAATTATGTGCTCTCACAATGATCACACTGTAAGTATACTTTATAGAATTCAAATGAAATGAAATGAAATGAAATCTTTAAGTTTTACGTCCCCTTTAAGGTTTACGGCGTTCCCACAGTTACACCAGCTAGGCTAAACGAGATGGTGTTGAAGAGAAATGAAGGAAATGGGGGAATGAATAAAGGGGGAAGAAACAGGAAAATCCCGAGAAAACCTAAACACGGTGTTTGTCCACCGCAAAGTTCACTTGGCGCGAGCTGGGATCGAACCAAACGCTCTATCACTGAGTCACTTTGGTCCCTTTATAGAATTCAACCCTTGAAAGTGAATTATTTGAAGATTTAGGGAATATAACATTAAAAAAGAATGGGACTAATTTTTAGGAGAAAGATCAATACTTTTCCCTTAGTTATGTTGATTGTTTTCAGCACTTAATTTATCTGCGACATAAACCTGGAGCTCCAGCTGTCTCAGATAAAATAATTACATAATAATAATAATAATAATAATAATAATAATAATAATAATAATAATAATAATAATAATAATAATAATAATAATAATAATAATAATAATAATAATAATTAATAAATAAATAAACTGAAAAGCAAGTTTATGGGAACTAATGGAGTTCATCAGCTCCCAACGAAGATGAAATGATCGTCTCCTTAGTATTGAGATTCTGTTTAGACTTCAAACTAACAAGACAGAAAATAAGAAAAGAGAAACGAGAAAGTACAGATAATATGATAAGAGATAATATGAAAAAAATAGATAAAAACACCAAAGACACTTTACATATAATTCATTACACACAATATATTTGTAATGGCACGGCGACTAGGAAAAAAAGGCTCACACGAGGAGTTCCTGGTTCAGTCCCAGGCCATGAATTCCAGGCCTGGGTGTTAGAGGTGTGAGTTAGAGTTAGTTAGAGGTAGAAAAATTGTTTCCATTAATCTTATTATGATATCTCCTTTTAGCCAACATACAGACATCTTTGTGATTATTTCTAAGACAAGCGGCATATTCCTGTTAACGCTTGAAAACTGTCTGTTGAAGTAGTTAGTCAATTCGTTACAGATTATTAGAAGAAATGAAATGAAATATTCAGTTTAACGTCCCACGATTATGCCTGTTAGGCTAAGGGAGACGGATGATTAAGACAAGTGAATAAAACTGAAAAATTCTTGAAATGAGATTGTGGAGGAAACGGGAATACCCTGAGAAAACCCATGACCACGATGTTATGACCACACAATTCTAGAATAACATAATGCTAGTGAGAAATCTAGTTTGGAGTGTTTAATATGTAATAATATATCGGGGTTCAATTTCACAGAATTGAAAATACTTTTTTAAAATTCCATGAGAATATTAAATTCGTAATAGAGAGTTATCCTTTGTTTCAGAACTGTAAGGTTCTATTCTTTCTCCGTATGTCGTATACGCAGTCAAATATTTATATGTGAAACAACATATATATATATATTCTAATTGGCATCTAACAAATTAATGACATAATATTAAAAAAATTCATTAAAATTAATTTTTAAAAGACTACAAATCAAACTAAAATTTTTGTACGCATTATTTGTTACTGTTCCTACGAGGTGAACAACCTCATTCCTTATTGTGTATATCGTCCCTAGATTATGAGACCTTCTTGTGCTTTTGTATGAAGAATAGTTAAGTACAACTAATAACATCCATGAAAATTTAAGTATGCGAATGGAAGACATAATGCTACAACTAATTTATTATTTCAACGTAACAATATCTGTCAAATCCACAGTATCATTTTCTAAACAGTGTCGTGGCAGAAGTAAGTGTTGCAATTAACATCCTAACATCACTAAAAATGAAAAATCATAGGAAGTTATATTACACAATTATTTTAATCCTCTTGCTTTCTGTTCAAGAATTTATTCTAATTGTTAATGAAATTTATTGTTCGAATATTTATAATATTATTTTCTATATTGGAACATTGGCTAAGAAAGAACTGTATCATGAGGGGCGTGCTGGAGAATATGATGGCAGAAAAGAGAGGGAGGGGCAAATGAGACTACAATTAATGGATGCTATCAAAACAGAAAAATCGGATGTGAAGACAGAAGAAGTAAGCGGAAGAACGTGGAGTATGGGTTTCTCAGTTGTGGCAAATGACCTGTCATATTGGCAAAGTACCTATGATGATGATTATGATGAAGTGAGTAACTGAAATATTGCAAACATTTTGGCTCATCCTACTTTGAATATTGTAATTTGGAAATGTTAACTTATTTGTTTGAAGATGATTTTGTTATTTTAAAAACGGTACAGGAGGAAGTTTCTAAATATTTTTAATAGCATTAGAAATGTTAGCAATATCCGCAAATATTCTGAAGCGTTCACCTTTGGTAAGACGATTAAATTTTGTATCCTTTTTGTTGTCTCTTAAGTAAAAAAAAAAAAAAAAAAAAAAATCACACATGCCCAGAGCATAGAAAACAGTCAACTAAACAGTGACAATAGCACGAGAAGAATATTCCGACTATAATAGAAAGAATAACCCTAACCTTCTGTTATTTTTGTTTTCGATTGCATTACCATGTATTGTTAGGTTGGAAATTATTTTCATTAACATATTCTAACCATTCCTCCAAGTTAGGCCCCTGACATTGCTTTTTCAAATTCAACAAAGCAGTAAAACAGTCATCCAGTTGTCAAGACCTAAAATAAAGACATATCTGAAATTGAAGGGATTGGGAATAAATAAATCAAGAATGCTATGTATATGCTAAGAAAGAGGCTATCCGGTTGCAATGATGTGAATAGAGTTTGTAGGAGATGGTTGAAAATCAACCCAAATGTAGAAGAGACTATGTAGATTCTATATTCCTAAAACAAGTTATCCTAAAATGAATGGGGCATAGTAAAAAAAAAAAAAAAAAAAAAAAAAAAAAAAAAAAAAAAAAAAACCATTAACATTAACATTAATGTCAATGGGAAAGCAATGAAAAACAAATAATTCCTCCATTTATCTTAAAAACCAAAACAGTAATGGCCGAAAATTCAGCTTAAATATAGAAGAGACTATGTAGATTTTATATTCCAAAAGCAAATTGTCCTAAAATGGATGGAACATATAATAGTCCAAAAAAAAAAAAAAAAAAGGTGAAACATAACATTAAAGTCAATGGAAAATCAATGAAGAAAATGAAGTCGTTCACATATGTCAAAAACTATAATAAAGAGATGGCTAATTGAAAGCTTATTGGACAAACATTATGACGAATGTAAAAGCGATGTATAGCACTTAAGGTAAACATGGAAAGAACATTGTCAAAAGTCAAGTTGTTTGGGTAATATCAATGATAATGATAAAATATATGCATCTTCTGCGAATTACTCAGGGCGCCCCACTCGGCGGTTACGTGCTTGAAATATCTTTCATCTGGATTTGGAATCTCCAGACCCAATTTAGAATACAACGTGACTTTTGACCTGATCACGTGACAGAGTTTGGTTCTTATGGCAAACCGGATAGGCTCTTGGTCAAATATAGAGAAGTGCTTGGGAATAAAAGGTGTTTTAATTGATGAATTTTGCTGTTTACTAAATGGATTGTTTATATTAAGTACTTCTAAAAACAACTTCTAGAACCTATCTGGTTAAAATCAATTTGAGGAATAAGCAGCGTGTTCTTTGTGGGTCGGGAAATAATTCCTTGACATCTCTAAAATTTCTTTGGTATTTGATTCAATTTTGTATGGCTATTTTGAAATGGAGGGCATCACAACTTTCCATTTGTGATGTAGTTTTATTGTCCACTTACTTAAACTAGTATATTGCTTTAAGATCAAAATAATTTACCTGTATATTTTATAAAAAATAAATTTATTAACTTACTTTGCTACATCTTCCACCAACACTACGTATGGAATTTCATTTCTTCTTAAATGAGATCGCAGTAATCGGAAGTATCTTGGCGAAACAAGTACTTCCGTATGTCTCCCAATGACTAACGGCAGAAAGAAGTCATATCCAGTTTTATTGTATATTTCAAGGAGGGCCAATTTCGTTGCCACGTCTGGAATTTCAATTTTGACGAACTTATAGCTGTAAAGAATTAAAAAAAAAAAAAGATAATTAAAAGACAAGAATAAAATCTCACGTGTTTCCAAAAATCACAAATTGAGATAAATTGTTGAGCCCCCCTAGTACCTACTTCTGCCCCCCTGACTGCCACCTAGACTGCCCCACCAGACTCCTACAATCTTTAAACATTCTACATGTAGTATTTTATATCAGTATCATAACCAATTTCATTGTCAAATTGTAGTCTACTCTCCATGCATTTACTATGTGGCAGATTAGTCCTCAAGCTTTCTTCTTTGAGCGTCTGGGTATGCACGCATATTTCTGTTTTCTAATTTAGCGCCTTTTGAGATAAATTTTAGTTATATTTCTTTCTTATGATTTTTAATTACTGTGCCTAGCGAACGACAGTAGATTTGGTCGATTTGTTTTTTTCTCATTGGATCAACTTCGATTGGAAACAAAAGAAAGGTAAAACCAGTTACGTAACTTGTTTGTATTTATCCAGGTTTTAAGTTTTCAGTTTCATATTTTGTTTTATTTAAAGGTTCTGGACTTCTTTTTTCTGAAACATTATTCTCGGCTTTCAATATTCAGGAGGTTAGTTTGCAACTACCAGTGATTAATTTTTTGAAGCGGATAAAAAGAGTTGTGTTTTCTCTTCCTGCAAATGATAATAAATTTATGGAATTAAATTCATTCCCAATAAAATGTATTGTCAGAGTGCTGATCTTTAGTTAGTAATTGGTTTATACTAGTGCTCCTTTACTTATTTTGTTTCAAAGTACTGACGTGACGTCTACCATATTGACTAGGAACTGCTGAAAAATTCGTGGCCCAACCCAGAAGGAATGCACGTGGAATGGTGGTTTTACTTCTTCTACACTTCCCCCGAGAGTCAATATACTACCTTGTACAGTGCACCAGTTTTTGCAGAAAAGAAAAAATCTGAAGATTTCCTCGCACCACTGTTCGTAGCACTACCCCTATCAGATCTAAAATGGCGTCCTTTCAAGTGTTATTTAAGTTTGGGAAATAAGTACACGTAATAGTTAGATGGAGCTAAATCTGCGGAATAAGAATGATGATCTAGTCATTGAAATCCTAGATTATGCAATGTCAGTTGTGTTCGCAGGGGCTTTATGGACACGTGTATTCTCCTGAAGGAACAGAATTCCTTACTTTTCATTTTCCACAGCGTTGAACTTAGAATTTTTCTTTCAGTTTTGTAAGTAATGTAGAGATTCTGGATTAAATATCTAATCGTAGCGGAGGTAGTCTATGAATACGACTCCATACTTATCCCAGAAGAATGTTGGAAACAGTTTCTCAACCTACTTCTGTGTCTTGAACTTCTTGGGGCGAGGGAGAAATGAGTGCTACTACTCCATTGACTATTGTTTCGTTTCAGGATCATGGTAGTAGAAACATATTTCGTCCATGGTTACTATTCGTGAGCGAAATTGATCAGCATTACGGTCAAATTGGAAGAAGACTTCTCTTAATGCCGTCACTCTTTTTTCTCCTGACAGATTTTTTGGGAACCCATTATGCCGAGAACTTGCGCATACCCAAGCCATTCTGAATTATGCTATCGACGCGTTCCAAAGAAATGACCACAATCTCTGACACAAGTTTTGCTGAGAAGGTAAAATCTGAGAAAGCGGGGTGCAGCCAGACCTCAGACTATAATAAGTATATCGTGAGTTTACTATACACTTTAAAAACTATATAAATAATAGCTTATCTTTGTCACTCAAAAACTGGGGTGGTCTAGGCCCTCCGGCCCCGGGCTATATCCATCACTGGCTGAAATGCTGCAATTTTCAAGAATAATGTCACAAATTGCATCCATGATTTCGGGAAGAGTCATTGCTTTTAATCATCCTGGATGTAAAGCATAATTTGTTGAGAAATCGCCACGTTTATACTAAGTCACTTACTTCTTCACCACTGTATATAACGGAGGAGAGTCTCGTGGTGTTTCACAGATTTCCTAATTAATTTACTTCGGTGACTTTCCTTGTGGAACAAAAATGTTATACCAGTTAGAATCTGGATGTTCGTGAAATTCGCTGTTTGGGCACACATAATCGCTTCAGAGGCCCAAGAAACAATAAGAATTTCATTATTAATATGAGAATTTGTATTTGTACATACGGAGATATGTTTTTCTAAACTACGGTTTCATTTTTCTACCTAGTACCTACACTCCTTCTGGATTGGACCACGACATTTTCAGCAGCTCCTCCTAAATTCTCTTTCTCTCTCTTATATATATATATATATATATATATATATATATATATATATATATATATATATATATATATATATATATAAGAGAGAAAGAGAGAGAGAGAGAGAGAAAGAGATACGTAGCATTGTAGTACTAGACGCTTGTGTTACTTGTTGCATACGCGAAAGGAATTCAATTTATGTTTAGGCTTCAAAAGTTTCATTGAAAAATGTTTCATGTGCAGACGTTACTTATTTGTTAGTTACAAATTTTACTTGAAATAAGTTTAATTTATAATCATATAGGTCTAATATGAAAACAGCAACGAAATACACAATGTAATGCAAAATAAGTCAAACGTAATAAATTCGTCATTTTTGGTATGGCAAATAGCCGCCCCCCGAAAATGTGTCTGCCCCTCCTTTGCCCCCCTAAGAACTTAAAGCTGGCGTCGTCACTGAACGAGACTCTTAACTCAAATCCATTCCAATCTGTGCACACTCCATCTTGTTTCAGAAAAGCTATGAAGGAATTGCTTTGAAGCTATGAAGTAATAAATTTAACTGTGGTGTTAACAGCCGATTGCACAGTAACGTAATAACGTGCTTGGGACTTTTTGTATTGTATGCATTCTGTTTAAAAATATAATAGATTTGAAGCGAATCTTTATCCCATACTACCTACAAAATTTGAGAATATTTTGGATATAAAGCATTGGCAATAGTTTGTACAAAATTAAAACCAGTTTTTAAGATGTGCTGAAACATTTTCATTGATAACTAAATCTATAAAATAAAGAAGAGTTATAAAATATTAACCTACAGAAAAGAAAGATTATCTTTTCTTTCTTATCTTTCCTTATGATATATAATAGGATCATGCATATATGAGTATCAGATAATGTCATCCGATGCTCTTTGTTTTCGTCGCACTTAGGAAATGTTTTGACCATACCCTTATGGACTTTTAACAAAGTTTCGTGATAAATTAGAAGATGATGAGTTAATTGCTGTATATCATAATCTGATATGTTTGAATATGCGTAAGTATATGCAACGTTTTAAAGAAACTGAGCTTTATTTTAATGTTAAATACATCAATAATTAAGCTGATATTAAAGAGTTGGTTGTAGTTTGTAGTCATATTATTGATCGTTTTTGATTTGAGTATTCATTTCAATCATTTTATTAGCTCGAATACGTAGAATTAAATTATGTGGTTCTGTTTATTTATTTAATACACGTTGAGTAGTGTGCATTTCGAAATCATCTGGCATGTATCATACAGAAGAGATCATACTTACGTCTTTAATGATTATCGATGCAATACTCATTTCTAGTGTGGTGGGACAACTTAACAGAGCTTTTCGTACTTAGGCAAGGAATATAACAGTTTTTATATCAGCACTTACAGATTTATTGAATATTTTTATTGAGTTTAGATTTGATGTAGAGTAATTTCTGACAGAAATTAAGTAGAAAAAATAATATTTTATTTTGCACAAACCTACTAGTATGTTAGATTACAAAACATAATATTAGAAAGTCAAAAAAGTTTGGAAACAGGGCGTGGTCATCTAATCCAGCTCTTTTGGAGATGACATAGTGTGATGAGGATACACAGGATACCAGGCTCGGAATCCATGTTAATAATAATAGGTCCGGCTGTTCGTAACCTCGGCTCATTAAATGTGAGTTCTTACAAGCAATAGATATCACAATCTTGCTCGAGTAAAACCTGTGGTAACATCTGTTTATTGGTCATATTACTGATAGAATAAATATTCAGTGTCATATATGAACGTCCATTAACACCGGCTATCGTCTTATAAACGCAAGGCCTAAACAAAAAATATGTTTTAAAAAATCTATTCATGTCAGTGACCCTTTATATACACAGCACCAAAACGTTTAACTATGGGAGATTAATAATAAAGAGAACATGATTGTAGCCCTACTCTGTGTGTGTAAAAGGCAAAAAATATTACTCATGAATGCACATCGCTGACCGTGTAATACTACTACTACTACTACTACTACTACTACTACTACTACTACTACTACTACTACTACTACTACTACTAATAATAATAATAATAATAATAATAATAATAATAATAATGACACAGCAAAAAGCAGAGGCATGTTAAAACACAAACACTCAAGATACCTTGTTGCTGTGTAGAATAGTTGTCTAGGCACAACTGGCTTACACCATATTCTCAAGTCAACATCTTGAAGTTCACCCGAAGAATCACATTGTTATGCTTTTCAGTTTTTAATTTGTCATACATATATTGGAGAGACACTAAGTAAGGTACTAATGTATTCACCGGAAGGTGGAGGGGAGGGAGAGCGAGGTAACAAATCCGTGTTAACATCATGCCAACGCCACGGTATCTGTCAACGCCACGGTCGTCTGATCTGGAAACACTGCAAAAGCAAGGGATAATCTATGATAGAGGGCATGGGTACGGTCGTCTTTGGTGATGTTATGTACAATCTGTTTCTTTTCTTTATTAACATCCGTAAGTGAGGTTGGGGATTTGAGAACACTAACAATAGTTTTAGAGTTTGAGCGTTGGAAATTCTTTGGCAGTGAAGGTGGGAGGTTCTTGGGCGGAATCCCACGTATCAGTATAAAATGAAATTTCGGACAGACTCATTTCAAGTAATGTGGTCACTTTACGAACTTCCGTCATCACTGCTAGTTCCATATTCGAGATTATAAGACGAGATGGGCGTCGGCGCTTAGGATACACAGATGTAAGATGTTGGCAAGAGCCGCAAGAATGACAAGTTTGAAGTTGTTCTCCGTAAGATACATTTCAGTTTTACATTATCAAGAATTAGTCTGGTGGAAATATATTTTTCAAAGGTAATGGAAAACATTCGGTTGCCATTATATGTATGTATAGTAAAAATAATATTCCAGACTTCATGATTAATTTTGAGTACATCACCATAATCATTCAACACTTGGGGAACTTGGTCATTTTGATTGTCAAAAGGGAGTTCCACTATCTCCACACGGGTAATAGGTACTTGAGTATCCATAATGTAGACATTATTGGTGGAATGGTCGGAATGGGTACGCAAAAGTTTGTCCGATGCGTGTTCTAGAAATTGGCTAGTGGAAATGATGCACTATTTTTAAATTGATGTCAGATGAGGCCATTTGCTAGTTTTATTTACGTAGCACATGTCAGTTTACCTTTTGCGCCTTTATAAGCACATAGAGGATTTGTATACATTAACAGGTTGACTGCCAAGGCATCGCGCGCATTGCTCCCAAAGCCACATTACTTTCTTTACATTATCAGTTTCGTTTGACCCTAAAGTTACCAAAAATGCAGACTTTGGTTAGATATGCAAGTTGATGACGTAATTAGTCCTGAGTACCGTGATTGGTACTCGTGGCAACTGCGATAAAAATTTGCCGTTTTCTCATGAGTATCAAATTTGGTACTTGGGCATAATTACGCCATTTACTTGCATATTTAGCCAAACAATGAATTCCCAGAGAGGGACAGGGGGGGAATTTTATAAAATCAGGAGTATTTTTATTTCCAGGTGGGAGGGAAAAATTTACCCCTTAAATTTAAATTTTTCATGGCATACTCAGGAAGTTGAAAGATGTGCCAACCTTGTCACAGAATCTGCAGAAAAGTGTGCGGACAGGAAAATAGAGATGGGTACATTAGAGTAACTTTGCCCTCAAGACTCACAATGCCAAAATTTACTTAAAAGAAAACAACCTGATTCTAAGGCTAAATCCTTGACTAAATAAACATAATTTAGCACACCCTAATTGATAGGATGGTTGGGTGGGGTGTGGGTGGAACTCGAATTGCAGCCACCTTCTCATGGTGAGTTCTGGGCCATTTCATGAAGAAGAAAGCGTTGAGAAATGAGCGAGAAGTTGCAGGATAGAAGCCCATTTATCCAGTGGATACCTGAGCGTCAAGGGGGGCTAGCCTCTCCTTGGATCCACGCCTCTATATATATGTGAAATGTTCTTTATATATATATATATATATATATATATATATATATATATATATATATATATATATATATATATATATATACAGATGGTGATCAGAAAAATGGAAACACATGTAGTTGGCAACACGTCAGATGTATGGGTTGGCAGTGGTGTCGTGGCGCCCGCAGCGCCGGACCGCTGGTAATGGTGTGTTAGGTCGGTCTCCATACTACGTCAGGCGCATTTGAACAGCAGTGTCCAGTGGCTGCAGCAGACGGAGGCAGTGTAAAATGGGAGACCTCTCAGATTTTCAAAGAGGGCAAATTGTTGGTGCGCGGTAATGTGGAGTGAGTGTGACGGCAGTGGTTACTGTGTTAGGTGTGTCGCGTGGGACAGTGTCGAAGGTGATGACGGCCTACGCAACACACGGGAAAACCACATCGGGGAAGCGAAGCAGAGGGCGGAAGAAAATCATGAGTGACAGGTCACGCCGGGTATTAAAGCGCATTGTCACGCAGAACCGTCGTGCCACTGCGGAGCAAGTGACGGAGGAACTCAATCAGCATCTCCCCCACCCTGTTTCGACAATCACAGTCCGCCGTGAATTACATGACATGAACTTACCGGATCGTGCTGCACGGGCCAAACCACTCATCAGGGACCATAACGCTTTCGCACGCCGCGACCATGCAACTTGGACCGTTGAGGGCTGGAAACGTGTGATATGGTCGGATGAGTCATTCTTCACCCTATTCCCAAACACGGGCCGTGTTTATGTGTGGAGAACGCCCAAAGAAGCTTATGATCTGCAGTGTCTCCGCCCAACTGTGAAACATGGCGGCGGCTCGGTGATGCTGTGGGCCGCCATATCATGGTTTTCATTGGATCCTGTGGTCACACTTAGCGGACGAATCACTGCCAACGATTATGTCGCAATTTTAGGATACCACTTGCATCCTATGGTCCAGATGTTGTTCTCGGACAATGACGCCATCTTCCAGGATGATAATGCACTCATTCACACAGCTGGCGTTGTTGCAGCGTGGTTTGAGGAACATAGGGATGAAGTTCAACACCTCCCCTGGCATGCCCAATCCCCAGATCTCAACATAATTGAACATCTGTGGTCCGTCTTGGAAACACAACTCCGAAGACGATTTCCACCTCCATCCTTTCTCACAGAACTGGCCGATGCCCTGCACAAGGAATGGTGTAAAATTCCACTTGCTACCATTCACGACCTCTATGCCTCCATCCCACGTCGCATCAAAGCTGTTCTGAAGGCGAAAGGTGGCCCGACACCATATTAATCTGGTAAGTTGCAATTTCGTTCAGGTGTTTCCATTTTTCTGATCACCATCTGTGTATATATATATATATATATATATATATATATATATATATATATATATATATATATATATATATATATATACAGAACATTTGAACATTTCACGTTTACAACTTCAATCCTTAGAACTTAAATCCTACAGCTTTTAAAAATGTCACAGGTGCCTTCTCATAGCTTATCTGTGAAATCCTAAACTCACCTTTTTTCCTCATGACATTCTCGCTCCTTTGATTTCTGCTGGTCTTATCATTTCATTTGGCTTTTCGTTCAACTGTTCAGTGACTCGTCGCACAGTGGTCGGAAACTGAGAAAAAGCTGTCAAAAATCGATTTTGTCAACTTCGCCTCCTATGAAATCGGTATTGATATTTGATTATAAGAATATCTCATGCTTCCAAATCCGGAGTTCATAGGTATATTTTCGCTGTCTATAAAATGCATGTAAACATGAACAAATAAAAATGCCGAAAAATCAGCAAAATATTAACCAAACAATATGATATGTTTTAATCATTTATATTGTTTCTGAGGTCACTGAAAGCGGTTGGATAGTACATTGAACTCAAATATTTCTGTTTAGTGAAGAGTTTTATATGTTATCTATTGTCATATCATTAATATGATAGATTTGTTAGTGTTACCTACAAGTTACTTATACGCTGATGTTATTAGCTCTGCAGTCTAAGCTTATCCTTACTTATCTGTAAAATAGGGTTTATTGAGATGTACATGAGTAGTACAAAGGTTAAGCATTGGAAATAGCTGCACCCAAGTGCACCTGGAAGATTCAGCCCTATGTAACTGGAAATGCGTGATTAGCAATGTTGTTGTGGTCGCAATCGAGATCTGCTATCTGAGCCTTACAGAGCGAAAAGGTATATTGTCTGGTACGTAATTTGGATTGCCCTTCATCCCTGAATCAAAGTTGTAGTGAAAGCCATGCCATGAAAGCCACTGCAATCATACATATTGCAGTGATAAACTTTCAGTCATGTGGAGTTGCCGTATATTACACGTCAGTGCAGTAGTATACAAGATTCTATGCTGAACCTTTTAATATTACCGAAACGACGTAATCCTGAACTAAATTACATTCCAGTAAGCATTAGTGTTTCTTCGAAGATGGTGCAAGTGCAAAACCGCGCAATTTAATTTTGTATCCTAAGGCCAAACACACATTTGTTTTACACCGTCATTTATTAGCTGCACATACAATTAGAGGGAGAGCCTGAACATTGAAGCTGTAACCACTTCTTGGATGCATATTAACACCTGTCATAACTTCGTACTTGCTAGCGACGTCCAATTCACATAAGGCGTCAACATGTTACGTTCTCAATTTATAAACTATATGTATGATTCACGATGGTGGATTTCAAGAGGCAGCTTTCATTGTTCTGTGTCCTCCCAAATTTCTCCTTACTTTTATTACTCCCCTAGATTGTTCCTTTGGTTATATTTTGCAGTATTTGACATTTATGCGAGGGGCTTCCACACTTTTGGACCACCCTGTATATATATATATCTGCACGTATTGCAGCAGGGATTCTTCGAATCACTTTCACAGTAGTTGCAATCGATTTAGAAAGGACAATTACGTAAAGAACGATAGGGAGATGTCCATCAACTTCCATAGTTTCGGAATAAACTATTTTTGTCCGCTTTTTTCAAGTCTCCGACCACTGTGCGTCGCTTACAATTCTCTAAGAAAATGCCGTTGAACACTATCTTCATCTTCACGATGACTATGCATAATTTTCCTTTCGAAAATTTCACATACATTTTCATCCATCTTATGCATCCTTGGCGAAGGAAACGATACTTAAAGCCTCCCACAAGGTACACCTTTTTCTGTTTTCGTCAATATAAACTCCATTATGAAAGTTTCACTAATGTTCTCCAGTTTGTTGCTTTTTGTTTATATTACCCTCTTCACTAAAATTTGCTATTAATTCTCGATCCTGATTGGCTCGTTGTGATTCTCGTTCCTCATTGGCTTGTTATATTATTGTCTTATTGTATCCGCAACCAACATATTGACCCCTCATTCTTGTAACAATTTATACGATGATAATATATAACAAATCTTTCTCACATCATCTAAGAAGAGTTACTAAGATGCAAATGCAAATATAAGGATTATTTATAGAAAGGTGAAAGGACAATTACGAAAATACGTGGTCAGGTAGACACACTTGAAATATGTAAACAATTGCTTGTTTGTGATTGGCCACGATATTTAAAGGGAACTTCTATAAATATTTATATTTTTTGTTTATTTTATGTAAGTTTGTTTTTCTTACAGTTTCCCAATAACTATTTGCTTCCAATAACTACTTTCTTACATTTTAATCTTACAGACAATCTTACGGTTAGACATGATGTAGAAAATGGCTATGTAGTATGTACACATTGTACAATCAAAGTAGTGATTGGAAACCTTTTGATCCCATCTATTAAATGAAAACACTTGATCCCTTTCTCTTGGTTACACTCTAATTTAGAAGTGCAATTTCAGGTTTTCCTCCGGGGTATGACTATGCACTGATATAAGTACAGCTGCATAATTTACATTTGTATATTTCTATACTATTAACTAATCTGTAGTACGTTGCCACAATGGCTCACTGGTTTACCCCTGGTGCATGGGGTTCTTGCTTCTATCCCAGTTCGCGCCAAATAAGCTTTGTGATGGACAAACACCGTGCGTGTGGGTTTTCTCAGGGTTCTCCCGTTTCCTCCCACTTTCTTAATTTATTTCTCATCATCACTGTCTCCTTTAGCCTAGCCGGCATAAGCGTGGTACGTAAAACTTAGAGATTTTATTTCATAAAAATGTACTATATGAATTTCATGCTTGAAGAAAGAAGGAGTTGCGCTCTCTAACTCCCTAAATAAAACCAATGCTCTAACTAAGAATGGAAGGTAATATATTTTATACAAAGGAAAACTCCCAAACAATGCACAATGTGTTTATTATTATTATTATTATTATTATTATTATTATTATTATTATTATAGTACTGCTTAAGAGTAGTTCGTCATGAAAATTGTAATTTTGCGGTTAAAATGAGTGAGTTTATATGAAAGAGGGTTGTGTAGGATATTAAATTGCACTCATGGAGAAAGGTTTCACAATATAAGAAACTAGTTAGTATTTCATCCTTACCAGTGTACTGTTACAAGTGTGAAATTATTACAAGGCCTATTTTAAGGTTGAACTGAATGAATGCATATGAAAGATGTCTGTGTACATATTAATTTCCACCGGTTGACTATTTCTGTATAATGTAAGAAACCTGTACAAATATAAAGTTACAAGTGTGAAACCATTAGCTAGAAGTGCTCTAACTTATGCAATTTTATGGAACATCAAGTGATTTTTACGCTATGCTCCCCATGGTTATTCTTGCTGTTCTCCTGCCCCGATTCGGTTAGATAGCATTCTTGCTTTTATAGGCTACCTAGCACAAGTTGATTCCTGTCTTTTGCACAGTCGTGTTTATGGCATGCGTCTGGACGCATAGCTACTTATACCCGTACGAAAAAGTCTGCGTAACTTGAAACTGCACAAATGAATGCAACTAGTACCCTAACAAACAATTTCTAAGGCACTATGATGAAACGTTATGATGAAATAATTGCACTTAAAATAGCATCAATCCATATACAATTATTTGGGCATGTATCAGGCTAATAACAGTTCAGAACGTCTTAGACAATCACTGAGAAAAATCCGTTGCTCGGACAGCGGTATATTGTACAAATATACGGAATCCTCTTGCTTAGTATAGAATTCAGTATGGAGTATACGGTATCCGTATGCTACATAGGCACTGCCCTTATGTGTTACATCATGCCGTAGCAGGATATCTGATATCTAACAGTCTTCCTTATATTATATACAAATATATATATTACCTTCGTCAGCTATATGTTATGTACACTTATGTCCAAAATTATTGTCGCATGTCTGTAAATATGTTGTAGGAATATAATTTGATAACAAATTCGCCCGGTATTTCTTATAATGTTAGTATCTGTATAATCGGCAAAGATATGTATGTGCTAAATTTCATGTCAAAAGAGCAGTAAATAAGAACAATAAAACGAAAATAAAACTTTCTTGTCCATTTAGAAACATTTTGTTTTACTCATTCTTATTTTCGTATTTATAATTAATTTCCTGTGAAATTTACCACAAATATACATTTCCCGATTATACATACAGTATCAGTATTAAAAGGTATTTAAAGTACCCTTCAAAATCATTATCAAATTATATTCTTACAAGAAGACAGTTATAGATATGCGACAATCATTTTTGACATGAGTGTACTATTACGATATTTGGTTCGAGTCTCTGTAAGGGAACGACATTTTATGATTGTCTTGGGTTCGAGTCCCTGTTCGGGAAGAGCCATTTTATGACTGCCCTGGGTTCGAGTTCCTGTTCGGGAACACATTTTATGACTGTATGTGGTTCGAGTCCTGTGGATTCCTATGAAGGCTTAGGCGTTTATGACAGTCCGGGATTTGATCCTCTATGTCCTGGACGTCTCCTTTAGACTTTAATAGTGATTCGGAGATTTTACTTAAGCCGACCAAATAACCACTGGACAATACGGTTCAGAGTTCGGGACAGAACATTCTGGGAAACTTACATAAAGACTGATTCCCATTGTATCTCTAATACCAATACAATTTAATAATGCAAAAATTATTACCTTGTATACGCATTAATTATTTATGCTGGAAAGAAAAATAAATTTTTTTAAACTCTAAAACATAAATTTAGGTCATTGTAATTATTTCAGTAAATTATCAGAAAAGGATACGTGTAATTGTAATTTGTTGATTTTAATTAATAACACTGAAACTTCACTAGTACAAATTAAATTACACACTGGCACTTTGATTTGATCAATTTAAATATAACACAGTTTAACATTTGGCCCAATAAGTTTTACTACGATCGAGGAAGACACGGTAGTCGCGAGATACCGGCTGAACTTCACTGTCATTTCACGATTGCTTCACTTTTGTTAGTTTCTTGGATAATTTGGCAGGGGAGGGAAAGGTTTCTTGGCAAGTCCATGAGGCGTAGCAGTTGCTTGTAGAAATCCTCGTTTACGACATTCTATTCGATGCGATGTCAAATTTCTTCCTTTTGGGTTGGATCAGCTGAGTCTTCTCCATTGCGCGGTTAGCTCCTTTGCGTCGAGACCACTTTATAAGCAACACTTACAAACAAATGTTTTAAACTTAGATTTTCTTTTCTCGGTAACATTTTCGTCGTAGTCTTTAGTCTGTCTTTAAGTTTTACGTCCCACGTTTATGCCGGTTAGGCTAAAAGAGACGGTGATGATGAGAGATGAGGAAAACGGTGGAATGAAGAAAGTGGGAGGAAACGGAAACCAACGAACACGGTGTTTGTCCACCACAAAGTCTACACGGCGCGAGCTGGGATCAAACCAGGTACCCCAAGCACCGGAGGTGAACGCTCTACCACTGAGCCACCGCGCCCCCCATTTTCGTCGTAATCAACGCACCGTATACTTAGTATAGGTTCATCGTTGCACCATTCATACTTTTGATGAGCTAAACATTATAATTGACTACATTACGAATGTACCGTAGTTCGCACAGTGTTGTTCATTCACATCCTTCATTCAGACTGAAAACTATCGGTTACTGAGATTTAGACGTGAATTGGCTTTTTGTTCGGTTGCCCGTCCATAGCTAAACTGACTGACTTACTTCCCCATCTCCCCGTGCTTCTACCAAGCAGACGGACTCGCAATGCAACCTGTTGATGTCAGAGCTAAAAATAACTATGGCAACCTATCGAATGGAATATTTGGAGACGAAGTTTGCTTTCTACGCCGGATTCCAGCACTTTATTTGGAGAAGTGAGAGGGTCCAAGAAGACTTCTGTTGCAGACGCGACACACACACACATATACATATTTGCCTGTTTGCTGAGAGAAAAATTCTTAAGAATGCTTTCTCGATATCTAAATTGACTTTCTACTATTAAATATTCTCTTTCTTTCCAAAGTTTTGCTAATTGATTTCAATACACAGAAATAAGAATACGATAACAATATCTTAGTTTCATACCTCCTGTTTTCAAAGATCCTACAAACCTGTAAAGAACTTAAAGGACACAAAAAAGTAAAAGCATGGATGCACTTCTATAATACAGATAAATTGGTTGATCAAAGAAATAAGGAAGACTAAAGGAAAGCAGATTTACTTTTAAAACATACCCTTTATAGTTCTTGTCTGAAGCTGCAACTGTAAATGCTATCATAAACACAACGATGTAGTAATAAGTGTCCTCCATTATCATTTTGGATACACTATAAAACGTTGCTTAGTAGATTTTTATGTTGAACCATATTACTAAGTTTTTTCAAAGACTGTACACGACAAAACAATGACTTTGGAGCTGCTTGTTTAATCGCGGATTAGAAGTTAACGGAAAAGTTCTGCATACTCTGTTTAAAAGGCAATGAATACTCGTTCTTCCATTGTTTTTTCTATTATATAGGTTTATCATGTACGGAACAAAGCAACAAAGCGAATTTGAATCATTTAAGATGCCGCTCCAACATAAATCAATTTTCTACTTTATTACGACGATTTATCGCCAAGTGTTTTTCTCTCTTTTGATTTCTGCCACTTAAATTCCATCTAATATCTGCATTATCGATGTGATTGGCTGATATTGTCTATTATATGCTTTAATTGTTCCTGGAACCATATTTAAAGATAATCGAAGAACTGATGCAAAGTGATTGCTTTCCACCAAACTGAGAGAGCTAATGGTGTATAACATTGGCGAATCCGATGAAATGAAATTAACTACTTCAGTTTAACGTCCCACAATTATCCCGTTTAGGCGAAAGGATACGATGATTAAGGCAAGTGAATGGTGATGGAAGAATTGCTGGAATTAGAAAATGGGAGGAAACGGCAGTACCCCGAGAAAACCCACGAACACAATGTTGTGCACCACAAAGTTACTTGGCCAGGGGCTGGATATATACCGTATATACGAAGAATACAGGCCCGCAATAAAGTTTGTGTCACCCGGGGTAGACAGGAATTCGACGTCCCCAAGTCACATATATATCCTTTAGGTATACGTCCATCCGCGTGTCCGGACCATATGCCCCGCTCACTTCTCTCTATTTGCTGCTCTGAAAGAATATATACATTTCAAGTTATATTCTTAGCTTTTATATAGTTTTTATAGTTTTTAGTCTAAACTAGAGCTCTCGGCCTACAGAGCCTCCGTGCTGACAAAGTAGGAAGTAAATCGATCAAACCAAATGTCCCAGATTTGGTGAAGATTTAGATTAGAAGCGCTGAAAATTCTGCTGCTCTTCCTTTAAGGTGAAAGAAATTGTGTATCTTGTGCTTCGGTCCTCGCTTTCCAGACCTAAACTCTTTTCTGTGACAGAAGGATAAAATATAAATTTTATGGCCCGAGAATTTGTCTCTTTTTCTTACGATTGTTCGTTTGTAAAGAAAAAAAATCATTTACACCGTCCGTTACATCAGGTAACTCGGCGTGGGTACTTATTAAATTCAGTCATTGTTTACCAGTTTAAAAATATTTGCATGCACAAGAAGTCGTTTTGGTATAATTATTATACGAGTGTGTACACCAGTTACAGTTGAAACCCCAACTTCGTGTTACATTGCAATTTGAACACTCTACAAAATTTCTACAAAATACCTATTTGGTTCGGCCTCTTGGTCAATCAACAACAAAGAGTATAAGATAAATGACACTTTAAAACAACAAGCATCTATTACTCTTACCTGTGATTAAGATTAGGGGTTCGCCCATGCATACAGGCATACATATTATACTATAATTGTTTTCATACCCATTGAAAATAACGTTCCATTTTTTGTGCTGCTAATTGTGAACCGACTTTTTGTTTCTGGACATCAAAGATGGCGTACTTGAGTAGTATTTGTCAACAGAAAAACTCGGCAATCATGTGATCTTTTCTCTCCTTTATGTTCTGTTGTGTATGTGATTAAAAAGGACGTTAAACCTTATCAATGAAATCAAATCTAACTTGTTATATTCTTGTACTTTTGCATACGGAACATGTGTCGTATGTGAAACGTATCCTCTATCGATGAATCAAAGCATGAACTTCTGTCCGTGGATGTTGTTCCGAAGTAACCGAAGTTAATTTTTCACGGACACTATGCCATTTTATATTGATACTTTATCGTTTAACATTTGTTGAGCTGAGCGAAGCGAAGCTCTTATACTCGTAGTATACGGTTTGTTATTTGTTTATGTTTAACAAGAGGTATTGTTCCTTTACCAAGGCAAAGACAGAAATAATAGTTCCAGCTGTATGCATCTTCTATTTAATACAATGAAGATGCCAAACCATAGTGTGATAACAATAAGGAGGAGATGTAGTCTTACTAGTATACTTAATAGGCTTTTCAAAGAAACGAGGTTTTAAACATTAACTCTATTATAAAATCTGTAATTTATGTGCTTGCGGAGTTAGTTCCGACTTACTACAACGCTCGAAGACTTTATGTTTTATTTGCATCCGTACACTGTTGGTTTTGCCTGCTATGGTCGTGGAACATACATTATAAATCAGGGGTATAAAATGCGAATTGAGTAAAATATTACATGTTCAAAGAAGGGCTAATTGCCTGCACTGCAAAGATAAGAATTTTAAGTGTATTAAATGTTCGGAATATGTTTACTCTCAAATAAAAATATTTCCTTTGAGTTTCTTTTTTTTCCCCCTCTAAAGCCGTATTGTCATACCTTAGATTATTTATGTTTTACGCTTAGTAAGTGTGTAACATAGTGTTAATTAAGATGGTTGAACGCAATTTCTTAAAACAATCACTGGAAAATCATGAACATTAATATGGTAAATTGGTTGCACTAAATACAGTAACTTGATATCTCTGGCATCTCGGGGTACTCCGGGGTGCTGGTTTTCTCGGGGTACTCCCGTTTTCTCTCACAACCTCATTCCATCAACTATTTCATCATTTACTTGCCTTGATCATCCGTCTCTCTTTATCTAAAGGGCATAATCTTGTGACGTTAAGGGGGCGCGGTGGCTCAGTGGCAGAGCGTTCACGTCTGGTGCTTGGGGTCCCTGGTTCGATCCCAGCTAGCGCCGTGTGGACTTTGTGGTGAACAAACACCGCGCTCGTGGGTTTTCTGGGGGTTCTCCCGTTTCCTCCCACTTTCATCATTCCACCATTTCACTCATCTCTCATTATCACCGTCTCCTTTAGCCTAACCGGCATAAGCGTGGGACGTTAAACTTAAAGATTTCATTTTTTCATTTCATTTTCGTAACGTTAAACTGAAAAATCTCATTTCATTTTTCACTCTTCACAACAAGAATATAGTATAGAGACCATGCAATGACTTCTAAAAGTAAACATAAGTACTTATAGAGTAAACGTAGGTTCCGAATAGTTAAAGAGTCAATTGGAGACAGGAAAAGTCATGAAGGTCCAAAATCACTCAAGAGGAGGAAAGCAACTTTAAAGTAATACAAGTGAGTTTCGTTTCACATTATAAAACCAGATTTGGCGTGGGTCAATAAAAACTTGACCCACGACCCACTACCCACCGTGACCTACTCTGACCCACCACCCACCATGACCCACTGTGACCCACCATAACCCACCACCCACTGTGACCCACTCTGACCCACCGTGACCCACCACCCACCATGAACCGCTCTCATCCACTGTGACCTACTCTGACTCACCAAAATACATCTTCATCAACTCTGAACACCATCCACGGCCTCTTCTATACTGACTAAAGAGTTTACACTTGTAATAAAACAAGACTGTGAAATTGTCACTAACGAGTTTGAATTTCTAGTCAATCGCTCAAGCACAACTCTGTTACAATAACAGTGGATCTGACCTTTACAATATCAAATGGTAAAGTGTTTGTCAGTGAGGAAATTAAAGCACTTCGAGGTGGGGGGAAATTAGTGTCTGTCTAAAATATACTTGTACTAAGAGAGTATTCTTGCAAGTGTTAATTTTTCAACGCATTCCAAAAGAAACTTCTTTAACAGAAAATACTCTTGCACAATATGCAAAAGGTTATGGTTTCTCAGTTCACAGTATTTTTCTCAGACTTGAAAAATCAGTTTTTCATAGTGTATAAAAGTGCTCGGGTACCCTATGTGAGAGCATCTCCATAAAGTATGCTCATAATTGTAATTTGTGTAATCACTAAAACACCAAGTTAAATTTAAGTTACAAATATGCATAATTGCAATTATTATGAATATTTATTCAAAGCAGTTTACCTAAAGCAAAGAAAATACATTAAAAATTAGATACAAAGTTGTATAACACAAATATGCCATTAGCAATACAAGTATACATTTTCCATAACTCGTAATTTGCCACCTTAAAACAAATCTGAAATCGGGTTTATTTCCTGTTGACCTCCAGAACTTTTTCGTGGTAGAAAAAATCATCCTCAGCTGAATGATGTCCATCCTTCAACCAAGAAATAACTAGCTCGTCTCCTTTGAGCTTGTCTAGCGATGGGCCATTAACATTGATGAACAACAAGTTAGACAATATTTGAGCACTTAGTCTATTTCTAATATGTCATCTGTAAATTCATAAAGGGAAATCCCCGTTCGCACTCTGTCGTGGAAATTGATAATACTTCTACCCGATTCTGCAACTCCTCGTTGACAATCTACTTGTTAGACTTAAGTCTGATAACGATTTTTCTCGGTCAGTTTTGAAATACTCAGCAAGAAGTATCATCTCTCTATCACCATACAACATCTTTTCCATATTGGCTATGCCAGTTGGCAATATCAACTCATGGAGAACATAAATTTCATTTACCACACCTTCGATAGGGAATCTTGTGCATAAATTATCAATTAAAGCCAGATAAACTGATGATTTCTTATTTGTTTATAAATTTAATTTTTATAATTACACATGAATGTCTTTACTAAATCCTCCCCTCTAGAAAGCAAAAGGGAACGAGGTTCAGGGAAAGTGTTCAGAGGTGAATGGGAACTTCCCTCCTTCTTCTCCTTCAATTACCACACTACTGTTTGCCATGGGCCAAATTACGATGAATTTCAATTAAATTATCATAGTATAATTATTTCCTTGATGAATTATCGATACTTTTCAGTGGAAAAAAGAATGAAATTTGAAAGTCCCAAATCAAGATAAGTAGACCAACGTAAAGGAAAAAAAAGAGTAAAATTTTCCATATAATTATGCGTACAATCCAGACTTAAAATTTCCGTGTAATTAAGCTTACAGTACAAATTTTATGTCTATTTTTCTCACAACTTTATGGGTTGATTGCCCTGTGCTGTAAGCACTCCATATAATAAACGTAAGCTTCAGCAATTATTATAGTAGAAAGCAATGGCTATATGAAGCAAAGCACTGTATTTTTTTTCTTAACTATTATCGATCGTTTTCGATCATTTTTACAAACCAACTCACTATCAATTTTCCATATATAGAAAGTGCCCCCCTCCATAAAGAAGAATTTAAAAAAATACTAGGACACATTCTGTTTATTTTCAATAAAGATTTAATGCACTGAATTTCAGCTCCGTAAGTTTAACGGCTGGCGAGATACTCATTTTTTTCGCAAAAATTCGGATCCTCACTACCTCCTTAGGATGTTATGTATTATAATAAAAGCAATATAACATCCCAGTTTGGATTAGGGCCTAACTATAAACCAAAAGTAATTTCATTTGACTTTGTAATTTGACCGTGATGATAAGGCACACATAGTTACATTCATTTTTTATATAATAATTTATATGTTACAATGATCCAAAAATATATTTTTTTCAGTAGTTAGCTCCTCTAAAAACTCACAGGTCTCGAAAGCCAAGTAGTAGTGTAAGCCCTGTTGCTCTTATTACAATTGCAAATATCAATATCCAAAAGTGACTGAAGTTCTTTTTTCACTTGGTTAGATATACTCACCTCAGGTAAGTAGACAGAAACAAATGGAAAAGGAAGGGAAATGAAGGTCTTGAAAGTAAAACAAAAACAAATTTTCCAGTCTTCAGAAGATACTGTCTACAATGCAGTGAGCAGAGTGGGTCGGTAGATCAGACTGAGTCGGTGGGTCGCTGTGGGTCACGGTGCGTGGTGGGTCGCAGTGGGTCATGGTGGGTGGTGGGTCGCAGTGGGTCACGGTGGGTGGTGGGTCACAGTGGGTTACATGCTGTTGACCCACGACTGACTGACCCACTCAGAAAACTTGACCCAGTTTACCCCTGACCCACTGACCCACTCCATCTCTGTATAAAACAACGGTAAACTTCCAAACTATGAGAATTCAATACTCAAATTTGAAGTAATGCAACTATAACTATAGATTTCAATAGAAGAATAAGATCAAAGATAGACCTTGTTCCTCAAATGCTAAATCCATATTTTCACTGATCTCCCTTTTGCCAATAAGTAGAGTCAATGTTTTTCTCTCGTACATAGTTTTATATCAAGCACATTCTAATACGAAGAAATATGGAAGAGCAAAGACAGTTAGAAATTTGGATAATTCTGCGTAAGAAGGTCACCTAGAAAATAAAAACCATTTAGTTATACAAAATGTAAAATATATATATATATATATATATATATATATATATATATATATATATATATATATATATATATATATATATATATATATATATATATATATATATATATATATATATATATATATATATATTTATTGATAAAATCTGTTACATACCTGCTTCCTTCACTTCCTTACATAACCAACATCTTCATTCAAATATTTGTCGCTTCTGTTCACGAGCTTCAGAATTCCCATGTTATATTCTTCTGCCACCAGTTCATTAACCCAGGGGGTCATTGCATTCTTCAACTTGTCACTTCCCTAAGTTTCTTAGAGTCTCACAATAACGATCTGCATTGATCATATTGTCTTTAAGCATGAAATCCACCAAAAGAAAAAAATCTTTACGATCCCAAAAGACAGTTACCATCAGTGTTTCTTCCAGACATGTTTCTAGGGGACACTGCCACCCGAAACTCTGACAGCTCTCCTCGGAGGAGACCAAAATAATACGTCTATAATATAATAATAAATAGAATAGTACCAGTAATGCCCCCCGGAATACGAAGTGTGCCACCCTGGAACCCAGTTTCTGAAAGAAACACTGGTTACCATGACCTTTCGTATTGAGAGAGTCTGTTTCAATTTCTCGTTTTTTTTTTTACGTGATGAAAGATGATGCCAATCAAGTGATTGGTGCTTTCTCTCTAGAGTGGTGTGAGACACCCAGATCTCGTCACCAGTCACAATCCGATCAAGAAAGACGTCTCCATTTGTGTGATGCGCTACGGAAATGCGCGAGCGGCCTTTTGTATGAATGAATGCATGGGAATTCTAAAGCTCTTGAACCGATACGACAAATGTTTAAATGAAGGTGTTGATTATGTAGAGAAGTGAAGGAAGCTTCAGCTATGTAACAGAATTCTTATTTTTTTCAATAAATATTGTGTTTTTAAGTTTTTATAACTAAACTATCTTTATTTTTTGGGTGACTCTAATATCATTCAGAATTAGTAGGACGAAGATAGCAAGATGGGAGATAAGCTGGAGCAAACAACAAGACTAAATTATCTCGTAGAACCCTTTTCTGGCCAAGTTGCTAACTTGCACATTTTCTTTGGACGTCATCCTGAATTCAAAAGTTGGTAGGATATTACTTAAACTGCTGGAGATCCCAGTAATGGTTCGGATCTCACTTTAAGCAGTAGATCCCCCCTCAATGGTATCCGGTCAAAACAGCGCAAGGACGAAAACAACGCATGGACAAAAACCACGCAATGACAAAAACAGCGCATGCAAATACCGCGTCAACAAAAAACTCGCAAGGACAAAAACAGTGCATGCAAATACCGTGTGGATAAAAACAGCCAATGGACAAAAAGGCGCAAGGACAAAAACAGAGCATGCAAATACCGCGTGGACAGAAACAGCACATGAACAAAAACTACGCAAGTACAAATACAGCGCATGCAAATACCGCGTGAGCGAAAAGAGCCCATGGACAAAAACCATACGTGAACATTTTGCACTAGGCTCGCTCCCGCTCGAGCTCACTTCTTTCAACTGGCTCGCGCTCACTCGGGCTCGCGATCACTTACCTCAGTTGCGCTCGCGCTACCGATCACTTCCCTCAACTGTTCTTACAATCACTCGCGCTCGCGGTCACTTGGGCTCGCATCCACCTGTCTCGACTGTGCTCGTACTTACTCGGGCTTGCACTCACTCGAACGGGTCAAGATATGAATTAGGTTGAGAACCACTGCCACAGACTGTTTACAATTTTTATCGACATCCTTAGCAAAGATGAGTGAGGAACAAATTACAGCAGAAGTCCCTTAAGTTCGACAACCCAAATGGCTTTACTGTGTTTCTGGTTGCATGATTGACAGGCATTCTTTCTAGTTAAATATATATAAGGACAGAAACAGCGCATGGGCAAAAACCGCACAAGGACAAAACAGCGCATGTAAATACCACGTGGACGAAAACAGCGCATGCAAATACCGCTTGCACAAAAACAGCACATGAATAAAAGCTGCAGAAGAACAAAAACATCGCATTCAAATAGCCCATGGACAAAAAGCCATATATGAACATTTTGCAGTAGGCTCGATCGCGCTCGGGCCCACTTCTTTCAACTGTACAAAAACCGCGTGTGGACAAAAACAGCGCATACAAATACTGCGTGGACAAGAACGCTCATGGACAAAAACCGCACAAGGAGAAAACTAGAGCGTGTTAATACAGGGTGGACAAAAACAGCTCATGAACAAAAGCCGCGCATGGACAAAAGCAGCGCATGCAAATATAGCGTGGACAAAAATCCTAGATGAACATTTTGACTATGCTCGGTCGCGCTCGGGCACACTTATTATAACTGGGCTCGCGCTCACTGGGGCTTCCACACACTTTCCTCAACCGGACTCGAGCTCACGATTACTTTTCTCAACTTGTCTCGCGATCATTTCCTCAAACTGGACTCGCACTCTATTATATCGAATGGGCTTGCGCTCACTAATCCTAAGTGAGCTCACGTTCACTCGGGCTCGCACTCACACAAAAGGGTCAAGAGATGAATTAGGTTGTGAAGCACTGCCACAGACTGTTTACAATTTTTATAGACACCTTAGGAAAGATGAGTCAGGAACAATTAAAGCAGAAGTCCCTTAAATTTGACAACCCAAATAGCTTTACTGTGTTTCTGGTTGCATGATTGACAGGCACTCTTCCTAGTTAAATGGATATAAGGATAAAAACAGCGCATGGACAAAAACTGCGCAAGGACAAAAACAGCGCATGCAAATACCACGTGAACAAAAACAGCGCAAGGTCAAAATAGCACATACAAATACCGCGTGGACAGAAACATATTGTACAAGGACAAAAACAGCGGATGCAAATACCATGTGACCAAAAACAGCCCATGGACCAAAACCATAGATGAGCATTTTGCTCTAGGCTCGCTCGCACTCTAACCCACTTCTTTCAACTGGGCTCGCGCTCACTTACGTCAATTGGGCTCGCTCTTCCGACTACTTCCCACGACTGTTCCCGCAATAACTCGCGCTCCCAGTTACTGAGCTCGCACTCATCTCTCTCGACTGGACTCGTAATCACTCAGGCTTGCACTCACACGAGCGGGCCAAGATAGGAATTAGGTTGAGAAGCACTGCCACAGACTGTTTACAATTTTTATAGACACCTTAGGAAACATGAGTCAGGAACAATTACAGCAGAAGTCCCTTACGTTTGACAACCCAAATGTCTTTACTGTTTCAGGTTGCATAATTGACAGACACTCCTCCTGGTTAAATGGATATGAGGACAAAAACAGCGCATGGGCAAAAACCGCACAAGAACAAAACATCGCATGTAAATACCGCGTTGACAAAAATAGTGCATGCAAATACCGCGTGGACAAGAACAGCGCATAAACAAAAACTGCGCAAGCACAAATACAGCGCATGCAAATACAGTGTGAACGGAAACAGCCCATGGACCAAAACCATATATGAAGATTTTGCTCTAGGCTTGCTCGCGCTCGAGTTCACTCCTTTCAACTGGGCTCGCGATCACTTACCTGAATGGCACTCGCACTCACATCTCTCGACTGGGCTCGTAGTCTCTCGGGCTTGAACTCACACGATCTTGCATTCACTTTACTCAACTGAGCTCGCGCTAACACAAGCTCACTCTAACTTCCCTAAACTGGGCCCGATGCTCGGGATCACTTCTCTCAGCATAGCTCGCGCTCCTTCGGGCTCGCGATCACTTCCATAAACGAGGCAGCACTCAATTCTCTCGAATAGCTCGCTCTCACTAATCGTAAGTGGGATCGCGTTCACTCGGACTCACGCTCACTTCTCTCAACTGCGCTTGAGCTCACACTGTCTCGCATTCATTTCTCTCGACTGGGCTTACGCTCAGTCGTACTCACGCTTACTTACTTAATTGAGACTCGGGATCTCTCAGGCTCGTGCTCAATTATTCAGCCCGAGCCCGGCTGAACGCGTGTGCCCAACTCAGGAGCGTCGGGCTTGCTAGTTTGGACACCTATCGCGAAAGCAGCGCATGCACGGCCCGCAATATATATCCTTTCCCCCCAAAAAAAACATTAAGGCATAGCTGTGAGACTAATCTAGCATAGCACAATACATCTCGCGCTCAACCCGACTCTTGGCTGGATCGTGCTAACTTGCAGTAATTCAAACTTTACTATAGACTTCATCTTACTGCTGATTCCAACCAGTCAGGACTATATTAACAAGTAACACTTCCCAATTGTAACATTCCGATTTTGATAAAATTTGGCAGGTAGATTCCACAAATAAAACAAATGAATACGTGTTTTCTTATTATATGGTTTTATGAGGCAAAATCCCCACCAAAAATTTTGGAAGTTGATGTCCGAAAGATAAAAACAAGTGGACCTAAGTGAACGAAATTGTGCACAGAAATTGTAGACGTAAAATGAAGCAATAACAGTTTCGTATTTTCCTGGAAAAAATGGTTAGATGGGGCACGGACCCCCAAACCTTTTATCACGAAATATCAAAAGTGCTTATACCGTATGTTAGATGTGTGTAGAGGACATAAAGAATTGCAACTAAACTTCGTGTAGGGACAATTTGCAAAACAATAAACGAAACGTGGTTTAATTTTTGCTGAAAAACAGTGTTGGAGCCAAGGCCTCCTCCGAAAAATGTAAATATTACCCTAATATTGCACGAAGGAGTGGATCGAAGCAAATGAAATTGTAGATATTATATATGTAAAATAAGACCTTGTGTCTTTCTCAAATGTCCCTATCCGATTTGCTTCAAATTTGGCACATCAACAGCAAGGAGGAAATAAATCGAAACGTGTTTTTGTTATGCGAGGAAACATTGTAAGGGTTAAGAGCGCCTCCTGAAATGCTATAAAATACGCTATACTGTTTATGCTTAACGTTGATCTGTCAAATTTGAAGAAATCGGAAGGGGACACTTGTGAAATACGGAAGTCCTTATTTCACATATACAATATGTACACACAATTTTGTTCGCTTCGGTACACTCCTTCCGCCACCCAACTCCTCGGTACCTTTGACTCGATTCAAAACTCGACTCGAATTTGCTTCAAGTTTCGAGTCGAGTCGAGTTTTACTCTTCATTGTTATTTATTTTGGTGATTTCTTTGTTTCTAAATGTGATATACTCTATAACGTTAGCCTTCCTATGTGAGAAACGGCATTTCAGCTAGTATATAAAATTACATAAAAGAACCTCCGTGTGTGCGTGTATATCTGTAATCAGATTTTTACATTAAAAGCAGTCAGATATAACCATTATGTTTTACACAGAGATAAATCTTTACAGATCTTATCGGGTACGAAGTCGTTTTTCGATTTTCGATTCGATGGAGAATTGGTGAATTTGACATTCTGAGAGTTCAGAAAATATAGAGTTCTACTAGTGCATAGACACTTATATATATATACAGTGTTCAATTGCACGGTTGGAGTTGCAAAAAATAAACAAGTGTTCATAGAAAGTTACTTATGTTGGATCATTCAAGATAAGAGTCACTTGCATCCATACATCGTTGTACAGTGTCTAGCTAAGGTTCATAGAGTAGTAAGGTTGAGTCATATAAGAAAATAGACGCTGATTGGCTAATGACATTGCGTCACTATAGTAGCACAGCAAGAGAAGCGCACAGCGACAGACAGACAATTCCTGGCGTTTGCAGAAGAAATAATTATAATCGTTGCATACCTATCTTTTTTAGGTTAATTAATTGGTTTGGGCTTCATTTTAATTGATGATATTTTCTTCTATAGGACGAGGTTGATTTTTGAATGTTATTGTTCCTTTCATGCACTTCATTTCAATAAATACCCTAGTTCCCACAACAGCTTAATTAATGATTCGTGCACATTAGGATATTTTTCACTCAATTCCCGATCATTTTATTTTTACATTTTTTACTGATCATGAATCATTAATGTTGCTGCCATTTACGTAATTGAAAGTTAGTTCCAATCCTTTTGTTTTTGTCACTAATTTCTCTGAACGAAAGTCGAGACTACCAGTGGCGCTGATTTATGTAGTGGAGGGAAAGTTCAGGTAAATGTATCATTGCCAAGTAACCAAGCGAAAATTCAAGCAAATACAGAATATCCAAGTTCTGAGAATCGAATCAAAGTTTGGCGGGCGGATTCCTGCAGGCCCCAAGTTCAGCGCTCATGGAAACCACCACGTGGCACAAAAACTCTTTTCAACTATTAGATACCTTACTTAAATGGACGGAAAGACATTTCTAGATGATACCCATTAACGTGCCACGTTTTCTTTCTCAATGAGCGATGTAGGGCCAGCAAGATATGGAAACCTTTTTCGGTTTGTCATGTTGGAAACGTATAGTAGAAGTTGAAAGATTGAAGTGGTTATTACTTCGATACTAGAGAATTCGGTTTTAATTAGCTATCACTTTTAGTTCGAAGGACCCTGGTTTGATCCCAGGCTACGTAAACTTGTGGTAGACAACAGTGTATCTGTAGGTTTCTCTTGGGACACTCCCATACCTCATTCCGTGTGGACTTTGTGGTAGACAAACATCGTGCTCGTGGGTTTTCTCGGGGTTCTCCCGTTTCCTCCCACTTCTTTCATTCCACCATTTCATTCATTTCTCATCTTCACCGTCTCCTTTAGCCTAACCGGTATAACCGTGGGACGTAAAACTTAAAGATTTCATTTTTCCCATACCTCATTCAACAATTCTTTTATAATAATTCACTTTCATTAATTATTAGTCTGCTTAAGTCTATATGTGATAGGTGTGAACATAAATAATTTCACTTTCTGTATCTAACAATGGGTCTTTCGTGAAAAAAAGAATGTTTGCACCGGAGCTCCCTCATAGCTATATGGGTAGTAAAATTAAATAAAATATTTTTCTGTTTTAAGTCCCACGGTTATGTCAGCTAGGTGGAGGAGACGGTGATAATAAATGAAAGCAATGGTGGAATGAATAAAGTTGAAGGAAACGGAAGAGTCCCTAGAAACCCCATCATGACAAGAGTTCACTTGGCCCGAGCTGGAATCAAACCAGAAACACCTCGAACCTCAGATGAACGCTCTACCACTGAGAACTATATGGTTAGTGTATGCACCTTCGACTTGATCGACGGGAGCTCATGTGGTTCAGATTCCATATTAAGCAGTGCTCCCTCTCATATGGCCTCGCTGCTAACAGAAAGCTAAATTCGCATATAACAACTATGACGTTTGCAATTTTAGCTTTTCTGGCTGCATCTAAATAGTTTCTCTGCTGTATCTCACACTGGCATCCGCACACTGAGACGTTCTTTTTATGTTGACTCTTGTAAATAGTGCCTACTTATGCCAAAAAAGAAAAGAAAAGGAAAGGAAAACTTCTACTTAAATTCGACATAAAAGCAATATGTAACACACACACACACTCACATATACAATAGAACACCATTCAGAAAATTAAAATAATCACCTACACTAAATCTCCGAAATAAGCCTATTTAAAAAAAATTAAAAAAGCACCAATAGCGAGAGTGAACAGCGAAAACAGGATTTTTATGACCGTACTTAGAAGCTCTCTTGTCAATACATTGCTTCCTTACACGGGATGAATAGAATGTTTATAAAAAGTATTTGGAACTTCTTTGGATATGTAATTTAATCAAAGAGAATTGATAAATACACAAATTAACCCAGAGCTAACTACAATATTTTCAAAATTTCATTTCAAACAGTCCAGCTGTTTCCTTATCTCTTATAATTTAAATCGGAAAGCAATATTGTATAGAAATTACTCCCTTCTCTCTTTGGGAAGTGTATTTTTGCAAACACTGAGACGCTTATTTTTTTTAAGGCTAGCCATGGGCTAGCTACCTTTCAGAGGGCTACACCCTATTTTAGGGAAGGGTAGTGAAAGGTATAGGAGAAGTGAGGAATTAATGGATGGGCTATGGGGTTTTATTGATATTTTTATTTAATCATCTTTTATTTTGAGGTCTGTATGATCTTTTCGATCATAAACATACAGCAAGGTAGAAGGAACTTCATATGTTTATATAACTGTTAACATAACGAAAAATAATATAGTAAATGTAAGAATACAAAACAAAACATAACAAAAAAGAAATAAACTATCGAATTGAAGAGTATATAACAACGGAAAAATATAGTGAAGAAATGAACTCATAACAATATGCAATAAAGGAAAACTAACGAAATTGGAATATAAACTAACGCACAAATTGAAATTTTAAGCACTGATGGAGATGAGAGATGAAGTGAGGTGCACTTGACGCCACAACACATTATGAGGACTGTTAGAAGGACAAATGCGGTTATCTTCTGCCTAGGGGCTGCTCTAGGCTAATGAAGACGTGGTGAGCCCTGTTAGTAATGATGGAATCACTGTGCACAAAATGATGGAAAAATATGAGGGAGATGAACATGCAGGCGATATTCTTCGAGGAGTTGACGATCGAGGTGGTCGGGTGGTACAGTGTAGCAGTATAATATAAACAGAAGGTGAAGTGGAGTATAATGGTATCGTGCGGGAGAGGAGTGAAGTGCAAGGTGATGCATTGTGTTAAAGAGAAGAGGTTGATGATGTGTGTAACGTTGAGTGTTGAACTTTAAACGGAGTGCTTCAAGGTGATAGCGGAGAGTAGGAAATGAGATCAAGAAATAGAGATCACGAGTCGGACTTGGCAGAGAGATTCGGAAGGCAATGCGAAAAGCATATCGTTCAAGAATGGCTAGTTTGTCGTAGTAGGAAGAAGAAGCGGAAATCCAAGCCGGAAAGCCATACGTAAGAACTGGTCTAAGAAAGACTTTGTAGGTATTCAATACAACATTGGCTTGAAGACCCCAGGTAGTACCGGTTAGGCGTTTGAGAAAGTTCAGTCGGTTGTAGGCTTTGGTTTTGACACTTTGGAGGTGCGGTTTCCAGGTGAGATGTTGATCGAAGATAATGCCTAAGTATGTGACAGTGCGAGTTGGAGTGATGAGTGTATCGTGGACAGTGAGCGATAGGAGGGAGGGATTGCGATGAACTTTGGTCCGTTTTCGAGGTGGAACAAAAGTGATGGCTTGAGTTTTGGAGGAATTTATTTTGAGCTTCCATAGAGAACACCAGTGAGTGAAACGATTTATAGCGGCTTGTAATGAAATATTTATGGCTTGGATGGTTTTGCCTAGAGCAAGAAAAGCAGTGTCGTCAGCATACTGGAAGAGGTGAACGTCGGGAGGCAGCTGCGGAAGATCTGCAACGAACAGGATGTATAAGAGAGGGGAAAGAGCAGACCCTTGAGGGACCCCACACATAAGAAAAATAGGATGGGAAAGCTGCTCATTAATAGCAATGTATGAGATGCGACATGCTAGAAACTGGTAAATAATGCGAACATAGGATAACGGAATCTTAAATTTGATGAGCTTGAATATGAGTGCTATGTGCCAAACCTTGTCAAATGCTTTTTAGAGATCAAAGAGGCGAAGAACGAAGGGCTGAATGGAGTTGTAATGATTGGTGATAAGAGTTGTGAGACGGAGTAGTTGATCGTTGATTGAAAATGATGGTCGGAAACCGGCTTGATGCGATGGGAGTAGTTGGCGGTCAAGTAAATAGGGATGTAGGCGTTTGACAAGTATTCGTTCGAATATTTTGCTGAATGTAGACGTTAACTGTATGGGGCGATAGAATGAGACATTCGATGGAGGCTTATTAGGTTTGGGGAACATGAGTGTTTTAGATACTTTCCAGTCGGTAGGAAAAAATCCTGTTCGGAGTATAAACGTATATATAAATGCCAAAATTGTCAGTAGTGCTATAGGACTTTCTTTAATGTGTCTGTAAGTAATAGAATCGAAGCCAGGTGCAGTGTTTCGTTTTCGTTGGATGACAGATGAGATTTCGGCAACTGTGATAGAGCTAGTGAGAACATGGTCGGGAAGTGCATGAGTGATGTTCGGTTGCAAAGATCTAGAGTTAAGATTGATTTGATCGACTGGATGAGGCATGTCTGTGTTGTCCGACTCGGATGGAGTAAAAATTCCCTGCAGATAGTCAGCAAAGGCGTTTGCTTTATCTGTGTCTGAATGAAGTGGAGCATCATGTAGTGGAAGACGGTATGGAGTCCTGGTGTGTTTACCACAGAGTGCATTGAAGCGCTTCCAGTACAGAGTAGGATGAGCTGTGTCTGAAAGATGATTGCAGGTTTTCACCCACTGGCGTAATTTATAAGCCGAAATGTAGTTATGAACTGTTCTTTGGAGTTGACGATGAAGGCGTAGAGCTTCAGGATTGCGGGTGCGCAAGAATTCTCGATAAGACTTACGTGAGCGGCGAACAATAGCCAGATATTGTGGTGGAAGTTTCGGCCGATATGGGATGGATTCAGACTGTGGAATATATAGAGAGGAAGCCTGTTGAATTACAGTGGTGATTGTATCAACCTGGTGTGTGAGTTAATCTTGTGTAGTTGGTGATTCGTAATCTGCCAGTGAGTTTGATATATAGGAGCGATACGATGACCAATCAGCTTTATCGTAACGTGGTGATAGACGTGGTGAAGGTGATGTTGTAGGAGAAGTAAGACTGGAATGATAAGTGAGCTTGATGGGCGCATGGTCGCTCCTCATTAAGTCCAGAACAGTTACTGTACAACGGGTGATGATAGTGTTGGAGACCAATGCTATATCCGGTGTAGTATTACTGATGGGACGAGTTGGGGACGGTAGGTCAAGCAGAGTGCCGCTGGTATTGACTGTGATGAAGTCCTTAAAGTCATCGCGTTCTGCTTGAGAACGGCTATGAAGATTGATGTCGGCAAGAATAATAAAATGTTTATATGATTGAGAGATATGTGAAAAGAAGTCGTGAGGAATGGGAAGGCCGGGGCGGATGTAGATTGTGGCTAGGGTAAGAGCGATATTTTTGAAATATAAGGTAGCGATGACGTATTCGGGAATATGTACTACAGAACACGGATGTGAACGAAATGGAATTGAATGACGAAAACCTATCGCAGCACCTCCGTTGACTCTGATTGCTGGGATGGAACTATCATGACGTAATAATGTGTACCGCGGAATAGTGCAGGAAGTAGTGTGCTTTAGAAAGGTTTCATTTAACATAAATGCTATAACGTTTTCTTCCATTAAGAGAGTCTCAAATACTGCATTGTTTTTAAGAAGAGAACGGATATTGAGAAATAAGAAAATGATATCCATAGTTGCTAGAATTATACTGCTATTTCGAGTTTGGTGGTGTGGAAGTGAACGTAGTTGTTGGAGTATGTAGCTTATAATGACACATGAAAAGTGGATTTGGCGGAAGCAATAATATGTTGAAGAACATGTTGACGTTGGAATGGATGTATATTTTGCAATGTCAGAGCAATGAATTCGAGAAGCTTGCTAACGGTTACCGGATCGTCAACTGTGTGGTTGGTAGAAACTGTCGGTTCTGCAGCCCGCAAAGGAACAACAAGCTGAGACGCTTATTTCTAATTAAGAGTTTGTATACCGATTTCCAACTCTCTAACTTCGAGTGCTGGTGAGGTACTTTATTTTTGGGATATAATTTGAACCCTCTTTATCCCACCTTAAAATATATATTTGAATAAAAACTACGTGACACATTCGGTTCGAGCCATGTGCAAAAAATATTTAAAAATTCATTTCTATCGGTTCAGCTATTTTCACGTGAAAAGGCGACATACAGCGTCCTTTCAATTCTTGTTATAGAATACTTACATGCTTCTATCGTGACGTCATGCGCATAACATAAATTTTAGATGGATCTGCACATTGCGTTAAGAACTCCCCCTGGTGTCTAGCAGCGCGTGGAAGGATTGCTAGAATTCATTTTTTTAAATGTCTTAAAACCCTTTCATAGCAATCTTGATTGTTAATTAAATTAGGAACTTTCACGTATGGTTTCCAGTTTACTAAGTAAAAGCAATCATTCGAAGCTAGATCCACTGAATAGGTAGGGTATAGCAACACGTAGATCCTCTATTGGACCAAAAACTACTTCACAATCAAAGTCTTGTTACAAGGGCATTATCATAAAGCAGACACCTATTGCCATCACTCTGATACTTCAACCTTACTCGTGCTATTCTTTGAATCAAACGTTTCGTTATTCACTTTAAACTCTTCAACAAAGACTTCAAGCGTAGATCCCGGTCTTTAGTACTGATTCTGAACACTTTCTTAACCAATATTACAGCTGTTCTATCTGCACCTGAATGCTCGTTATCATTAATTGACTCCCGTTCTTTACTGAAACGCCTGTACCATTTAAATACACCTAAACAAATGTCCCCACACATTTACAGCAATATGTAGAAAGTTTCCATATTAGTTTTACCTAGGCATTCATAAAATTTGATGCTGACTTATTTTTTATTCCATATTGAAATCATACTCAACAGCGCCACATGCGACAATATCACTTAAACTCAATGAGGTCTGCATCGGTTGTTGGTGAGATATTCCTCACTTTTCGCATCTCAGAAGATTTACACAGTGACATCATCTACCTAGAAAAAATGAGTCTCGATTTCAAATTGCTGCACTATATACAGAGTGTTAATGAACTAGACCAACAAACTGAAACAGCTGATTGCCCACATCAAAATAAGGGGGGGGGGAAAAGCATATGGACTCGTGGTCAAAAGTGCATAGTTTCAGAGTTAGGACTGTCCAAAACCGTGGGAAAATGAACTTTGGGGACGAATATCTCCCAAACTATTAGCTATTGAGTTCAGGCGGCATATTATTATCTTAAACTTGTAATCTGCTCTATCCAAAAATGTATGATTCTGAATCTTCAGTGGTGGTGCAAGGGAATCTCCACAGGAAGTTGGGGTTCCCGGATATTCCGTTAGGACAAATGGGTCCAATTCATGACAAATAGAGCAACGTACCACCAAGTAACAAAAAATCGTTGAAAGACCATCAATATTTTGAACAAAATCAAGATGGCGAAGTATTTTTGGTGTGTTGTGCGTAGTTGCACAACTACAGTTGGGCTGAATGTAGTGGATAAAATGAAGTTTTAAATAAAATCGCTACATCTTTAGATTCATAACTCATACTCATAAACTGTGTGATAAAGCAGACAGACATTAATAATACGTAATGATTTTGGGAGAATTGATCCAATGAGGATTTGCGAGAAAATGGGAGGATCTCCAACAAAAAAATAAAATAAAAAAAAACGAAATTAAGAACAATAGATACAATGATCTTAATCACAAACTTACTTAGTCGTTTGTTCGTGATTATACAAGAAATAGCTTTATACCCGCCTCTAGAGAAGCTGCCTAAAATACCGTCCTCAACGTCAGTACAGGTATTGCAAAGGCGACGCAGTGAGTGTTCAACACATGTTAACGTAGGAGTTGCCTCCTTGATGCTATGGCCAGCGGTAACATTTCTTGCAGCTAGCTCTTCTTCAGACAGTACAGGTGTTTCGTAGACCAGGGCTTTCATATACCAGCACAGAAAAAGTTTGTTTTTTTTTCTGTGGGGCAAAAGCCTCAGAAAAAAGTATCATGATGAAAGAACAGGCCTACAAACGGGACCACCTCCCTCTATCCATTGTTCCGGATACACATAATTGAGGTATCACCGTACGTCATGTGAGAAATGGGACCAGGCTCCGTCATGTTGGAACCAAATTCGCTGACAAGTTATAGCGAAATCTCTTTAAACAGTACTGTTAAAACATTTGCCATTAAATAACAATGAAACTGTTCATTTAATCGAGCTGGTGAAAGACATGGACCATGAAGTAATCTCTCAAAATACCATGGTTACAAATGTTAATTGTAATTCCTGTTCAGAACTGAGCGTTCTTCTCAATAAAAACTAATGACTGTAAGTAAATGGTTAGGTAGCAACATAAAAACTAGTACCATTTCTCCTCAGCAGGGTGACAGAGAATGTATGTAACAGGACACCAAGAAGGAGTAGTAGCTACATATGTTGTGTCGTAATATTTCACTAATCCATATATACTCATTCATCTAGCGAGTTTGTTTGTAGTTGATTTAATTCATATAATCTTATGTGTTATGAAAAAGCAAATATATCATAAGCAGTCGCAAGGCAACGTTGAAGAATTATTAAGTTATCAGCGCCTACATAAGGATTACTATGACCAAATGGTCCATTCACGCCGGATCAGGATGCTACAGTACAGTTAATAAGGTAGGTAATAAGTGCATATTTGAATGTAATAGTATCCTTGTGTTACGTATACAAAATAAGCCTGTAATAGAAAGCCTCATTTATGACGTAAGTGTTAAAAGTGTATTTAATTTGAGTGATGCGTGACGGATAGAATGAAAGAATTAGTGGCCAAGAGAGGTCATATTAAGGACAAACTCACTCGCTTTAAATCTTTTGTAAATAGCTTTACAGAAAATCAAAATATTACGCAGTTAGTGTTACGTTACGAGAAAATAAAACAGTGTTATGATGAATTTAATGCAATACAATCCGAAATAGAAATGTTACATTGTTCGTCAGAAATTGGTCAGGAAACGCAAGAAAGAGAGCAATTCGAGAGTATTTATTTTGATTTAGCAGCTAAGGTGGAATTTAATGCAATACAATCCGAAATAGAAATGTTACATTGTTCGTCAGAAATTGGTCAGGAAACGCAAGAAAGAGAGCAATTCGAGAGTATTTATTTTGATTTAGCAGCTAAGGTGGAAGTGTTCATATATCAACGCAACTCCAGTACAAAGAAAAATGAAAACAATGAAGCAAGCAATTCTAGGGTGCTGGTGATAAACCTTCCGACCTTTTCTGGAAGCTACGATGAGTGGTTGTCGTTCTATGACACGTTTCAGGCATTTCAGGCAACCCCAACTTCCTGTGGGGGGCTCCCTTGCACTACCACTGAACGATTCAGAATCATACATTTTTGGATAGAGCATATTACAAGTTTAAGATAATAATATGCCGCCTGAGCTCAATAGCTAAAAGTTTTGAAGATATTCGCCTCCGAAGTTCATTTTCTCACGGTTTTGGACAGTTCTAACTCTGAAACTATGCACTTTTGACCACGGGTCCATATGAGGAATTACCTATTTCAGTTTGTCAGTTTAGTTCATTAATAACACCCTGTATATCTATATCTATATCAATCAATCAACCAATCTATCTATCTATCTATCTATCTATCTATCTATCTATCTATCTAATGTGTATATGCGTTTGTATATGTAGATGAGTGACAGAGAAAGAATGAGTGTGTTTTATTAAAATGCTCCAATTACCAATATAACTAACGAGCTCACTAAAATTTGAATAATTTGTAAAATTCGCTGTATCTTTTTACTGTGCGGAACTAAAGTTATTACTTGAACAGATCATAAATGAAAGGACTAAGAAGAAAGTATAAGTGAAAATCGTTTAGTGAAATATCTATTGGAATTATAGTACTGTTATGTTGCAATTAAATACCTGCCAGAATGGCAAGATTTAATATTTCATGAATTATGACAATTATTTTCATTGAAAGAATAACAATGGCTCATTGAACATTTCACCCGAGTTGTTTCGGATCACACTGGAAACATTGATTTTCAACGTCTCTAACAACTCGAATTTATTGTAATTTGTAAGAACACGCCGACCTTTTACAGACTATTGGAGGAAATATGAACGCAAACATAATTCCTGAAACAAAAGATCCCGCTAATGAAATACTACGACTCATAGGTTATAATTTAATTTTATATTTTCTATGTTTATGATCTCTGTGTTACGATATGTTCACGAAAAAACTATTGTTACAAAATGTGTTATACAAAGTTTTGACATATCGACATGGGTAACATCCCGAATTATACTTGCCTAGATAAGTGTATACACACAAAATTTTAAGCTTTAGTGTATTTATCTACATTCTATAGAAGGGTTTTCCGTTTTCCTGCCTCTGAAAATGAGGGTAGCTTTGCTATTTACTGTTTTCTCAAAAATTGTTCCAACGATTTTCTTTACACTTTGGAAATCAAACACTGTTTGTAACCTACTAGAATGCAGAAAATATTTAAAACATCTCATATGTGACAGTGTGCAAGAGAAGTTGCTCAACCAAGGATAGCATACACCAGGCAACATGGAATCTAAAACCTTCTTGAATTTCATAGGTATTTTTTTCCCTCCTGTCAAGTAGTGTTGCCAAGACTAATTTGGCCACCATGAAGTAAATACGTGATACAGCAACGAAAGAAATTACTGACAATGCCATTTCTGTTTTATTTTTGATTTAGACTCTGGAAACTTTTTTCTTGATGCATAAGTGGGAGTGACAAGCAAATTCTGCAGTTATTTAAGATGCCTATCTACTCTACTGTTTCTACATTTAGATAAGTAACTTATGACTCACTCCATTTCTTAAATTGATATATAGGGCGATGGTTGTACCCAAAGACATGGACCTGGATCTTCAACTTTGTAATGATCACTATTTGTCATAATGATCTTATGAATATATATGTCTCGCAACCAACATCTCTAGTTCCATATTCATTACATATTCTTTCAGAATGTAATCTTATAACTGCAATTGTTTTGTACTCACATTGTGCTTCTTCTTCATCTTCTTTTAATTACTTTACTAAGGAACATTCCAATTCTAATCAGAAAGACGGAAGAGTTACAATTCTGTATGACTTTTCATCGTTTATCTTGAAACAAATAAGTTAGCTGCCGGAAACAATAGATTATCATAAGATTTTTATTGTCCCTAGGTATAACAATTCCTGTCCCTTAGTACGTACACAGTATGTACTCCCATGCGCAATAAAAATTGCGCGTATACTGTAGAGATAATAGAAAGCAATCCATCTAAGGAGATATTTCCAAAAAATATAGTAAAATAATAAAAATATAAGCAAAAAGAAAAATTATGCTCGGTTTTGTGTATACTGGCAATCATGATTTCTAGGGATTTTTCCAGTAGCAGAGCACGATTGTGGGGGTCGTACTAAGTTAACCCGCCACTTTCATTACTGAAAATCGTGAAAAATTAAAGTTATTGTACAAGACAGAAATTTTGCCTTATATTAGCTTATGATTCAAAGAAACAAGTGCACTTTATGATTCCATGAAATATCTCGTACGTCGCTGGGTATACGCACGTCTTTGTGTGCTTGTTTTGAAAATTGTAACGGAGGTCACACTTTCATGATCGAATTAATTTCCAATCAAAAAATGGATTATAATTATGATCCATTTTTGTCAATATTTTTGTGGTTTCTTTTAAGCATTTAATTCAAATTTATATAAAAATTTGATGTAGATTGTCAATAAAATGTAAAAATCCATTGTTTTTTTTTTTAGAAAAAAGATAAATTTAATAGTGAATTAGATTACTTACTGCAGTTAATATCGTTGCTAGTGGACCGATTGCATTTTTTTACAGTAAAGCTTTGCAAACCAATTAACTAAAACAGTAGAACATTATTAGAAATATTAAAGTCCAATTTATATTAATTATATTTCTTGTGTGACCTCCCGTTACAACGTGACCGCTGTTACAATGCTTGTGACATCCTTTTACTTACCTGTGACCGCTGTTACTTCGACAGTGGCATTGATACATATCCATGATTATCGTAACTTTATCAGGTGAGTAAGTCTGTTCACAAGAAGTATTTTACTACCTAATAAAATGTTGAACTGTATATGTTAAATATTTTCTGCATATATTTTTCTCATTAGTTACATTAGTGAAGTACTACAAGTTAGTTTGTCTTCAAAATATTGCTCTCCAAAGTTAGTGATGCATTAAGAGATTAAAATGAAAGGCTACTTGTTTCTTAAATAAGATAAAATCAGTTTAAACAGAATACAAAAAACTTTGTTCTGAACACTTTCGCAGCTAACATGGCAACTTCATCTTCTTACCGTCTTTTAGTCTAACTTAGAAGAATTACAAAGCAGAACACAATTAGGAAATGCATAATGAAATATTCGCTTCTTTGGTGTTATGACTTTCACTGGGGGATCTATTATAGCCTTCACATCACTTAAGCGATAAGGAGGTGTATCCTTTTTCTTAGGCCAACTGGTCCTGAATACTGCATTACATTTACGTGTATCACATTACAGCTGTCCAATTTAGTAATAGTCCCAGGGTACAATATTCCATCGAGCTTCACAATTACCCATTGTCCAATGACTAGCTCTTCTTCTGTCATACTCTCTTTTCTTTTCAGGTTCATCTGTCATTTTTGCACGTCTTCTACGTTGCCTCTCTCGATCCTTCCTTGTTTTTTCTTCAACTGCGGAACCACTAAACTTCCTTCTTTACCTGACTTTCTTCTGTGAAAGAAGATTTTCATTTTGAGTGTGTAAATACCTCCGTAGGGTGGATTCTGATTTTGAAGATGTTGGAGTCTGAACATCCATCGCAATATAGGAAGTAAAAAGAAACAAATACCTGTAAAGCAGTAGTTTCAAATTTTAACTTATAAAACGTATTCGTTTAAAAATACTGATCATCGTCTGAAAAGATCTACAAAATCTCGTAGCGTAATCAGTGTTTTGCAGAATAATTCCAGAAAACTAGAAGCAGGCCCTTTTTCTTACCATACACTGTAGGACAAAATAAAATAAAATATCAAACTGAACGCAGCGTCTTGATTCTTTGTTTAGGAAAATTATGGAAAATCTTCATACCATTCTGTAATAGTACAATACTACGAACTCTGATGCGTTAATAAATTATACTTTCAATTAATATTACATTCACTCACAATAAAATATTAAAAGTGTTATTCTTAGAAGGACCTAAATCAGTTTTCAGTGACCTCCGCTTCTGTCTGTATTTCACTCCACAAAAGGCCGAATTGTTTCCTAAACTTATTTGTATTTAAAAGAAAGTAAAGCAATCAATAAGATTCTAAAACATGCTGAGCGATAAACACAAGCCTCTAATCCATCTCGTATCTCAAATATTTCTAAGAGACTTTTCATTACTCTTTGCAATCCTTAATTCTGTAGTTTTATATAGCTTGATCATTAGAAAGAATCTTCTAATTGACACATGAAGTATCGGCGGTCACGCATGTAACAGCGGTCATTTTTTGTATCGTCGGTCACGCAAAAAAATAGCCAATTCGTGACCGCTGTTACAGTGACCGCCGTTTCATTTTCGGGCTATAGCTTCAGCTATCGTTCGCACGTGAGCTTAATCGTGCTGGCCTCTTCAGTAATGTTAGCATTGTGAATGCGATTTAAAAAATAGTAGTTTATTTTACATACAGAAATCAGCTTATTCTTTAAATCAGGCGACCGTTGTTACGTTTTCAAAAGTCATGCCTGAAATTTTTTATATATTTTGCACTTACTTGTGTAATTGATTGCTTATCTGCTCGATTCAGCTGCAGTCACTAATCACACGCGCCTTCTTCCTTCACTAGAAAGTATTGCCAGTTCTGAACAGGTTTCGTGCGGTGAGTAATGACATCGCTTGATGGTATGACCTCCGTTACACAGAAATATCGATACATGACTTTGGAAGTCTGTGCTATCCACATAAATTGCTTGCGGAGATTAAATGGTACATAAGTTTATATTTCTATATGTTTAGTAAACTGTAACATCAAAAGAATACATTTTCAATTTAATGTTTAATTTTAATAAGGTGCAGAATATCCAATTTTGTGTATCGGGACACGTGACCTCCGTTACATTTCTTAGGTTTATAGCTTCATAATATAGAGTTCGGAAATATTGTTCGTCATTCACTTGTCTGTAAAGATAAGGACAACAATGGGGATTGTCAATCAACGCAAATCTACTTTACTTTATAATTCAGTAATCCTATGGAAGCCTAGGACTGAAAGTGGCGGGTTAACTTAGTACGACCCGTGGAGGGAATTCAGTAGAGGAGTCGAGGAGTTGGATCAAGGAACTGGATAGTGGAGTAAAATGTTGCATTTATTGGTTAAAACCTAGTGTGTAGATTGTCTGCCAAATATAAATTAGCTTCTATAACGAAGATGTCATACGGAAATATAGAAACAAAGAGGAAATCTCCTGTCTTGAGGTTGGAAGTGACATGCGCTATGGATATTAGCATTTATTTTTTAAGAAAAAGAGAACAAGCAAAAAGTAGTTTTCGTGGTTAGGTGGGTAGCGTGGTGGATTAGTAGTTCTTACCTTATTTTGACACTAGATCGAATCCTTTTTTTTTATTTTTTTTTACAAATTATAATTTTCATGTTAATAAGAACCGAAGCAATATAATAAGGACATACCTTATTGATATTTTGCTGTAATGACGTATTTATCCAGTATTAGAGTACTATTGGTAATAGCTATTGTTTTCAGTTCATGCTGTTGTATAGCTTCTCTCACCCTGTTTCCTTGGAAAAAGAACAATTTTGTCTCCAACAAAGTGTGAAGGATATACTGTATACGGACAGAAAAAGACATCTTAGTACCAAACGTGATTTATCGTGATGAAATGGACTAGTTTGCCATTATTAAAAAAAACTAAAGTAAATTGTTGAAGTTGGCTTCTCTTTAGCTTTTAGCTAAAAAATATTTTTTCTTTATTAGACTATACTTTATAAGGCAAGGTGTGTGATCATACCCACAAATTTAGCTAGGGAGTGAAAGATAATTGTTTATACAAACATTTTACAGATTTAGGTGCGTGAAACACCAATACAATATGGTCTCACTTATCTGACCTTCCTTTGTTCCACCGACATATCATTGCAGATAGCACCCATCGGCAAGAAGAAGTGCAAGTTGTGGTCTTAATCTATTTTTCATGCTATCGCCTAGCGCGCCCGTCTACACCTTGACTCATATGTCTATCATTCAGTACAGACACGTATCCAGGTTTTCTATTTGGAGGTGGCCCAACACGAATCCCCGTAAGCACGTAATTCTAATGTTTTAAAAATATCAATAATAATAATAATAATAATAAATAATAATAATAATAATAATAATAATAATAATAATAATAATAATAATAATAATAATGTTTAAATGTTAAATGTTTATTAGGGACAAACAGCTACAGCCACAAAGTGCCCCCAAGAAAGATTATACAAATATAGGGCGCTTACATTTAAACATAACATAAAAATGAAACATGCAAACAAAAAACATGCAATGGGTATTACAGATAAACATACAATGAAAATCATAATGAAAAAACAAATAAGCATAATTATCATCTCAAGTACATCTCAAACAAAGTACACACAGTCATGAGACTAAAATAATAACATTGATATGAGTATACAATAGGGAAAAAGTATATAACATATTAAAAAGGAACATACATATAGTCATAAAGTAACAAATGAAAATACATGAAAATCATAAAAGAATACAAACGTAATTTTCAAATCAATTGACACCTTAATTAAAGTACACTCACTCAAAAGATAAAGACTACAAAATAAACACATGGCATGTATAACTCATAACCAAGATAAAAAAAAAGAAGTGTAGTACAATTTTATCCAAAAAAGGAAGCAAGGATAAAAGAGAAAAAGATGATAGGAAAAGAGAAAGAAAGTTAAAAGAGAGAACAAGAAAAACAACCTAAAAAACTAAAAAAAAATCTCAAATGGCACCTTACAAGTTAAAGAGAGAAAAAATTATATATCCTTTAGAATTTTAATTAATTGTGAACGGATTTTAACAAAATTACTTTGAAAGATATCTATAGCATAGTAATACTTATTGGCTGTATCTATAGTTTTATAAATTGAACATTTCAGGGTAGGAACATTCGAAACAAAACTTACAAAATTTCTAACATTGCGATATGGAATTCTTATGGACCATAGACCATCAATAGAAAAGACACCTTGAATACTACTACTACTACTACTACTACTACTACTAATAATAATAATAATAATAATAATAATAATAGTAATAATAATAATAATAATAATAATGCAACAGTTCTGTATTTCTCTTAAACTTTTTCCTAGTTTTCATTTATAAACCGGTTTACTTTGGAAACTGCATTATAGCACAAACAAAATGAAACATATTTTCGAGAGAAATGTAACTAAAGAAAACTGTCTGCTACGTATATCACATAACAAAAATAGCAAGAAGACATTGAGCGTATCGTTCTAATATATTAAAGTTAAAAACAGAACGGAAACGAAATATTAATCCTATTTAAAACTGTTCTTTAATTCCACCTGGTATAATGGCATTATGGTATGTTCTTAGAATTATAACAAGACAACAGCACATTGCCCAAAGTTTGGACACTGACTCCAAGTAAACTGATATAAAAGAACCTCAAAAGGGGAAAAGCAATTTTATTAAAAAGAGCTTGAGTTTCGGAGGAGGACAGCCCTCAGGACCTCAGGCCCTCACGCTGGATCCGTCTCTTATTCAGTGCACTGCATTTATTTGTTATAAAACATGATTAGTAGATGCGTAATATGTAAAATTATATCACAAGTTTTACTTTTAATATTTCTTTTCTTAACACATTCATATTATCCAGCGTTCTGCCTGCTTGTTTATGTCGGATAAGTGAAACTCTACTATATTTCCAAAGCTAGCAAATACATGACCTAGAATTGTATCGTCCTAGAACAGACAATAGTGTGAAATGCTTATATTAGAAGGCTGGAATAAAAAAAAAAAGCATAAGTACTGTTTTGGTAGGTGAGACCAAATTAAAAATAATTCAATATATTTCCTAGGTATCAGATTATCATCTTATTGTGTCGATGTGTATTCTTTTTTAAACATAGTTTTAAAAGTCGTACCATTCGCAATATTTCTAAGGAAATCGAAAGAAAAACTCCTATGTGCCTCTTGTGGCAAAGCGGCTTAAGTGCATGGTCCGAAACCGTATCCCATGTTAAGGTATAGATAGAGTTCCCATATTTCAAAAATGCAAATCCGGGATGCTACTAAATTACGAGAATCTTTGAAATGCTTAAAATTGAAAGAAGTGTTGAATACTAATTTACTTTCCTCCATTAGATAGAGTTGTTCAAGTATTACGTTATCACATTTTTATTCATTTCACTAGACCTTCTTCCAAGGGCGCCGATTTTTCTGTAAATTTGGGGGGGGGGCATTCAAATGCAGAAGATATATATATATATATATATATATATATATATATATATATATATATATATATATATATATATATATATATATACAGTGAAACCTGTCTTCAGCGGAATCGAGCGGGACTCGCAAAAATTTCCGTTAAAGACAGGTTTCCGCTTAATGGAGATAGACCTTTCCGTTAAAAAAAATATATATGCTTATAACGGATATAAGGAGAAAATATATTGATGTACGCAACTTGTTCAATTACAGTACTTTTTCCTTCTACGGATTAATACCCAAGAAAAACTTAAAATAAACACAAAATATGCTGTGCACACTTTCATTTATTTTTCCCAATAGTCAAGCAGGATATTTTGCATACATTGCTAGTACTTGGCTGCGATATACTTCAGGACACAGAAAAGATTTCTCTGGAATTTTGAAAGTCCTCTGAACTCTTTCCTCCTTGTTTTCATGACACGTGATGGAGATATATAACTTCTGCTTTACCTCAATTCCTTTTTTCCAGAAATTTGTTTTGTCAGTTTTCTTCTCATTTTTGTTGGCTGTCGCTAGTTGATACACAAGCGGAACAGAAGTACGACTACAAAGAAGACTGACAGCTGACATGCTACGTAGGACTAGCGAAAAATTGTGGGAGCTGAATATGAGTAGTGATTGACGAAGGTCATCACTGCCCATAAAGATTTAACAAAAGAACGAAGTATTTATCGCAGACAGTATATGTTTACCCTCTCACAGGATGTTTAAAAATTTTCTAAACGATGTAGTCTGACACTCAGAATTTTCCGTTAAAGGTTTATTTTGCTTTCCGTTGTCCGCATAACACAGTTTCCGCTTAATGAAGGGACTTTTATATGTCTTTTACTCCAAAATCCATGGGACCATGAAATATTTCCCTTTAAGATAGTTTTCCGTTTAATAAAGGGTCCGTTGAAGGCAGGTTTTACTGTATATATATATATGAGGATTTTAGGACAAATTGCACTCAAATTATGCCGAATATTGTATATTCATAAATACAAAACATGCCCACATGAGCTTTGGGGGGGCCCGTCCACCGGCCCCTAGAATGGGCGCCCTTGCCTTCTTCCTAGTTAAGCAAACGTAAGCAGATTATTTATTCCCTCCCGCTGATAAGCAAAATTGTTTTTTTTTTTCTCCTCAAGATCCGTTGTGTTTCGTGAAATAACAGCAGCAATTTCCTAATTACTTAACCATCTAAATGAATGTTTTCACTTAGAGCCATCCCGTCGATTCGCGTTGCCTAGGACTAAAATAAATTAAGGGTCAATAATGAAGAGGAGACTTCCATATCAAACATGAAGAGACATGTGGATCGGAGATCTTTCTTTGTTCGATCTTTGATTTTTTCAAATCCATGATGGAAAATTATATTATGAGTACAATTTTTGAAAGTAATACTATACGATCGTAAAAATATCTTACAAAAAGATGGTTTATTGGAAAATACTTTGACTCAAAGAATAAATTACACTCAAAGAATAAATTACAAGTAATAAACTTCTTACTTTTCCTGAAGAATCTGAGTGTTGAATGAGACGGAGGGTCTCGAACGTAATGCTTGCCTCTTTTGTTCTACCTTCTCGTGGAGCAGCCTTGATTCGACTTGATCCTAAACGGATTATTCAGAAGTCGAAGTCGGAAGATGTTCCCCATTTTTCCAAAACACTCTTGGTCGATTACAATCTGCCTCACTTGTGAGTGGAAAACCCTATGCCGTAAGCGTCGGTGGACCACCGATAGGCAACTAGCGACATGTCCCCAAAAATTGGCGGTCCCGCAGTGACGATCGGCGGTGGTCCCACTCCAGTTTCGAAAATTATACCACCAACGGCAGAGAAGCGATGGAACGCCAACGAACCACAAAATTATTCCCCTAAAATACGTTAAATCGCCTATATGCGTAATTTGTTTGCATTAAGGTAAGTCTAAAAACATTTTTAAAAAAAGTAAAAAGAAAAAACTGCTCTATGCTGGGCGCGAACCACCAACCTTAAGGTTACTAGTTCTGTGTTCTTCCGAATTCGCCACGGAGACGATTATGAAGACAGCTTGTAGAGTGATAAATCGTGGACGTCTTTTTAATATTTCTAATCAGAGTGCTCCTTTAACCGTATATATTTGACGATAACTGTTTAGAATCAGATCAAATGCACTTGCCATGTAATTTTATAACAAAATGGCAAGCATCTATTTACTTTTTTCATAGTTCTCCCATATTCACTTGCTAGTGATCGGCGACAGTTGCCATCTAAATTCATACAATTATACGCACCCATCTCAAGATTTTTCACTTCATGATGTAAAGGCAGGAGTTACTCTTGACCCCCGGAGCTCAAGTATTGTCCTTAAAAATAATAATTTGTCAGGGAAAATTAATATATAATAATAACCGCATGCACATGACTGGCGATAGTTCGTGTTGGTCCCTTTGCGATTCTCCGTGGCAAATCAAAGGAGCGCGGATCAAAATGAAGTACTCGCTGTTACGCGGTGTAACTTCAATACCCCCGATTCTAGATATCTGCTTCGACTCGACGAATCTCTGCAACTAGTGGCACACTAGCGACAATCCTTCGACGCGTAGCTATGTCGACAATCGCCATTTACCGGCAAGTGGGCCACTAGGTGTTGGCGACGTTTACGGCATGGGGAAGCTAATAAACAAACAAACCAATAAATAAATCTAAAGCCTTATAAAAAAGTTTTCCCAAAATTTACATCTAGCAAAATCATTTGTTGGTATTCCAGAAGTGTAAATTCGCCTTTATTCATAATTTACTTCTATCGTAGTTTTGATATGAGAATTATATGTCTGAATTTGTAACACAGTTCATTAATACTTTTTTTTTTTTTTGCTTTAGTCAGATTTAGCAGTTTTACTTTACATTCAGTCAATTTGGATCTGTGATTTCAGAGTTTTAGAGATTTCCTTAAATTTTTCATTTCTACAACAGTTTGCAACTAACCCCATTAACGTATCTCTTTCGATGTTTCCATAGATAATGGCTTGGTCACTCCCAGTGTATTTCAAACAATAAACTACGGTGTCTTACTCCGAACTACATTTAATATACAGCAACTCTGTGCATTTTCCCTTAAATCTGCAAACTTTCTACTAGGTTCTATTTTCTTCCTTTCTTGCTAAAACAAAAGTGTTCTTTAGGCAACCTAGAAATAATGACTCTATACTATATTATGTTGCATAGGGCATTTTATGTAGCATATCATTTGACAGTTGGACACTTTCTTCGTATATTGAAAGCAATAGGAATTAAGTCCTTCTACACTTACATGAGAAGTAAACAAATTCTTGGGATTGCGCCAATGGACTAGGACCAGAGAGTTTTTAATTTAAAATTATTATTATTATTTTATTATTATTATTATTGACTTAAGTTTTCCTGAATATTAAGCAATGTTTCACAAAAAGCTGGTATTTTTAAACAAGTGTGTTCGATATCAAGTTTTCATAAAGTAGTCACTCTCTGCTATAAATAATTTCAGAGGGGCCGTGGTGGCTCAGTGATAAAGTGTTCACCTTTGGTGCATGGAATCCTTGGTTCGATCCCAGCTCGCACCAAGTGAATTTTGTGGTGGACAAACACCATGTGCGTGGGTTTGCTCGAGGTTCTCCCGTTTTTTCCCACTTTCTTCATTCCACCATTTCATTCATTTCTTATCATCACCGTCTCCTTTAGTCTAGCCGGTAGAACCGTGGGTCGTTAAACCTAAAGATTTGATTTCAAATAATTCCAACCCAAACATTTGCTGAATTATGTCATTTCGAATAAAACAAACTACTCTATAAAATTCTGAGTATTATTATTTTATATATATATGCTACTCTAGCGGACCTTATTTCTAAATCGAACGGTAAGAAGACTAAATCCACTCTTTTATAATTATAGATTCATTTCAATTGAAGCAGTTAAAATACTTGAGCAAAATTAGAAAGCCATACCCTATATTCCAGATGCCACAACCGGATAACACGGCACACTGGCGTGCCCAGCAAAATGAACAGTGTGACCCAAACTTTTACCTATTACTTACAAGAATATTTGTCGAGTTTATTTTATTTATTATTATCAATGTTTCTTCCACGGATCAGCTGTCTGTATACAGTTAAACAAAAAAAGTATCACATTGAGGGAATGAGTGTAATTATTTACTTTAATAGTAATAGAAAGGTATATTTTCTAGTATTTTCTATCGGGAATAACTGCATCCGGTCTAGAAAGGTGGAACTAACAACAAAGGAACCCGATGTGCCAATCACACACCACCCTATAGTCGTGAGTGCCACAAGTCCTTTTCTACGTCTTGGCACCCTAAGGGTTGTTGCCTTCAAAGAGGGAGAGAGAGAAATAACTTAGGTCCATTGCACTTACATGGGACGGTGGTGTGATATTATTGTTTTAAATGTACATGCCCCAACTGAAGATAAGGATGACAATATAGAAGACAGTTTCTACGAAGAAGTGGAACGGATATTTGACCAACTCCCGCGACACCATCTGAAAATTCTATTAGGGGATTTCAATGCGAAGGTAGGACGAGAGGATATTTTCAAACCGATTATAGGGAAAGAAAGTCTGCATAAGGAAAGTAATGACAACGGTGTTAGACTCGTGAACTTTGCAATATCCAAAAACCTAATCGTGGAGAGTACAAAATTCCCACATCGGGACGTTAATAAATACACTTGGACATCACCAGACGGGAAAACACATAATCAAATTGACCACGTTTTAGTAGATAGAAGAAGGCAATCTAGCATAATTGATGTCCGGTCGTTTAGAGGGGGTGATTGTGACACTGACCACTACCTGGTAGCAGCGATAATACGAGAGAGGTTATCGTTGAATAAAGGTAATATTCATTGTCCGAAAACGGAGAGATTCAATTTAAAGAAATTAGAAAAGAGCCAGGTAAGAGAGAAATATCAGATTGAAGTTTCGAACAGATTCTCGGCTTTAGAAGATTCGGAGTGCACTAGTGTTGAGGATACCTGGATTGAAATTAGAGATAGCATTAAAATTTCAGCAAAAGAAAAATTGGGACACGCGGCAATACGTAGGAACAAACCATAGTTCGACCAGGAATGCATAAAACTAGCAGAGAAGAGAAAACAGGCAAAATTACGCTGGCTACAAAATCCGAATGAAATGACTACACAAAATTTCGCAGATATCAGGCGGGAAACTTCCAAAACTTTTAGAACAAAAAAACGCGATTTTCTGAAAACTAAAATTAAGGAAATTGAAGATAATAGTAAAAATAAAAACATCCGGGACATGTATAAGGGAATCAACGAATTTAAGAAAGGCTATCAACCTCGTGCTTATATATTAAAGAAATCTGACGGTACAGTTCTCACTGACACGAATAGCATCTTAAATAGATGGAAAGATTTCTTTGACGATTTGCTTAACACGCAACCAAAAACTAGTGTGCGTGGAAAAAAGGAGATACACACCCAGAACCGTATATTCCAGAACCCAACCGAATAGAAGTAGAAACCGCTATAAAGAAATTAAAAAAACACAAATCTCCGGGATGAAATTCCGGCTGAGTTAATTTTAGCTGGAGGCGAAAAATTGTGGAACAAGATACACAAACTCATTCTCCTTATCTGGAACAAGGAAGAATTGCCACAAGAGTGGAAAGAGTCAATCATTGTTCCAATTCACAAGAAAGGCGACAAAACTAACTGTAATAATTATCGAGGCATTTCTCTTCTGTCAACATCCTATAAAATCCTTTCAAATATTCTATTAGCAAGACTGACCCCATTCGTAGATGAAATTATTGGAGATTATCAGTGCGGATTTAGACGAAATCGATCAACTATCGACCAAATATTTACCATTCGCCAAATACTCGAAAAAAGTGGGAATACAATACCCCGGTACATCAACTATTTATTGATTTTAGAAAGAACTCGGTTAGGAGAAAAACATTATACAACGTTCTTACAGAACTTGGAATACCGAGAAAGCTAATTAGATTAATTAAGATATGTTTAAATGAATCCCAAAGTAAAGTCCGGGTAGGAAAATTTTTGTCCACGAGCTTTCACGTCGAAAATGGCCTGAAACAAGGAGATGCGTTGTCGCCATTATTATTTAACTTCGTTCTGGAATACGCTATAAGGAAAATGAAAGATAGTAACCAGGGCCTAGAGTTGAACGGTATTCACCAGGTTATGGCATATGCTGATGATGTAAATTTAATAGGGGATGATAGGAGAACAACAGAAATAAATGCAGAGATCTTATTAAACGCTTGCAGGGACATGGGTTTAGAAGTAAATGCAGAGCAAACTAAATACATTGAAGTGCGTCAGGACCGGAGTACAGATGCGTTAAAATATTAAATAACACCTTTGATAAAGTGGATAGTTTCAAATATCTAGGATCAATATTAACAGAGGAAAATCATATTCACGAAGAAATTAAATGTCGACTAAAAGCAGGGAATTCGTGTTACTATTTGGTTCAAAATCTCTTGTCGTCGCGAATTATGTCGAGGAATTTGAAGCTTAAAATATACAAAACGATAGTCATGCCTGTTGTTCTGTATGGCTGCGAAACATGGTCACTTACACTGAGGGAAGAACATAGACTGAAAGTATTTGAGAACAAGATCCTGAGACGAATATTTGGACCTAAGAGGAACGGGAATGGGGAATGGCGGAAACTTCATAACGAGGAACTACACAATTTATATGGTTTACCCAACATTGTTAGGGTCGTCAAGTCTAGGAGGCTTAAGTGGACGGGTCATGTAGCTAGAATGGAAGAAAGTAGAAACGCTTTCAAAGTCTTGACTGGAAGACCAATCGGAAAACGACCATTAGGAAGACCTAGGCGCAGATGGGAGGACAATATTAAGATGGACCTCGCAGAGATCGGAATACAAAGTAGGAACTAGTTGCAGTTAGCTAAGGATAGAAGTCAGTGGAGAGCTTTTGTGAACGCGGCATTGAACCTCCGGGTTCCATAGGTCATAGAGTTAGTTAATAACTGTTTCGTTTTCTGTTTATTATTATTATTATTATTATTATTATTATTATTAGTAGTAGTAGTAGTAGTAGTAGTAGTAGTATTATAAATTTCCTAGGAAATTGACTGCCATATGTATGCACACGGCTCTCCTGTGCAGCGCCTCGTGTATGATTTTCCATATACAAACTATATATTCCAAGTTTTTTGTGCTCGTTCTATAGGTGCGTTTGTAATTAGATGCATATGGCGTAGAATTCAAAATTTAATGTCCACGCTACGTATATGCAAAATCATAGACAAAGAAATTTATAAACAGACATTTATGGCGCTATAACAGAGGGCAAAAATAAAGAATTACTGCTGAGATTGTTGCTCGTAGTGCACAGGTAATAACGATTAACAGTCTTAAATTTAAACAAATAGAGTTTTAATTAAGTACGAATTTAACTTATAGTGTACAGTGGGTAAGGCTCAGGAGTTCGCAAGGATCGTTACAAAATCAAACCCCGTGAAATGCGCTGCAAACCTATCCGCAAGCCCCCCGTAATGTTCAACAGATATTGTGTATTAATGCTCATTTCAGTGTAAACCTACATAGAACTACGCACTTCAATACTCAACGAAGCTGCAGATTATTCATGAGTTGCAGTATTAAACTCTCTCACCCACTGTATTCTCCTAACATGTCTCGCAGCGATTACAACATTTTTTGGTATCTCAATCACTTCCTAGTAGGATAGCTTTACCTAGAGACCACTGATTAACCTGGTATTCCATGTTTCACTTTCTTACCTTTGGAGTTGACAGTCATCGGTTGGACATTTCTCAGGCAAATATCTAATATTAACAACGTTTCTTCTATGATTTCGTAATATTGTATTATTCATTAACTTGGTTAGACTTGTTTAAACACATTTCTCTTTACAACTACTTATTACCTATAACTTAACGTTGGATAAAAATACACTAGCTCTCACCGGGAATCAAATCCAGAACCAATGCACTTGAACCTTTGGCCACAACATGGCATATTTAAAAAGAAGCTTCGATTTTGTTAGGAAAATTGTGATTTAAAAATATATTTAAGAATGGGTACGGATGAAATGCACCACTGAATTTTCTCGCTGGAATTTCTTAAACTGACTCGTGTCAGGCTGCAGTTATTACTGAAACATTTATTTGGGAAATGCGGATAAAATAATGTGTTTTGTAAAACTTTGTTCGAAGCAACTTACGTCCAAAAGTAAAGTACCTATTGGTTATATTTCTGTTAGAAATAACTTATGCCATATATTAGAATTATTAAGGAAATAATTGTATGTGAACTATGAGCAAAAGCGTCTGAGTACTTTCTGAGGAAATCGTCAAAAAGTCATCCCCAAGAATGAAATATCCCTTATGTATGTTTTCAGGACAACAAGTTATGCTATTTATGAAATATGAACAAAATTGCATGAGTCGTTCTCGACAAAATCGTAGGGTAAAACTTACTCCGAAAAGTAATATACCGCTTTTTAGGATGGTGGAATTATACCATATCGTTAGGTTATTTATGTAACATTTATTTATGAAATATGGACAAAATTGCGTCAGGCGTTAATGGGAAAATCGTCGGAGAAGAGTAAACTAAGAGTAAACTACCCCTCCTGAATGTTTACAGGACGAACGAGTTGTGTCATATTGTTAGGTTATTAATGATACATTTATTTATGAAATGTGATTGAGAAAATTGTTCGAAAAAACGCATCCCATACACCTTATGTATAAATTACACCTTATGTATTTTTTCAGAGCAATGATTCATACTACGGTGAAGGGTTATTAATAAAATATATATTTGTAAAAAAAATAGCAAAATCTTTACAGCTGTTTTTGAGACAACTTAATTATTTTAAATTTTCATCCTTCAGTAAAGTATCCTTATTTTTAGGTGTCGGAGGATATAGAATTCGAAACGATAAAGTGTTATAAAAACTTCATGTCTAGAATTCGGTCCAGATACGTCGAACAGTATGGCCTCTATTTGAATGCATGTAAAAGCATGACGAACCGACAGACGAACAGATGGACAGAATCAAAATCACTTTTTCGATATGTAGAGGCGTGAAACTTGAATTCATTGAAATCTTGTATTTGATTTTTATCACTATCACTACAATTTCTTCTTTCGTCACTCGAACGTGAAAACGAATAGGAATACAACGACACGTAAGGTGATAATTTGTAATCCCAAAAATTTAATGAATTACGTTTAATGTGTTGCCATGCTAGAAAAAAAAGCTTATGTCTGTTTGTTATATCATTTTAATATCAGTTTTTCACGCTACTGTATAATGTAGAAATATGGTATGATTATCGTTCATATTCATGCTATCTTTTGAAAATTTTCGTGTCCCGCATACATAGATCTGTATAATTTAGTTACGTTCAACGAAAGCTTTCTTTGCATTTTTTGCACTTGTGGATATGAAAAAAAGAGAGAAAGTCAAGACTCTAAAAAGAAAAAAACACAAGCACAAACACACATAAACGATAATTTGACATCAGCTTTCTCCTTTCTTCCTTTTTTCATGACAACAAGCTATTCTAACATTTTGATGTAACAAGGGGTAAGACTGGAAAGACTGTCAAGGTCGCGTATGTTCTTTTTCCTGTTCCTGACACACAAATCCGAAGTGAGTTGTCTCCTGTTCAAGAACGGGCAGGGGAGGTGTAACATACAAGATCATAAACTGAAAGCAATCGCTGTTTCCAATAGTAGGCCTACACGTATTCTAATACTGAATAAATACGTCGATTAAAGGATACTATCAGTAAGTTATTTCCTTATTATATTGTTTCGGTTCTTATTAACATCAAAAGTATACACTTCCTGTAATGTTTTCTATATATATATATGGGATGGGATGGGATTCGATCTCGTGTCAAAATAATAAAATAACTGCCAGTCCGCTACTTTATGCACCTAACCACGGAGACTATGTTTTGTTTGCTCTCTTTTTCTTAACAAATAATGCTCATAACCATCGTTCGTATCGCTTCGAACCTTAAGATAAGAGTTTTTCTTTTTGATTCTATAGCTTCGTATGACATCTTAGTTACAGAAGCTAATTTATATTTGGCAAACCATCTAGACACTAAGTTTAAACCAATAAATTCAATATTTTACTCCACTTTCCAGTTCCTTCCTTCGCCTATCGCCCCTTACTGCTTATTGTCAATTTCTCTTCGCGATCGTGCTCTGCTGCTGAAAAATCCCTCGAAAGCATGATTGCCATTATACACAAAACCAAGCGTAATTTTGTTTTTTGCTTATGTTTTTATTATTTTATTATATTTTTTGGAAATATCTCCTTAGATGGATAGCTTTCTATTATCTCTGCATACTAATAACTGAATTTTACTCATAAACGTAAGGAAAATAAAATAAATGCGAAAAATCATGAGTTACAGTATACGCGCAATTTTTTTGCGCATGTGGGTACGTAAGGAGGTAGTAAATGACCTTCTTGGTAAAAATTACTCTCGCATTCTTCTAATTGCTGCAATACTTTTGTATCTTTTAGGGGCCGCGGTGGCTCAGTGGTAGAGCGTTCACCTTTGGTGCTTGGGGTCCCGGGTTCGATCCCAACCCCGCCAAGTGAACTTTGTATTGAACACCGTGTGCGTGGGTTTCCTGGGGGTACTCCCGTTTCCTTCATCTTTCTTCATTCCACCTTTTCATTCATTACTCATCATCACCGTCTCCTTTAGCCTAACCGGTAGGGATGCACACGAGTCGAGTCGAATCGAGATTTAAGCCTGTCTCGACTCGTCTCGAGAAAATGTTGTCTCGACTCGAAAATATGTTTCTGTCTCGACTCGTGTCTCGACTCGTGTCTCGACTCGACAGTCTCTGTCTCGACTTGACTCGAATTCGAGTCGAGACGTTTCGAAATTCGAATCGAGACAAAATATATGAGTTAAAATATACACACACACACATCAGCCAGACCATTGTGACAACCTACCTAATTGTTAGTATGTCCACCTTATGGCACGGATAACAACGGCGACGCGTCTTGGCATGGTCGCAATGTTCCTCGGTGGGGGCGCTGGAGATAGTTGGCACCACATATGCACACACAGGTCATCTAATTCCGGTGAGAGGGTGATGCGCTCTCCAGTCACGTTGAATCACATCTCAGATGTGATCGATTGGGTTCAGATCCGGAGAGTTTGGGGGCCAGCACATCACTTGGAACTCGCTCCTATTAAATCAGTGTTAAATAGTTAATATGTTAAACATATATTTCATAGAGATAACTTCCTTGTTCTATGTAAAATTCCGGAAATTTTGAAACCATTAGAAAAAAATCATTTGTTCGGAAGTATTGGCAAAAACAGGAAAGTATAGATTAAAAACTATTTCTTGGCCTGATGCTAGTAATCTTACTTGCTGTAACATGTTTGCAACATATACAGTGGGGAGTGGAAAATCCGAACTAATTGGGACCACAGGTAGTTCGGATTTTCGAAAATGACCAAGAAACTGCCATTTAGGCTTACATATACTGTACGGTATGTTGTTCTGTCGATATAGTGGTTATTCAGTACATACAGTAATTACAATACCATACGTAAGGCTACTTACACTTAATGTTTCTGAAGAATCTGCTTGTACTCTAAATAACACTGATCTTGTAAGTCACGCTTAAAACTTATAGGCGTAAGAAAAAATAAAAATAAAAATATGTATGACAAACAATTACATATAAATGAACTTTTGTAAAAACACTGACTTCACATAACATCGACGGACACGCTATTGTTTGTTTATCGCTAGCGTTAAGACAAAATGTAAAAAGCTTCTAGGGACCGCGTTCGGATTTTTTACGTTCGGATTATCGACGTCCTACTGTATATACAATGCATTTCGCTAACGGAAAAAAATACTTAGAGCAACAGGTTTTATTTCTACTTTACACACATATACTCCACAAGTGAATAAATTTGAGCAGCGAGAAATATATTAAAGGGTTGAGTATGTGAAACTTCCGTTAGTTATTATTACAGACTAGCAGAATACCCGTTTTTCGCACAGGGAGAATACGTTTCATTTTGGACACAAAGGGCACCAAAATTGTCACCAATGAACTTATGGAGCCCCAAAACTATGAATTTGACATTGATATCGACAATTTTCAATTATCTTCACATGTCATCATCCCCCTTAGAGTACTAATGGGTCTGAATTTTTTGGATTTCAACGGCATCTTCTGTTCATCTCAGCGAATATGGATTCGAGGACATTTTTGATCATGTATATATCAAAATCTATCTATCTATCTACCTATATATATATACAGAGGCGGATCCAAGAGGGAAACCCCCCCTTCACACTCAAGTATACACTGTAAAATTTGGGCTTCAATAATCCTGCTTTACACTGGATAAAGCTGCAAACTATGGTTTAGCCCCTCCCTTGATCATATCCTGGATCCGCCACTATATATATATATATATATACAATGCTCACAAAAATTAGGGGATCAGCTGAAATATCACACAAGACCTTAAGATAGTGTATGGATAAGCTTGTGTTTTACTCATATATATCATACAAGAAGGAATACCTTAAGATGCACTAGAAAAATGGGGCACATACTGGTGTTGCGACACGGAAGACCTTGTCATGTGGCTCATGAAACAAGACGGTTATGTGTACACCTCTCGAACTGCTCACAAACAGGCAAGGCAACAACACTGATTGTTCCTTAATATGTCATATGATCATTTCGAATAGCCAACACAGTCTCGCACTTGCGTGGCATGGATTCAATCAGATTATCGATGAGTTCTTGGGGGATGTTGTGCCACTCATCCAGAAGAGCGACTTCCAGCTCTGGAATGGTTGTTGGAGGTACTGTCCTTGCGGCAATTCGTCTGCTAAGCATGTCCCAGACATGCTCAATTGGAGTGAGATCCGGAGAGCATGCTGGCCACTTCATCCGAGCGGTACCCTCAGCATCCAGCATCTTATCCACTAACTGACCTCTGTGAGGATGAGCATTGTCATAAATGAAAAGAAAAGAATCACCAATTTCACCAGCATAAGGAAGAACAAGAGTTCAGGATCACATCCCTATACCTGAGAGCTGTCAAAGAGTCATTTCGGATGATATGGAGATCAGTACGCCCCCCCCCATTGCTGATTCCTGCTGACACCATCAGTCCACTACCATGACACTAAGATCTTTCTCGCACAAACATAGGATTGTGTGGTGTTCCACTGAATCGAGACTCGTCAGAGAACAAAACATTACCCCATTCATTGCGTCTCCACCCACGATGTTCCTCCGCCTACGCTCTTATGCGACACATACCATAGGCCTACGTGTGTAGAGGCCACCTTCTTGAAGGCGATTGCGGACCGTTTGAGTGGATATTGTGCGTCCTGTTGCTGTTCGGAAGGGTCGAGGGAGCAGAGTTGCATTCTGACGCCGGTTTCGACGTGCTGTTAACAAGAGACAACGATCGTCTCTAGCTTTGGTTGCTATTGGACGGCTCTGTCCTTGTCTTTTTCGAACACTTCCAGTTGTTTGAAATCGATTCCACAATCGGGAAATCACACTTTGTGCCACTCCTAGGGCATGTGCCACCTCCCGCTGTGACTGACCAGCTTCCAACCTGCCGACAGCTCGCCATGCCAGCGATTCTGGCAAATCACGTTGTTGCGCAATTTCAGTACGTGGATTTGTGATGCACTAAACACAATGAGAACAAAGGTATCCTGGAGCTGGAATGTGTTGGCAGCGCCACACTACAAAGTGATCTCTGGTAGCACCACGTCACCGATCACGTGCACAGATGTTTCAAATGGTTCGATATCACGTTGTGCCTTCATGCTAGTCGATTTTAATCTGAACTTTACAAGATACAGTGTTGTCACATTATTCGTAAGAAGTTTTACATGAGTTTTCATCTGATCCCCTAATTTTTTTACCAGTATATATATATATATATATATATATATATATATATATATATATATATATATATATATATATATATATATATATATTACCTGAATATACGCATTATTCGCATGTGGGCAGTATTTGGAAGTCAACGCCTGAGGAAATATTACCCCCATTTCGGCGACCGCGAAAACTATGGATCTGACACTAATATCGATCATTTTGGATTACTTTTACATGTCTCGGTATCCCCTCCGCTGACTCCCGGCCCGCGTGCAACGGTAGCTGAATTTGCAAGTGATCACTAATGAAAGTGTCACCATTGATCTCAGCGACTGCGAAAACTATGGATTTGACATTAATATCGGTCATTTTATTACTTTTACACGTCTCGGTATCCCTCCCCCCGCTGATTCTCGGCCCGCATACAATGGTAGCTGAATTTGCAAATCATCGCTACTGGAAGTGTCACGATTGATTTCAGCGACCGCGAAAACTATGGATTTGACACTAATATCGGTCATTTTGTATTATTTTTACTTGTTTCGTTATCCTTCCCCCCCCCCCCGCTCACTCCCGGCCCGCACACAATGGTAGCTGAATTTGCATATCATCGCTAATGGAATTGTATGTAACATTGATTTCAGCGACTGCAAAAACTATGGATTTGACATTAATATCGGTCATTTTGGATTACTTTTACTTTTCTCGGTATCCGCCCCCCGGTGCCCCCCGGCCCGAATAGGGTGAATTTGGAAGTTAATACCACCAGAGTTTCACCATTGATTTCAGCGACCTGGAAAACTATGAATTTGACAGTAATATCGGCCATTTTCTACCACTTTTACATGTCCCTGTAAACGCCCCCTGAGACCCCCTGGTTCGAATTTAAAGAAAAGAAGATTCGTCTTGGCCTGGGGCCTAGACCAAGGTACCCAAGACTTTCATATTATCTTTCCGAACTAATTTTAAAGACCCGCTCCTACTTATCTTTATATATATGTACACTATATCTATATTTATATGTGTCTATATCTATATATGTATATAACAAAGGTAGGAATTACCCCCTAAATAACGCTCCTGGAGGACCCCTTTCTCAAAAAATTTACTTTGTTAACTGCCTGGGGAAACACTTGTAGAATCTTCAGTTTTCGTGACGGACGATTACAGAGACTGGTGAACCAAAAAAAAAAAACTCCTTTAGCGATTGAATTTAAAAAATAGTTATCCTCAGTTTAGTATTCACTGAGAATATTTTTATAAAATTTAAATTTGATAGGTAAATCAGTAGACTTTCAATATATCCACATCGTATCCACTGAGTTGCGAAATTGTGTACCTCCAGACATGAGCGGCCGAAGAAAATTTTGTAGGGGGGTATCTTCAATGTTTGCTATATTAGTCTGGCATTTAATGTGCATGGTTTGCTATTTTACGTATACATTTTCGTGAGCCAGGGAGGGTCATTCGTATCAAACACGGAGATTATGAAGGAGCAGATCTACTGTTCAAAATATAATAAAAACATCTCTTTCGGATTTCTATCATCCCGCAGTCCAACCCCGAGACGGAAACATAAGAGATAGGCTTTTTGTTTTTTAAACAAGATAACGTGCCAAGCGACGGGTTTACATTGTGAAGATTATATTAGTCAAAATTAAACGAATATAATTTTACAACTTAATATACATATTACTAAATGCTGCGCTCCCCGTTGCTATGTGGTTAGCGTATGCGCCTTTCTCGAACAAGGTTTGATTCATGGTAGGATCTCGTGTTTCAAATCCGACGTTAAACTGTAGGTTCACGTCTTGTAGAGCTTTGCTCCTGAAAGCGACGCTAAACTATAATCTAATTTAATATTACTAAATATTAAAAAATAATGACTTACCAAGATGCCGTCAATTTGGCAGTCATCAAATCCATTTTATATTTATATAACAATTACAAGACGCACGCACATATAAATACTCAGAAACAAGCACATACACATGTACACATACACAAATATGAACACTTCAAATCTATTTACATGTGGTGGAGTGCGCTGCATCAAGCACTGTTATCTTTGTCATCATTTTCTCATGTATCTGCATTATTTGACTCATCCACAGATTTGTTATTTGTACGCATCATTCATTTTAGCATTTTCGGGAGGGTTCAGGGTTCTTTCTTCATTTAAAGAGTCGGTTCTCTGTATTGTAAAGAGAATCAGGGGAGGAAGGGGGAATTTATATTTTATGAATGGATAACAATTTAAGAAATATATACAAAACATGCCGCTTACGAAGCAGCACTGAAGCATTTTTTAGTGGTGTATTACTAGTGGTCCCCTGACGATCATACCACCTCCCCTCTCAAGTTGTAAAGTGAGAAGGGACAGAAACATCCCAGATAACCTCACACTCAGGGTTCAGTTGACAATAATAAAACTATGGGTAAGTAAATATCTTGTGCAGAGTCACGTTTTGCTTATTTTTGAACATTTCTGTGAATTCAACAATACAACAGCGGAAATACTAACTGGTTTTATTACTCCAACCATCGCTTCAACTACGGTCAGTGGACCATCTAAATTTTCATTCTTTTTCTGTTCTCCAGAGGGAAGAATGAAATAATGCTAGATTTTGCTAAGATGCTAAAGTTAAGATGCTAGATGTTAAATGGGAGTGAATTATATACATCTAGCACCAAGATGCTAGATATGACTTCACTGGCGGGCTTCGATATCGACAGAAGTTTCTGCCAAAGCATACAAAGAAACAATACCACAATAGTTTCGATAACATCTGTGTGATCCTTCGGTTGGCTACACACCCTACGGTAAGAAGTTCAATCCTAATTGTATAACTGGTAGGAGGAAAGGGTAGTTTGGACTGCACCCGTGGTCAAAACAAAAGACTCGTAGCCGGCTTGTATAGATAATTGAATTCAAAATTTCAAGTATCCATTTACTGAATGCCCATATCGTGTATGCATGCATTTGCATGTATTATTTAATAAGTAAATAAATTACACACACAATTAATTATGTCAGTGGTATACGGTGTTTATTGGTAAAAAAAAACTCTCCAAACAATGAAGATTTATCTTAGACTGGAGAAATGGTTATCCTTTGTTTTCATTATCATTGGCCATGAAACAAACGCCTGACAAATATACAACCCCTATATACAACTATGTGATGTTGGGATATATAACTTATAGGGTATGATTCTTTACTTTTTCAAAAATTTCAGTACTTCTAGTGTACCCCTACAAATGTAATAAAGAACTAATGGCCATGTTTTTTTTAAAATATTCAATTAGAACTGGACAATTTACACAAAATTTGGAATCGACAAATGAAAACGGCACGTTTCTAGCACTTGTGGGTTCGAGAGCTCATTGTTGAAAGGATTGGAGACAAACATATAAACATTTCTGTGAGGAGAAACATATACGCGTAAATCTAGTATTTTAATATATAGATAATAATTGAAATAGTTTTATTTTTGAGTGCTATTTTTTAATATTCGTAATATTGAAATTTTTGAACTTAGATTTTTCACATGTTTGGAAAAAAGAGATATCAATACTAGTAAAATTAACCTAATACAACATTTTTATTTTTTCCAATTTTTCCAGAAAGAAATCGAAAAAAACTGTTTTTTAGAAACAGGTTCAAAATTTCTGGAAATTTGACAACACTAGTTCAGACACACTTGTACTGTACCCAACATTAAACTCTGATGTTAGTTCCGACGCAGTTCGCTGCGTGTCCTGTTTTACCAGTCTGCCCAGCCTACGACGTCCGTCATCTGTAATGTGGCGGGGGCGCCCAACCCCTCAACATTTGGACGTCTTTTCCTTCTTGGTTTCGCCACTTGCTTAAGACAATCACCACAGCACTCCTCGAGCACCTGACAATTCCTGCAGTTTCCGAAATTCTCTGCCGAGTGTTTCTGAGTGAGTACTTTCTTCAAAATAATATTAAAAAGTTTCGAGACATCCGAGTCGAGTCGAGAGTTTTACCAGCTATCTCGACTCGACTCGAGTCTCGATTCAAAAATTCGAGTCGAGAAATACGTTTGTCTCGACTCGTCTCGAATTTTACAAAGTGTGTGTCGACTCGAATCTCAGTAAAGCAAAATATGATGAAAAGTACGGGCCACCGCACTAAACTTTCTCGCTCTAATTTCTTAAACTAAATCATGACGCGCTGCAGTTAATAATGAAACATTGTCTTTTGAAATACGAAAAAAAAAATATATATTAGACGTTTTCGGAAGATTTTACAAAAACAAAACTCACTCCAAAAGTAAACTACCGGTATCCCTTGTAGATTTTTCTATAAGCAAATCTCCCACATCGTATGTTAGGGTTATTAATGAAATACCTGTATATAAACTAACAAAATCGCGTAAGTCATATTTCACAAAAGAGTAAATAAAAAATAAATAAATAAATAAAACCCGAAGAGTAAACTACCCTTTCTAGATATACTCATGGAGGTTATTTATGTAACACTATAGGAATATTAATGAAATATTTATTTATAAAATATTAACAGAATCGCCTTCGTTTTTGAGAAATCAATCTGAAAAGAAAATTGTCGCAAGAGTAAACTACCCCTTGTGAATTTATTCGTAACGAGTAATTTACTTATCATTATAGAGTTATTAAGGAATTATTTCTTTATGAAATATGAAAAAAATCGTGAGAATTGCTTTTGAGAAAATCGTCCGAAAAATATCTCCCCCAATAATAGACTACCCTTGTGCATTTTTCAGGATAAATTAATTATTCCATATTGTCAAGTTATTAATGAATTACACATTTATGAAATTTGAACAAAATAATCTGAATTATTTTTGATAAAATCGTCCGAAATTAAAAAAACTTCCAAGAATAAACTTCACATTGCATACCTTTCAGGACAAATAATTTATGGCAAATTGCCATTTAATTAATGGAGCGTTTATTATAAACAAAGTCAATCTTTTTTTTAAAAAAAAAAAAGAAAATCGACCGGAGAAACACATGCGAATAGTAAAGTGCCCCTTCTCTCTCTTCTTAAAAGAAATGATTTATACCACAATATGAGTTTGTTATTGAAAAACTGATTTATGAATTATAAACAAAATTGTTAAAGTCGTTTTCGAGAAACTTGCAAGTTTTGATTTTTACTCCTCTTTTTTAAACTAACGTTATTTTTAGAGGTATGAAGAAACTTCGAACCCCTGAAGAATCATAGAAAAAAAAATTAAAATTTGATCTCGATACGTTGAACGGTACGGTATCTAGGCGAATGTACTCTGGACGAATGGATGAACAGATATCGAAAAATAACTTTTCCGGTATATATGGGCCATGAAATCTGTAAATCTGTTGAAATTTCGAGTTCAATTTTATTCACGATCGTCATACTTTCTTTATTTCATCGCTCAAAAGTAAAAAAAATAATAATAATAATAAAAAAAAAGTCCATTGGTTGAGTAATTTTCACTACTACTAAATTTCCGTGCAGAATAATTATTACTGAAATTAAATTTAGTTTCTTTATTCTAGTTATTTGCCAGATGTAAAGATATTGTTGTTATCGTGGTGTCACTTTATAAGCTAGAAATTTTAATCTAGTGTTGCTAACGTTAAGTAGGATTATGTGTGTATTGTTTCATAAAACACTTTGAAAGTTTAATTTAAATTAATAGTTCAAGTTAATTAACTCGTATATTAAAGAAAAAGAGATCAATGTGACTTTGTATGTACGCGTTTAATGCAACTCCTTCCAATACATTTAGATAGCTAAGACTGAAATGTCTGAGATGACTAAGAGAAGTAAGACAGAATCCAAGTAGCTCTGAATCTTGTGCTTGGATGGGTGCACCGTTTGGATGTGACGGGTGAGATTGACACTATATAGGACGTTAACTTAGAATAAGCCGAAATATGACATGTAGAATACTTCGGATAAAAAAGCTATCAACAATAACGGTATAGCTCTCGATTTTGGTGACCATATATTATCCAATTTAAAATTGCTGGCCTGTTGGCTGTGGCTCTTACGAAAACTAACTGTGTGATTTATTGAAACACTTCTGAAATATATTTCAAAACATAGAGTCCTCGTTATATACCCTTTTCTAAATGAAACTATACTCCCGTTATGTTTTAAATATTACTTTATTTTGAATCTTTAAAAATTCCAAAATTTTGCCGCCCTCTAAATTCTGCCGCCCTCTAAATTCTGCCGCCCTGTGCTCGAGCACAGAATAGCACTTACTAAATACGGGTCTGCTCCTAGGGAGTTGGAAGGAAAACAAGAGTAAGAATAGTTTTTTTTTTAAATACTATTATATTAATGTCGAATTCGTACTTTTCGCGCTCACTAAGATGAGTAGTGACCCTTCTGATGACATTTAAGCTAAAGTTTAGGCAAGAATGGGTATATCAGGTGACAGAGCAATGTTGATGGTGATTTATTCAACATTATTTATTTAACTCCTTTCTTTACTTTCAAGGGGGAACACCAACTGCATTGTTCTTCGTTATTCATTTTACTTAGCCTTGCTGGAAAATTGATGAGGGGAAAAGACGAATGTATTGCACATTATTTGACACATTCCATTACTTTCGACAAAGGTATAGAGACGGCAACGCCGAAGATGTTGCGCTTCATTATCTATTCCACTCACTTCTTTACTTTAAACGACGACGTGGGGACGGCAACACTAAAGGCATGGGGAGTGAGATATAGAGTTAGGAAAGGGATGACATTCCGCTTTCACTAAAGTGCACAATGCACTTCACATCCTAAGGAAGAAGAGGTGTATATGCTTTCTATAAACCACTCTTCCACTGCGAAGACGGCACATTGCAGTTAGTAATAAATATAAAATGTTAAATATTTCTTCCCTGACAAACAAGTTCTTGTTACTTGGATATTTATAAATGTTAAAATCCCATGTCATATACATATATGCATACATAAGAAATTTCTGAAATTTCCTTAATTAGAATACGAGAAATAAACTGATCCGACAAAATTTGCTGCCCTTGAAACTTGCCGCCATATGTTGGTCCATTTGTAAATGAGGCCCTGTGCGATATTCTGTTATGAGGAACATAGTCGGTTAATGTATGTTATGCAAAAGTTTCTTTTCTTTCTTTTCTTTTTTTTCAAATGCTTCTTCTATCAAAATCAGTGAAATCCTTTTTTTTGTATCGCATTTTTCGAAGTATCCTCGGTTTAATGTATTCACCTTCGTTTGGGGGCAAAACACAATTATATCATTACCCAATTAAATTCAAATTTACATAAGTACAACAGAAGTACCTGTTCTAAATAAATTACGCGTACTTACTATTCCAGACAAATGATAAAATTCTCCTGGGCGATAATCTTTTTGTATCTTAAGCCTTACAAATAATACATACATAAAATCAACATGAAGCCCATGAGAGGATCATTGTTACCAAATCAAACTTACAGTGATTGTTTTTATTATCAAACATAGACAAACTTATAAACGAACATTTCGGTATAGCGTAGAAATATGTAGTAGTAAATTATTATTACTGTATATACAATAAACTAATAAAAAATATACGATAGAAGCGTAACAGTTCAATTTTTGTTAATGAGCTTAGTAATAATAGTATTCCATTCCCTATCCAAATTTTCTTTCTCGGTGTTTAGTTTAGGATTTTTTCCTAATGTAAAAAGCCTCAAAAAACGCTATTGTCGCACGATGGTAAATCTTAATATCCTACACAAAATGTTTGTTTTTTTCTAAATGTTTGGACAACCCGAAAATAGATTCTTTATCATTTCGTGACTCTTTTGGATGTTCCTTCAGTGTGGTGTTGATATTCCTTTTGATCATACCAATAAGTCTCTAAGCACGAACAAGATAGCTCGTAGATGTCACTATCAAAACTTTTATCAACAAAATAGATTTTAAACTCACTCAAAGATCTTTCAAAATTTTTAAGTTATGGTTCATTGCAATTTATCAGTCCATACGACAAGCTAGGAAGTAACGGAAAGGAAACTTGTTTATCTACTTGTTTTTATTGTAATTTACTTTCACCAATTTTTGAACTTTGTATAACATTCAATACCCTTTTGTTGCCAACCTTCTATAGTGAGTCTATTGTACCCATTCCTAAAACCTAAATCAGTTCTTAGTTCTTAGGTATTTAGTTTCTTCGTTTAAATCAGTCCTTGAAGTCACTAATGTATAAGCTCTGATGAACATATTAATTCAGATGTTTGCTTTAATCCAAGGATATACCAATTTTGTGTGTATACAGCAGCTACTAGTAATAGGTTTTCTGTAAATTTTTGCCTGGAGTTTATTGTATAGCCTATAGAAAGTAACATCCAAGAACCTGATGCAGTTATAGTTACCTAAATTAAGCTTAAATTTAATTTTAGAGTTTATTTGTTCCAATTGAGTCATTAGACATTTTAATTGGTCAGACTCGTAAATTATAAGCTTGTCATCAGCGTAACGAAAATATTTGATGTATCTTAATTATGGTTTCTCAAGAATGCCTGACCCAAAGTTATTGATTACTATATTTGTTAATAGTAGAGATAGTGGGCTTTCCATAGCTATCCCATCCTTTTGTTCATAACAATTATCGTCGAGTTTATGATAATTATTAATCAAGCATATCTCATTTACGAATTTTAGTGATTTCGTAAGTTTCAAGCTCATTGAAATTGTATAGGACCAAATATCTCCCGTCCACTGCAGCCTTGATTTGTAACTTCACGTTCTTTTCTTATAATTAAATAATATCTCCTCTTATTATTTTGTTCACTTTCGCAAATTGTCGATCTAATTACGTGCTGTCATGTGGCTTGTATTTTGAATAAGTTTTGACCTATGGCGATGTCTTTGATTTTTCTATCAAACATCAACGATTATGTTTTTCTATGCAGTAACATTGCCTACATTTAGACCCTTTCCTCCGCTAAAAAAAGGAAAGTCCTGGCCACTTACCTGGAAGTTACTATTTTTCAGAGGTGTTATTAATCGAGATGTTTATTTTATTAGTAAACTTGCATTTTTTTTTTTTAAAGAAAAGAAACACGTCATAATGTTCAGCAGTTATAAAGACAAACCACGGTACCATCAGCTGAATTATGTTGAATGTCTCCACAAATCCTGATGAAGTAAGCCCAAGCCCATCACCAACATAGTAATTTTTATATGCATTCTAAAAAAATCGGGAAAAAATGCATTTTACATGAAATTTCTCAAGTTTATTCTTTACGGTCAATATTGTTCTTACTTCTTTCTTTGTATTAGCAATTTATCTTATGATTAGCAAAGCTTTTTACCAAGATTCAATAAAGTTTTATTTATTTATTTATTTGGATATTAGCACTAACAATAATAATAATAATAATAATAATAACAATAACAATAATAATAATAATAATAATAATAATAAAAGATAACTTGCTCATTTCTCTACATAATAGGTATATATTTTTCAAGCTAATAAATTTCGTTTTTGTTCACATTGAAAACTAGAGAGCGACTACAACCACAACTAATTGCCAGAACTTTGTCCGCCCACATTTCGACTGTTTAGAAAGGGTGTCATTTAAAGAACACGACGATAATAAATAATTTTTATAAATGTTCTCTGGATATGGTATTTTGTTTAGTTGTAGAATAAAAGAACTTTTAAGATGAACACTGGACAGAGTCATCCCGTTAAAGGTAAGACACGAAACTAAAAGCTTTCCGCCCCTCCTCTTTCGAGAGGAGAGGTAAGACACTGAACATAGATAGTACTGACGATGGATACTGTATGTTTTCTGAATTTTTAAGAAATTCATGAATACCGTTATTGTTAAAAGTTATGTGGATGCGAGATCTCAGATAAATTTCTTTCATTACCTGTAAAAGCTACTGAATAGGCCGTTGCTGACACGTGTTGAGATTTAGGCTATCCTTATTTCTTAACTTATTGAGTTGCTGTGTCTAGGGTAAATTTTTCTATTTTCTTTGAAATTAACTGGGATTTTAATGATTTTATTTTACTGATTCCTTCTTTAAGTTGGCTTGCTTTTTTAAATTAATTTTGCATTATAATATTACTCAAATTAAATTTGATTATTAAATATTAAAATTATTGTATTATAAACCTTAATTTTCACAAACTAAGTAGATTTGAAGGAGAAATCAGTAAAATAAAACTACTAAAAAATCCATTTCATTTCAAAGAAACAATATTTCCCCGTAAAATTCAATGGGCTAAAAAAAATAAAGATGGCACAGGTATTCAACACCGTTAAAATTAGGGGTGGGCAAAATCGGTCTTTATAAAAACCAGAAACTGGTTTCTAGAGAACCGAAAATCCGACATTTCGGTTTTTCATCGAAAACGGTTTCAGTTTTCTCCAAAAACCGGTTCGGTTTTTCACCAAAACCGGTTTCGGTTGTCTCTAAAAACCGGTTCGGCTTTTTCACCGAAACTGGTTTCGGTGATAACTTTTGGAAAAAAAAACATAAAACTATTTCTGTAGAAACGGATTCGGTTTCCGGAGAACAACGAAACACTATTCTGGTCAGAAATAGAACAAATTTTGGAAAAAAACCGGAACCGGTTTTGAAGAAAACCGAAACCAGATCCGGTAAAGAACCGAACCGGTTTTGGAGACCGAGTCGATTTTGAAGCAAATTGAAACCGGTTTCAATGAAAACGAACCGGTTTTTGGAGAAACCGAAAAACCGGTTTTTGTGCCCAGCACTTGTTAAAACGTGCCTCAAAGAAATATATTTTAAGAAACAAACTGAAGAAATTAAAAGAGACCCATTGAACTGAAAGCAAAGACTTACATTTATTAGATAATTGATATTCTTGACAAGCAAAGGTATCCAATTTTGAGTTAATGGTTCTTTTCATTCTATTGATGATACAGCTTTCCATTCACTAGTACTTCGCCGATCTTCTTCCCTCTCCTTGGATTATGATTTCAACTTGGCTTTAAATTACGAATCTCTTCTAACGTTACATATCTTCTTAATGGAAGGGTATTTCCTGTCTTGGACGTTGATCTTCCTTTCTTTCATTGCTTTTTCTTCAGTATTCCTTTTTATTAGGCCAACTTTAGAACAGCTTTCCTCCTTCAGCTTCAATGGGGTGGCTGAAAGAATGGCTGGATAGGGGGAAGACAGACAAAGGAGCACGAAAACTTCAGGAGAGACATCTGGGCCATAGGACATCGGGTCAGATGAAAATGTAGGCATCAGACTAAGTGTTAGGGCGCTGCTGAAAATGCCATAAGCTATGAAGAAACATGCATAACATATGGAGAGACAGGTAAGGTATGGTGTCGTGGAAGTGTACTTGTTCATATAACAATCAGCAATAGGAGAGGGTACACAAAAGTAACCGGAATTACAACACAATATGGATACGTTTTGTAGTTACGGAATGTGCCACTAGACATTGTTAGCTTGGGGTTCCCGCGTCAATGTAATGAGTGGCGTCGATCTTTGTGAAGTGGTTCCTTCTTGATACTACACTGTGTGTTCTCCTACTCGTAATGTTCTGCGATTATTGTGATGCATGACCACAAGCAAGAAAGAGGATGGAAAGGATTTATGGGGAAAACTGAATATCACTCTCAATGAAGGCGCACGCTAGTATAACTTAGTGCCGATTCAAAGCCAGGATAAATGGTGAGGATTAGCGTTAGGAAGTGCATTCGGACGTAAAAATATATTGCCTAGCCAAAACCAACATTTTTTCCTAGGAAAATGATAGTGTTCTCTAAAAGCGACACATAAGAGCCTGCCTCTTGTAAGAAATGAGGGACAGCTACAAAGTAATGCGCGAGAACTATTAAAGAAGCTATTTCATATACAATTAGGAACCTTAAATGTGGGGTCAATGAGCTGAAGAGGAAGGAAAGTGGCAGAGCTAATGGCAAGAAGAAGAATAGAAACACTGTGTCTTCAGGAAACAAGATGCAGAGGACATACAACGAAGAACCTAAAAAGTAGATATAAGCTACTGTATGGTGGAGAAACTCAACAAGGTGAAAACTGGGGCAGAAATTGTCCTGATAGTGAAATAACTGAATGTGTAGTTGGTGCAAATGTGACTGTTAGAACAATGAGTATCAAATCGTGTCTTGAAGAAATGTTTACTATTATGGGTGTGTACGACCCGCAAGTTGGATACGAATCCGAAGAAAATGACACTTTCTGGAATAATTTGGAGTAAACATACCAAAGGAAGAAAGAATGATGGGTGATCTAAACGGAAATGTGGGTACTAGAGGAGGAGTTATATCTTCAAGGGTCCACGAAGCTTGGAATATCAGAGAAAAGAATGGGTAGAGGAGAGAATATTAAATTTTGCACTGGCATGTGATTATACTATATGTAACACATTAATCCAAGAAAATACAAAGCACTTAGTTACATATAAAAGTGGAACAAGGAAAGCCAAATAGATTCTCTTTTATACAGAAGACAACTTGAAAAGAATTGTAAAATCAACCACAAAGAAGCAGTACATCACAGAGTCCTAGCACTTGATTGTAATTCACCTGCAAACGGAAAAGAATCGCTAAGAGAACTACAGCTAACATTAAGTGGTAGGAACTCAAAGACCCAAATCTAAGATGCGAGTCCAAAGGAAACGTATTACAAAGAGTACAACCCATGAAAGAAGCCAACAAATGGTGGGAGGAAGAAGTACTAGGTAAGACTTCAGGCAAAGGTGCTCCAATAGATAAAGACATTTGGTGGTGAGATTAAGACAAATTAGGAGCTGACGAGGAACGAGAATGATTCTGGAAACTGAACACAGAAGGTAAAAGAAGTGGAAAAAGTAAAGTCAGAAGCCTAGCGAGAAGTGTACGAAGAGCTTGAAACTACCAAAAATGAGAGGGAACTCCTGTGCACGAGACAATGCAATAGAAGATTTCTTTCATATTATAGATATAAGGAAAGAAGGAAAGTACCACAGGAAGAATGAAGTCAAGAGAAGATGGGAGACTATTATACAAAGCTGCTAAATGAAGAAAACTTGACAGTAATCTTGAAGGATGGTGTACCAAAGGACCAAGGAGTTGCAGACAACGTAAGAAAAGAAGAAGTAATATTAGCAGGATATTTGCCGGAGAAAGAATACCCAAGGAATGGATAGATAGTAAAATAATACCAATTTTCAAGGACAAGGATATTCAAAATTGCAATAATTATAGAGAAACTAAGCTAATGTCCCATACAATGAAGATTTGAGAAAGAATCCTTGAGAGATGACTTCAGAAAGGAACATCAATAGGAGATGAATAAGTTGAATTCATTCATGTCGAAGAACAACATATGCGATTTTTGCAATTAGACAAATGATAGAAAAATATCAACAAAAGAAGAAAGAACAACATGTAGTGTTTTTTCGCCTGGAGAAAGCTTATGATTGTATACCGCGTCAAGAGATCTGAAGTTTTATAAGAAGTAGATATGTACCAGGAAAGTATGTTCGCCTGCCCCAAAATATGTATAAGAAAGTTATGGAATATCAATCAGCTTTGGGGTATGTTGTTTACATATGGCACTGTCTTATGTAATACCAACACAGAAGAGCTAGAAGAGTTGAAAAGAGTTTTGAAGGATAGAAGATCAAAAACCAGTAGGAAGAATACAGAATATATTAACTTTGGAGGAGATGGAGACTGAACTCCAGATGGAAGAACAAGATGTAAAGAAAGTAAATACATTTAAATGCCTAGGTTCCACAGTGAATAAGAATAGGAATTTAGATGCAGAAATAGAGAACATAATTGAAATGGAATAAACGGAAGAATATCTCAGGTATTCTTTGTAGTAAAGGAGTAGATTTCAAGGTGAAAGGATGAGACTTCAAGACCATAGTAAGAACCACAATGTTGTATGGAGAGGAACTTGGGGAATCAAGACGATGAAAGGGAAGAAACTAGACTGGCCAACCCGAAAATGTTCAGTTGGATTGTGGTGTTACCAGAAAGATCAATGTTGGGCAAGATCATAAACGAAAGAATAACAGATAGCGTTAAAATGACTAAGATATCTTAAAAAAAAAAAAAAAGGTGTACGAGAAAGAAGATTCTGGTGGTATAGTCATATTATGAGAGGAAATGATGATTATGTCAAAAGAAAATACCATAAGAAAGATGGATAAATTGTATAACTACTGACTTACAAGAAAAGAGGTTCATACAGACTGGTGTTTGGGACTAAGCAAAGTAGAATCAAATTTTCAAAAATATTGATCCCACGTAAGCAGAAAAAAGAAAGTAAAAGGAAAAAGAAGGCAGTATATCACTGTCCAAAGTTCATGAGTAGAACAAGCGCTTTCGCGAAGAACGGATGTCGCTCGGAGATAACAAGCAGAGTGGTGCATCGAAGCGTGTTACAGACCAGCATGTTGCTAAAGTGGATGAACTCATCAAGGAAGTGTAACAGCAAACGACATTTGTGCATCAGTGAGACTTGCTTGCTCATTCAGGCACGAAGGGGATCAAGTCCTGAGAAGCTTTCAGTCAACTGAGAAGACACTTGAACTGAGAAAACACATGTGAACTTATGATTTATTCAAAGAATTCTCCTTAACTTGTCGAGTAACAACGAAATTTCAGGCTCACTCTTCAGTCTTTGTAGTCATACGTCACACTGGACGCTATGAGCAGGAACATATACAATGCAATATCAATGATAAACAATTCCAACTCCACAAACAGGTGACGCTACTCGGCTAGTGACATGCTTTCCGTAACCACAAAATGCGTGCATGTTGTGTTGCAATTCTGGTTGGTTTGGGTATTCCCTCTTACTTACGAACTGAAGTGCGTATTTGGAAATATAAGTGTAGAGTAGTGTATTTATGTAAAAATATGCGAAAAAGAGTCGCGGTGGTTCAGTGGTAGAGAGCTGACTTCCTGGTTCCTGGGTCAACCCCAGCTCCAGCGAAGTAAGCTTTATGATGGACAAACACTGTGTGCATGGATTTTCTCGGGGTTTTCCGTTTCCTCCCACTTTTGTCATTCCACTATCATCATACATCTCATCATCACCGTCTTTCTTAGCCTCAGTGCATAATTGTGGTACGTTAAACGAAAAAAATATATGTTAAAAACTCTACAAATTGTAGAAGTCTCCGGTTTCACTATCCGTGGGAGATTATGTGGTTTCAATTTGATGTTAAACTATAGATCCATGTCTCATGCAGTATCTGTCATTAAGAAAGAAAGAAAAAAAAACCTTCGAAACAATAAAATGCTTCTATGCATATAACATGTACGTTTGTTTATGAAAGAAATGTCATTAAGTGCAGTACACATGTAGATGAGTAGAAATATATAAAGTCGAGATTATGATATGAGATGATGGAGGCAGTGATCGAATGAAGCTGGTATGAAGCCATATGGCACACTGGTAGAAATTAAAAAAAAAAGTCCATGACAGCTCTAAAAAATTAAAAATAAGTTTTACAACATTGAAATATATCAAAGATATATCTTTGGATATAGCCACACCAGTAGTATTTTATTTCCAACGTAACTATTGAATTGTGATGAATGTCGGAGTAACGAACAGTTAGAAAAGAATAGAATATTGGGAATGAAAGAAGAGCAGGAGAGAAATTTAGACAAAAAGCTGTAGAAACCAATGATTATTATTAAAAGAAAGATATGGTGGAAGCTTGAGAAAGTAAAAGGATTGGAAAATAAATTATTAAAGAAAAGTGATTATATCGAAGAAATTGAAACAAAAGAAGATAACACTAATCAGTGAATTCATTTGGAGTAAAAGTTGTAGAGAGAGAAGAACGAAGAAAACAATTACAGGTATTATAAAAGATATATTAAAAAATGACAAAAATGCGTATTAAAAACATAATGATAAGAATAACATTGAATGTTTGGTTGAGAATGGAATTACGGCCATCACTATGTTTTAGAAGTTCAAATTAAGGTCAAAGCCAAGTTACGATTTGTATCGTGATTTATGGAAATTGGTGGGTGGAAGTGAAGACTAATTTACGACACTATTACTCTACATTATGTAAATTGAACGATGTCCTCGTACGGTTTTAGAAGTGGAGAGAAAAACTGTCAGAAGTAGATTTTCTTTTTAAAAAAATAAATCCATAAATATTTATAGATGCGATTGGAAAGATAGTAATGTTTGATGATGGTTGGCAAGAAGCTGTAAGGTACACTCATCGAAAAAATTAGGATACTTTACTTGGATTTCCTCAGGATTCAGTTAACAACTATCTTCTAGGAATGGCGTGATGGGTGTAGGCGTCCCAGTGCCAAATGTGTATGTGTGTTAGATTTTTAAGTTTAACATTCCTTTGAGCAACGAGACTATATGAGACGTGGACTACAGTTTAACATTAGATTTAAATCACTTCAGCTCCCGCCGAAAATCGGACCCGGATCTCCCGCGCCAAAATATGTGTGTCTATCTATCTATCTATCTATCTATCTATTTATCTTATATATATATATATGTGTGTGTGTGTGTTTATGTGTATGGGTGTGGGGGTGTTAATGGTGTAGATGGGATGCGTGTAGTTTAACATATTTATACGTATGTACATGTGTATTCGTGCATGGAAGTGGTGTCGTACGTGTACATGTCTATGTGTAGATGTGTGTGTGTCAGAGTAATACCGGTCTGCCTCTTAATTGGGATGTCTCTAGACTTTAGTGGCATTGCCTCTGTAAGACATCCCACGCACCCAATCTAATGCCACCCAATAAAAAAAAAAGATCAATATGTAAAGCGCAGATTTAAAAAAAAGAAGTAACTACATCCGACCGTCTGCCCAGCGGCCCAAACGCCCCTCCCTCCACTGCCTGTTCCCCTGTCTGTCAATCCAGCCACCATCAATCTTCACTTTTGACCCTTTGAAGTCTCTGAAGATTGATGGTACACTATCCCCACCCACCCATTGATCCAACCACCCCATTTATTCAAAGCTACATACCATAAAATCAACTCTGCTTACCCCTGAGAGATCTGAAAATTGACAAAAATATATTTAGCGCGCCAAATATTGAGAATGCTAATTAATTACTTTTGTATTAAGAAACAAATAGAAACAATATGAATCTATTCTTAGTTCTTATATATTTCTTTAGTATATATTAATAACTTATTATATAATGTAAAGGTAAACACAAGAGTAAACAAGTGGTTGCTTATTTATTATATTACAATATTTGTTATTTTATTAACTGCGAAGTAAGGTTACCAAGTATAAAGTATAATCAGAAGAACCAAAGAACTAATGCAGGTTATAATTGAAACGTCCTGGAGAAAATTAAGAAGCGTTGAAAGAAAAGCGAGAGTGAAATGTTAAGATTATTTTTTAAGGAACAACAAATCTTTTTCGTACTAGGATAGTAAATCACCGGATGTTTTAGAAGATTTGTAGGTTCAATGCATGGACAATCCACTCTATTCACTAGATTTTACTTCGTATGATTATTATCTATTTTGTAACATGGTGTGAAATTTTGAAAGATTCAGACATCATAAGTACAAAGAGCAATTTTCTGCAGGCCAGAATCAAGTAATTCTTCCTGAAAAGTTATTAAACAATAATGTCCTAAATATGTATGTTGAACTTCAGAATAAACATGTGGGATAAATAAATAAAATTATGTTTGTAGATTATTTCCTTCTTTGTACTTTCAATACCTGTTTTGCTTAAATTATTTTTTTAAAAGTGTTAATGAATTTTATTTGCTTCAATTTTACATTTCACATTTTAATATTTAGAATGACGACGATGGTGAGAAATTATGATTATGAAATAAATTTTAATAATTTATAAAGTTGACACCATGACCTCTTAGCCTTTTACCACAGAACACTTAAGTATTCAGTAACACTAGTTAACATATGGACTTATATGCTAAACTATAGAGTGGGTGCTAAGCAAAAGAAAAGAAAAAGAATGAGTGTCAACTCGGGGTAAGGTTGAACACTTCTGTAATAATAAGTTTACTCTATTTTATTATTACATTAACCATCACTGAATTTTGTATATTATGGTTGATTGTTATTACTGATAAATAACCTTACTTATATTTATATACTAACTGGACGTTGTCTATTGCTTGCAAGATTTAACGACAATAAAATATTTTATTCTATTCTTTTCTATGTCTAAATTCTAAATTCAGTACTGAATGAATATATTCTCTACAGAATACTTATTTCTGGCTGAAGTGGCTCACAGAATATACTCTGTGTTATGAAAAGTGTGTTACTGTATAATGATGTCAAATAGCGTCCGCCATCAAGTGTGAACAATATATATATATATATATATATATATATATATATATATATATATATATATATATATATATATATATATATTAGTGGCGGCTCGTGCTTTGAATTTTAGGTGGTGCACAATGGATGACCTCTCCTTTTCATTATTATTATTATTATTATTGTAAATGATAATAATAATAGTAATAATAATAATAATAGTTAGTATAAATCAGGGGCGGATCCAGGACGACTTCTGGGGAGAATGGTGGTTGTAATTAGAGATGCAAGGGCTCGGAAAAAACCAGGCTTTTTTGGAAAAAAACTAGGTTTTTTCTGCTTCGCTTTTTTGCTTGGGAAATTTTGGGCTTTTTTCAAAATTTTGCTGTAAATTGATAAAGCATACTTTGTTTCGCTTCTCTACAGCACAAGAACTCATTTGATTAGTGGTTGACGTAGATAATAATATAGGACCTCTAAAATAAACCATGAATTTCGAAAAGATTTTTTTAAAATTCTTAACATATTTACATTATGAAGTCCGAAGGATTAATCAATATATATATATATATATAATAATCTTTTAACTTCTTATACACAAAAAAGCACTTTAAAAAAAAGAGAGACACAAATTACTAGCAAAATTGTGTGTAGTATTTTTACTTCAAAATATCACACACCCTCTTTTTGAAACAAAAAATAAAACATGAGAGAAATACATTTATATGATAATCTTAAAAGCTGCACATCAAGAGCTTGATTACGGGTGGTTCTGTACAGTCCTGAAATTTTTAAGTTTTAAATTTCATATACTCTGTATGAATATTTCGAACAAATTTTTCATTTATTGATCACATATGTAATAATGTTACCACCTATCAGGTGCTTGGAATCTGCAAATCCGGCAAAATTCCGAATTCTATAATGCACTGACTGTTTCTTAAGCTTGTTCAGAATCAGGGAAAGTACCAAATTTTCTGTTAATGAATCATATGCGTAATAGACTGTTAATCTGATTGTGCGGTTTCCTAGACTTATAAACACCATAACGGTTTACCCAGTCCTGAAGGTTTTTGAATTTTTAACGACAAGAATTCAACATATCATTACGAAACTTTTTTTTAAAGAGAAAAACTGTGGAATACATTTAAGAAGACTGGAAAGAATCAATCACTGTTTCAATTCACAAGAAAGGCGACAAAACTGAATGTAATAATTATCGAGGCATTTCTCTTAACATTCTATAAACTAGATTGATTCCATACTCAGCTGAAATTATTGCAGATGATCAGTGTGGATTGAGGGAAATCGATCAACTATTGACCAGATATTTACTATTCGATAAATACTCCAAAAGCAATGGGATATATTACCCAGTATATCAGCTGTTTATTGGTTTTAAAAAGGCTTACGACTCGGGAAACATTGTACAACATTCTTACAGAATTCGGAATACCGAAAAAGCTAGTTAGATTAATTAAAATGTGTTTAAATGAATCCCAAAGTAAATTCAGAGCAGAAAAATTCTTGTCCACGAGCTTCCACGTCGAGAATGGCCTGAAACAAGGAGATGCGTTATCGCCATTATTGTTCAGCTTTGTTCCGGAGTACGCTATAAGGAAAACTAAAGATAGCAACCAGGCCCTAGAGCTGAATTGTATTCACCAGGTACCGCGTATACTGATGACGTAAATTTGATAGGGCATGACAGGAGAACAATAGAAAGAAATGTAGAGTTCTTATTAAACGCTTGCAGCGACATTGGTTTAGAAGTAAATGCAGAGAAAATTAAATACATGGAAGTTCACCGGTATCCTAATATGCCAAATTATAGATGCGTTAAAATATCAAATAATCCTTTCGACATAGTGGATACTTTCAAATATCTGGGATCAATATCACCAGACCAAAATCATATCCACAAAGAAATTAAATGTCAACTGAAATAAGGAAATTCGTGTTATTATTCAGTTCAAAGTATTTTGTTGTCGCGAATTCTGCCGAGGAATTTAAAGCTTAAAATATATAAAACGATAATCATGACAGTTGTGTTTTATGGTTGTGAAATATGGTCGCTTGAGAGAAGAACGTAGACTGAAAGTATTTGAAAATAAAATCCTGAGACAAATATTCGGACCCAAGAGGAACGGGAATGAGGAAAACTTAATAACGAAGAACTGCATAATTTATACGGTTTGCCAAACATCGCTACGGTCATCAAGTCTAGGAGGCTCAGGTGGGCAGGTCATGCAGCCAAAATGGAAGAAGGTAGGAACGCTTTCAGGGTTTTAACTGGAAATGGAATCGGAAAACGTCCATTAGGAAGACTTAGGGGCAGATGGGAGGACAATTTTAAAATGGATCTCGCAGAAATAGTAATACAAAGTAAAAACTGGATCCAGTTGGCTAAGGATTGAAGTCAGTGGAGAGCTTTTGTGAACGCGGCATTGAACCTTCGGATTCCATAGGCCATAGAGAGAGAGAATATATTTAAGTTAATCACAACTGCACAACAACCATGAGGGAGTTAGCTTTTGCGCTTCTGTCGGGAAGTCCGGGATTCAACCCCGCATTCGACCATTTTGACAAAAATTTTTCTTAATTGTATCTGTGAATGTAGAGATAATGCGTGTACTGTGAGTTCTGGCCGACTTACTTCCTTATCGTTTTTAAATCTTAGTTATTACTAATTACCAGCAGTGGCGGATTTGCTAAGGGGGTTAGGGTGAGGATGTTTTACGAGTGAAGCTTGTATCCCGAAATTACAGAATTTCTAAAACAAACGAAATATTTGTTATGCCTTTACTCATAAACTTCAAGTTCTTCTCAAATAAAAATTACGTGTTTTTAGAAAATCTAAACCTTAATAAGAAAAAACCCTCCCAAAATATTTTTTTAAGTCCGCCACTAATTATCAGTATAGAATGGTCTTCAAGGTTTTATCCGGAAGGTTATTGCTGAATATACAAACAAAACGAAATATTAGTTATGCTTGTACTCATAAACTCCCAAATAAAAATTAGGAAATTTTGGAAAAAACAAACATTAAACAGAGAAATACTTCCCAAAATACTTTTCTGAATCCGCTACTGATTATTTGTATAAAATGGTATTCAAGTTTGTATCCGAAAGATTATTGCTAATAAATCATTGCACAGCTACAGTATAACAAGAATGTGGAAGTACGCTTTGACAGATATACTGACAAACGTACGCTCTGACGGATATATTGAAAAAAAAGTTTAACTTATGTGCTAGAAGCTAGAGTAGGCCTACTAATCTCTAGAAAATGAAACACGGATGACTAAAAAAAAATGATGCAGAAAAGAAAAAGATGCCGATAACTCAGAAATTAAAATAAAGTTAAATATATTCTACAGTTGCTCTCAAATACTACGTACTTTATGTTTACTTTAATTCATAAAACATGTGTTCCATCCATCATGATGGTGAATTCCAGAGCGAAATATAGCATTTAGGTCATAAAATCTTATTTAACTTTAGAGTATACTATAAGAAAGCTATTTAAATAGAAAAATCATTAAAATGAAAAAAGCCAAAATTTCCAAAATTCTCGTTTTTTTTCCCCAAAAAGCTGGCTTTTTATGTGCAAAAAACCATCGATTCAAAAAAGCCGCCTTTTTTGCATCTCCAGTTGTAATACTGCTACTTAGAGCTACTTTTAAAAGCTCCAAAGAAAAGTTTCCTCTTCTGTGGGGGCAATCTCCCCCTGGCTCCGCCACTGGTAGACCCTATAAATAATAATAGCGATTTCTTCATGGCATGCTTCAAGCATGCAATAGAGAAGTTCATTTTGTATGATTTTTGACGTACTCTTGAAAATTGTTGTGCTTTCTAAATGACTCTTGATGCGCTGTCAAGTTCTGCACCGAAATTAATTAATCTACAAAATACGCCTCGATTTGAAGAAGAGTCTGTTTTTCATCATGTCCTCTTGAAGCCAATTCGAAGGTGCCACGAAACCAAATGCAATTGATGATTATATTGAGCACGTACCTGTTTTGCGTCACTTTTTGATTGTGATTCTCAATGGGCCGCCTATAACCAGCATCTAGTTGAGCAGCAATATTCACACTTCCCAACACAGTGAGATTAGAACGTGTCTTATATGAGCTGAAGAATTTTCATGTTTTTTATTTATTTATTTTGTCGTGCAGATGCTGGATATCCGCACCTTTTTTTTACTCCATGCATCTTCCCCCGCCCCGAACAACAAACAGGGAAAACAAAACAAAGCATTTTTAATTTCACATTGACACAACCACTTATGCTGTTCGTACAAGTTGAGACTAAACTTCCTTGTAAATATTCGTTTCTGACTTCTAATTACTTGCGTTATATCGAGAATTGGAATCGGTCTTCCGATGTCTTTCACAAGTAGGTTTCCTTCTTAAGTTCTTTTCGAAAACGGCTAATTCATCAGAGACGTTACAGAATTCAATGCTACTGCATTGCTGGAATAGTTCACGTATGTCAGGAACAGACACGTAATTATGCAATTACAGCAACAATATTCCAATGAACAACAAAGACCGGCACACATACACACACACACAAACATACAACACTACGAAGTCCGCTACCCGCTTTAAAATCTCATCCCTTCCCCAATTAACACTCTTTTTCTAAAAATTGCCCTCCAATTTTCTCACTCACCCATACACACATGAAAAGGAAAACATTATATCAATGCTGCCAAATTTCTACTCCTTCAGATACGAGTGTATTAAATATCAACACCCTCAATTTGTCTTCACTCTTCACGGGGTCGCCTTTAGTACTTCCTTAGTTGCCTTGATCTTACTTGATTGACAGAACCAATAGTTATGACCACTTGGCAATCTCGCATTTAGGCAAGGCGCAAGTTTTTTTTTCTCTCTCTCCCTCTGTAGCGACTTGTTTACGGTATGCAACATTGTCACAATGGAACAGACTATTCCTCTTCAGGCGAGAACCGTGTCAACCAATAATACAGGGGGAGGGACGGTGGAGAAGTTCCAGTTCCAAAGCGTTATGTTTTGGAAAAGCTGTTTTTGTTTGGTAGACTTGTTTGCAAAAGATCTGCAAGCATATGGATCCTTATGAAGCAGTGCACGGCGTGATAACCCCCCTCTTATTGCGCAACCCCCGCAGTGGCCCAGAAGCTGTTAAGCTGGGGAGTTTGGCAAACACTTAAGCAGAAAGCAATTAGCAAGCCCCGTTTCAAACGCACTTGTTTAAAAAGAGATGATGTTTACAATAAAACGAAAAGTGATTTAGCAGAAATAAAAATTGAAAATATTGGACTTAGGTTTGTCAAACATGTAAACATTAAGAGAACTTTAAACATATATATTACAGTTGGAGAACTTTAAACTGGCAACACTGTTTTCAGTGAGAGCTGACGTTACAGTTCTTGGTTGTTTTGAGATTAGTTTGGTTTCGCAATTCATCACGAATAGACTCACGCATCACGAAAAGTTTGCAAATTGCGCAGATTTATTTTGAAATCTCTAGTTCAATTCGACAAACGATTAATTTCACGAAATGAACCATTTAACTGGCCACCTCTTTCGTGAGATTTGACGCTATTAGATTATCTTCTCGAGGGATATGTAAAGTAGCATGTCTACGCCGAGAAATCAGAAAGAATTGAGCAGTTGGAGGGCAACATTCGATGCGTTATTGCCGAAATACTGATTTACTGCGAAGAGTGTGTGAAAATTGGATCTCCAGATTACGCCATGTATGCGCCAGCCACAAAGACCACATTCCCAATGGTCAAATAAAGTCAATTCCATGGATATTAAAAACAATTCTCTATGTTTTATTTCAACATAAAGTTCTTCGCCTCTAAAAAGAACACCCTATAGAACTATGAGCTTAGTAACTTAAGTGTCGAAAATGCCAACGGCCATCGTTCTATGAAGAATTGGAAAAAAGCTGGAATCTATCATTCAGATGATCAATTTGAATTCAGAAGAGGAAGAGGAAACGCGAAGGAATATTGGGTTTACACTTAATCTTGGAGAAGAGGATACGAAAGTTAAAGGTACGTACGAGGGAGGACCCAAAAGAAACCGGACTTTCGTTCTAAAAAAAATAGTTTATTACATTTTTTACAAAATTCTTTCAGTCTCTTCCAAAATATCCTCCATTAAATATGATTCATTTCTCCCATCTTCTTTCCCACTGTTTGAAGCACCTCTGGAACTCTGGAACTTTTATATCGTCCAATGCGCTCTGCGAAGTTCTTTTTACAGCCTCTACACCATCAAAACATTTTCCTTTTAGATTTTGTTTAATTCTCTGAAAATGTCATCATGTTGGTCAAAAAGTTTGGATCACTTTCAATCTGATTTTTCAAGTACTTGCTCAAATTCAGACGAATGATTTGATCCTGTGTAAGCAGGCGAGAAACAAACTTAGCGGCAACATGTCTCATTTGCAAAACCTCACGCTGGCACGAGTTCCAACTCACTCCTGCCTACTTTGAAATATCATCGATCATGAAACGACGATCCTCGCTGATTTTGGGGCAGATTTGTGCGATGTTTTCGTCGTTTCGAAATGATGAAGAGCACCCAGAACGAGCATGATCTTCAACACTCATCTCACCACACTTAAAGCGTCCAAACCACTTAACAAATTGTGTGCGGTTCATAGTATCTTTCTTGAAAGCCTGTTGAAGCATTTGGTAAGTTTTCGTTTCCGATTTTCCAAGTAGGAAGCAAACATACTCCTTGTTCCTTTGAATCTGCCATAACGATTTCGCAGGCGGCAAACGAGAACAGTTGAGAAAAACAATAATACGATCAAACGTTAACCTCCTACGCAGACAGCGCTTGGCCAACTGACCTGGGAAGGTCTCTACTAGATCCACCTAGCAGGATAATTCTCTACTACGCCTAGGAACGGCAGCGCTCTTTCAATCCGGTTTCTTTTGGGTCCCCCTTCGTATATTGCCTTTATCGATGTGGAAAACGATTTGGCAGAGTTGATTGGAAAACTATGTTTAGAGTGCTGAAAAGGCTAATTGTAAATTATAGAAATAGGTGGATAATAAAACGGTTGTATAGAGATGAAACTGCTGTGATAAGATGCAACCTTTCAATACATTGAAGAAGCTGCTATCAGGCATGGTGTAAAGCAGGGTTTTTCTTTATCACCTATTCCATTTAATGGATATACTCAAGAGAATTGACGAATTACGAAAGACTATACATACATATATATATATAGTAAAGGAGTTTTGGTACATGGTGAGAAAGTAGACTTCCTTGGATTTGCCGATGACATAGTTGCGTTAGCAGAAGATTAGCAAGAGTAGGACGCCGTGGTGAATACGATTGGTCAAGTACTCAAAAATTATTATATGAAGATCAATCGCTCTAAGACAGCTAAGACAAAGGTAATGGTAACAAGTAAGAACAAAACAATGTTAAGATGTTATATTGATGAATAGAAGTTGAAGAATGTGTCACCTTTCACGTGCCTTGGTTGTAAGATAACACCGATGGAAGATTCAAAGTAGAGATTGTTAGTAGAATAAAACAAGATAAGGCCGCCTTTAGCTGCAAACAGTATATATTTACTTCCTGTAATATTGATATGAAGATTCGCAAGCGCTTGCTGTCTACCTTCGTTCGGAGAGTATTTTTGTATGATAGCAACAACTGGACGCTTGGCTAGATAGATAAGAAACGAATAACACCCTTTGGAATGTGGTGCTTCCGACTTGTTTTGAAAACTTTGAGTGGGCAAAGTAACAAACCAGAAAGTATTGAAAAGGGATTCGAGAAGAAAGGAACTTGACTATTAAACGTGTTACAAGAAAATAGGAATGAATGGTGTGAACACATCTTATGACATGATGACTAATTAAAACATTGCTAGAAGAATTGAAAGAGGGAAAGAATCCTAGGGAAAGACCTAGACTACAGCACATATACCTGATAATAGAAGATACCGGTTGCAAGAGCTACGAAACACTGATAAATGCAGTGCAAATCACCGTGCATTATGGACTGCTTGACTCCCATTACTTCACTGGATACCGAAGATGATTCTGTTTAATATACTACCCAAGCAATTTTCAATGAAATGGGTGTGCTGCAGAAAGAAAATGGAATAAGAAGTTTTAGTTGATAGATCAAAGTGGGAATAATATAATCAACCCGCACATACAAGGACCAAGATTAAAGTATAATACTGACAGCCAAAAGAGAAGATTATACCACTGAGATGCTATTCTCACAATTATGTGGAAGACAATTAGAACTAAAAACATAAAGAAAATTTAATAAGGACTAAAACCATAAAATCCATAATGTTTCTTTTGTTTCCTTATAGCTAATCCTGTTAGAACAATATGCTGAAATATGCTGCGTGAGGAAGGGTTTCATACTGCAACTTGAAGGGAGTCTGCACCCAAGGCTGCTTGAAATGACAGGTTGCCTCACACGGGATAAACAACGCGGCGTGACGTCACTGAAGGCCCGCTTTCTCCCTGCGAAGGCAGACGTACAGGCAAAAATCAACTACTTTTGCCTACGAACGTTGCATTTTTACTGAAGTTATTTCAAGCAACCTTGGTCTGCACCATCCTTCGAGCGGCATATGGAAGTTCGTTTCCATGAAACAAAAAGAGATCATGTCTATCAGCTATTACTGGATGCTGGCGGATTATTTCGGTGAATTTAATGGAGTTCACCATTGTAATGTTCAGTAATGACGGTTTCATCTTAAAGAAAAACATAAATGATCACCGTCAACAATAACTGCAGGTGGAAAGGTGAGTTTGGACGTTGATTATAGTCCAACCAGTCCTAACCGCGCATTGCTGTCATAGCAAAGCCATTTCTCATCCAATTGACACTCCGATGCAAGAAATCTTCCAGATTATTCAGTACACTCAGAGAACTGCACACATCCAGATGAGGATTCTTGTCAGCTGATGTCAACTCTTGTGGCACCTACTCGATTTTTTCACCTTACTGATTACGGGAACCGCGAACGACAGTGACAGGGTGTATATCTAACTCGTCTGCAATGGCACGAATACTTTTCCGAGGGTCCGCTTCCACTATGTTCCTGAGGAGCTCAATATAGCATGCCTTTTGTAGGCAGCCTCAAGCTGAGTCATCGACACGAAACTGCACTCTTGATGTTTTACACGGCTAAATATGTAGAATCCTTTAGTTTAAACTCATAAATGGTAATACTCACAATTGTGTGTTAGAATGCCTCACTTTATACTCGTAAAGGATTACTTACAATTGTGTGCTCTCCATGATGTATTTTCATAGGATCCTGTTCAACAATACACTTCCTCTTGATTGGCTGGGCACCTCCGTCTTTTCCTGAACCGAAAATACAGTATTACATTTTGTATTTCATTTATTCTTTCCCTTCAAGTGTTTTCTGTCTTTCTTGGTAAGTGGTTAAATTCTTTCCAAACCCCTATACAACGTAGAAACAGTAATTTTAATAATATCACTGAGTTCTATCATGGCTATACGCACCTTCGATGCTGGCGTCCCGCGTTCGATTCCTGGCTGGAGTTCATGCGGTTCGGATCACACATTCTAGGTCCACGTTTCATATAGTGTCGATGTTGAGAGGGAAGCTAAACCTCAACCCAACCAATTAATAATATAGCTAAATGGATAATAACCACTACTATTTTTTTTTCTTTCTATCGTTTCTACCCACGATGTATTATGGCCGATTAAACGGATTTCAGTTCGTTGGTTGATGGTAAGCCCTTCAACGTTGTGTCATTCTGTATAGACTGGAGTTCATTACCTGTTAATCCAATGGTCCCGATTGCCTCACGATAGAGGGCCAACACCAGAATTCTACGCCTTCATCAGGAACCGAACCCAAGATCATACTTCATCATATGACCCTTTCGTTAGAAAGGAGCAAACTGTTAATAGAAATAGATATACAAAACTGCAAATATGCCTAACATTTTAAGAAATAAAAAATTGTATCCCTTGTAATCGAAACCATGATTTCACGTTTGATAAGAGTAGAAGGAATGTCTATAATTAAACAAAGATAAAGAGAAAGCTCACTGTCTTGAGAGGGAAGAGAGACATCTGGCTCTCCTTTATGTAGAATTTCAACGTAGTTGGCAAGAGTAAGATGATTCATCGGAGATCTCTGAAACCTGAAAAGAATGAAGGATATTAAAGTTTGTTCGCTTTATTCAACGTCCTCTGTGAGAGTTTTCTAAACTTGTTTACTACTAGATTTAACTTGGAATTCAGCATTCTCAATAACAACAATTTAGAAATCAATGGGTATTATGTTTTTCATTCCAGTTGTTCTTATATGCTCTTTTTTATCTTGTCAGTTAAAACCATGGGTCATAGAATTAAATAAGTGAATAACCAATAAAAATAACTAATAGAAGTAAACTGTAGATAATTAAAAGAATATCCCCAGGAAACAGAACGTATATTGTTAGCTTAAATTCATGTATATAATATAAACGGAAAAGTGATGCACAAATTGTATTTATTCTAATTTGTTGAATTCATTTTCTAATTTGTAGAAACTAAGAACTGTAAATATTCAAAGAACAACATAGGGTCTATATATACACAGGGTTGTCCATTTATAATGATAGTATTAAATATCTCAGAAATCGTAAAAGGCAGAGGAGCGAAATTTTGCACCAAGAAACTATAGGGAGAGGAAACGTCCTAGGTATTTTGTAACATCATCTTATGAACACTGTTGCCAACCCAATAGAAAATTATGTTTTTCAATCGACACTACGTCAGATTACTACATATTTCAAATTAACTTATCAACTGAAACTTAAAATATCACATTCATTATGCAGCGTTGCAAATTAAGGATGTTATAGTATCACAAACATCCAAAGTTTCGAAACCTCTATCACACGTGCAGCACAACGGATATGGACACGATAATGCGGATCGAAAGTACACTCATGTCCAAAATTATTGTCGCATGTCTATAAATATGTTGTTGTAGGAATATAATTTGATAACGAATTCGCCCGGTATTTCTTACAATATTAGTATGTGTATAATCGGCAAAGACGTGTATGTGGAAAATTCCATGTCAAAAAAGCAGTAAATAAGAACAATAAAACGAAAATAAAACTTTCCTGTCCATTTAGCAACATTTTGTTTTACTAATTCTAATTTTCGTATTTATAATTCTTTTCCTATGAAATTTACCACAAATATACATTTTCCGATTATACACATAGTATCAGTATTAAAAGTACCTTGCAAAATTATTATCAAATTATATTCTTACAAGAAGACAGTTATAGATATGCGATAATAATTTTGGACATGAGTGTACCTTAGTGGTGGATACCATGGCCATGGCATTACTTGTTTTGAATAAATAGGAACGAAGTTACAGGGATTGAAAGTTTTGAATTTTTTGAAGGGCTCTATTTCGAAAAAATACCTAGGTAAGTATTATAGCTAGTTCTTTTTATGGTTTGCAATGCACGTTCTAATTATTTTGCCGTTTACAACACTTCGATATCTCAAACCGTTCCGGAGATACGATGAACATTGATAAAGTTCGCGATACTGCTGACTTGCTTCTTTTTCTTTTTTAAAGCATTACAACAATAGCTTTTAGTAGCTGTAATTACAAGTTCTAGCAATTACATGATTTAAGCAGTATTGCAAGCTTCAGCAATGTTTATATCTTCGGAACGATTTGAGATATCGAAGTGCTGTAAACGGCAAAATAATTTCTACGTAAGTCAAACTGGGTTTTATTGGGTTTTACAGAGCAAGAAAACTGTACACAACGTGAATCAATCTCTCACTTGTGTAGCAGATTGAAGGTCTTGTAGGAGGCAAAATGCCGATGAGAAGATATGTCATGGCTCTTTCCCATGGAAATTTTAGCATATCCTTCATAGTAGAACAGTGTCAAAATAATGGCTTTGTAATGAGACGAGGCCACTGTTAGTGATTTAATTAAACGTTATACACAACATCATCATCTACAACTCATATTATCAACGAAATTGTATCCAAAGAGAACATCAGTGGAACTCACAAGATGTGTGCTAAAGATGATTCGAAATATAGCTGCCTATGAGGATCTACTACCTTAGCATGTTACGATGAAACGATTACATGGTGCTCAATCACAGTAAGTCATGGAATCCATCACAAATTGAGGCTGCAAGCTATCTGCAAGGTCAGCTGGGTGCGTTTACATTACGGAGAGAAAGAGCAAGAACAGAAAGTTGCACGAGCGCCACCTCTGGAACCGCTGGAAATTTGTTGAGACGAAGCAGGAAGCCCTTGCTAAGGGACTGTGAAAAGTTCTACCATCATCTAGAGAGGTGTTCGTCAAAAAGACTGATGTAACTTAGTACATCAATACAAGTTTTCTCAAAAGATTTTATGATTTTTATTTTCTTCTGCTATAGAGGAAAAACCGAAAGAAAAATCAAAATCAATGCTGCTTATTACCGACAGCATGGTCTATCCCCAACTTATACAGACGAAATATCACCACTGTATGAAACTACAGCAGGACCATGACCACAGGCAGGGGAGAGTTAAACGCTAAGTAAAACTATCAGCCACCAGTACCAACAGTATTGCCAACACTACCTGCTTTCCCATTCATTTCATCTAAGTATTGGGCAAGTTCAGCAATGAATACACCGAAATCAATAGATCAGAGAGATTAGGGCGTTGGCCTGAGCTACTGGACAATTTTAAGGAAACTTTTACCGGTAAAAGCAAGCTATTTGTAAAATTCACTAATTGCTTTTAACTTGTGTTCTTTAATTTTTTTTCTTTTGCTTGCCTAACAATTTCCATCGAATAAGATGAATTTACACTTTTCAGGTGAATGAAAGCGATTTGCTGTCTTTACTTCGGAAAAGTCATTTCGAAGAAATTTGGTAAAAGTCTGGAATTGTGGTAAACTTAAATTTGCTCAGCGAGTTTCCTGAGTATAATGTTTGACTATTCAACTAACTTGTTTGCTCTGAAACGAAAGAGAAAGATGCTACAGTAAATTAATGTTTAGATCCAATATTATACTTACTAATATCCAGTATTTAAAGAAGGCATGAACAGCAGTTCTAGCGTAGAAGCTGGTTGCAAAATCCACAATCAGTAACACTTTATTGCAGGGTCGGATGTTTCAGCTGTTTAAACATGTAATATTAGAATCTTCTGCTAATTAGACGGCAATATTGAGTGTAATAACCTCAGAGGCACTATAAAGAGTGAATAGCAAAGTCTTGAAGAGGTTAACAAGTGTTGAACAATCAATAACAAGCGCTGAAACATTATAGCATCTTCCTTAAAATAAACGCTGGAAGTTTTTTTAATGACTCTACAATGGTTCACTAAGTGTTGAGTAAGCAACTTTGTACTGTAGATTCTTCTTTCGATAAACACTGCTAGCTGAAACTTTAATTTCTTAGTTTCTTCTGAATTTAAATCTCAATAATTTTTGAGTTCTCATGTATATTGTTCACATGCAACTAGTCATAAAGTATTTTGCAGAAAATGTTGTCTTGCCGTAAGTGTGTTACGAACTTGTGCAAGTATTTCATTTCATCTCGAAGCTTCCTGTTCATGTATTTCACAGTTGAGTGAATATGTATTTTTCTATCTTCAATAACGTATCTTCATGGAAAAAAATATATTGTGCTGACGAAAGTTGTATACGATTGTATATTCTTTCAACTTCATCTTTCCTAGATTCTTCTGGACGTTTATTTGATTGACTTTTCTTTCACTTTACATTGACATCTATTGGCAATTCTGATTTCGCAAAAATTGTCTTGATGCGTAATAGATACTATCAATTTACACAGTATTAGCTTCTTTTATATATAAAACCTGATAAATTAGAAGAATAACTGCTTTTGAGAATAATAGTTCATATTGAATGTTACTTCTCCAAATTTAGTTACATTACAATCTTCTGCTGACTAAACGAATCACAAGAATTCTGAAACCCGTCTTAAAATGAACAGTTTTTTCTTTTTTTAAGTATATATTAGAGATACCATCACTGCATTCTAAAAGCAAGGAATTATCATATCTGTTCCATAGATGTATTCATTATGTTTCTCATGATTATGTCAAAGCTCTTCCTATAACTTGAAGTTAAACGATATATTATTCTCTTAATCATCCAACCCAAGTATTTCTTGAAGACATGATTAAGTATTATAAGAACACAATTTCCCTCTGTATCAAAGAATGTCAGTTCTTTTCTTTTGAATTCCATAATATGAAAGATGTAATCATAGTAAGTTTGATCCATTACTCCTTAAAACATGTGTAACTCCTTCTTCCATCTATCTTGATTCTTTAAGGAACTTTCATTCATTTTTGGATCCAAACAAATACCTTTCATTGGTAGATCTGACGAATGAGAATCTGCCTGTAAAGACAAAACGCTTGAAAGAATCTACACATCTTAAAATATTAGATATTTCAATTATCTTATCTATCAATCATTGGAACCATCATCACATTTTGGAAGAAACTGATTACTAGCTGAGAATCCTTTTCTTTATTGTACTTCAGATTGCATAGCTTATCAATAAGTATAAAACGTCAAAGTGATTTTGTCGATGAGTAAGGAATACAGAAACGCACTTATTATTTACGTTTGAGCAAACCTTCATAAATTCAAATTCTTATAATTTATAAGCATTTGGATGAATTATTTTGTACATTCATAATTTCTGTCTAAGAATCTAACGAAAATGAACAACGGCAATAATTTATATTTAGTAGTTAATACAGGGTGTCCGGAATGGGACTGACGGTTTCTAAAAGAGTATAGTTTTAATATGGTCAGAGATACGAAAAAAAGCATTCATATTGGAGGAAAACTCAAAAAGCTTTGTTCAGCACATTTTCATACTTGAACAACTACCGGTGACGGCGCTAGTATCGCCGATAATCAGAAATGGCATCGGCAGTCGAAAAATGCGCAATGCGTGTAGTGGTTTGCAGAGACAAAAAGTGTTGTTCAAGTTCAACGAAACTTTCGACGTGTTTACCACAAGATCCTCCATCACACATCAGCATCCAGGCGTGGAAGGATCAATATTTATCAACGGGGAGTGTAGTGAAACAATACAGCAATGGTAAATTGCGTGTGTTAGAAGAAAATGTGGAAGCTATAAGAGATTATTTCTCACGCAGCCCGAGGAAGTCAATTCGCGCAACGAACAGGCAATTCCAAAGTCAACAGTGCACAATGGTACACAAACGATTACGTTTGCGCGCGTATAAGGTGTAATTGTTGAAAGAAATTAAGCCCAACGATAAGCCACAGAGAGCAGCATTTGCTACTGAAATTCTGGACAGGATTGATCATGACCATAATTTCCTATTGAACATTGTTTTCTCTGATGAGGCAACTTTTCACTTGTCTGGCTGTGTTAACAGACACAGTGTTAGGATATGGGGATCTGAGAAGCCGCATGCGTATATAGAACATTCTAGAGACAATCCCAAATTAAATGTTTGGTGTGCTTTAACACATAATGCAGTTATAAGCCCCTTCTTTTTCATAGAGCAAACCATAACAGGAAATGTATTCTTAGACATGCTTCAACACTTTGCTGTTCCCCAGTTACAACATTTGCAACCTCAAGTGATATTCCAATTGGATGATGCCCCGCCACATTGGAGCCTACAAGCGAGGGAGTACCTTGATATTGAATTTCCTGGCCGTTGGAGGCCGTGATGGGCCAATTAGGTAGCCTCGACGCTCTCCTGATGTTATCCCCTGGACTTCTTCCTGTGGGAGTATGTGAAAGACTTCGCGTATTCTGGTGAAAAGATGCGTAACCTTGATGAACTGAAGAACCGTATTAGGAATGCGATTGCTTCAGTAACGCCTCAGATGTTACAGAATACGTGGAGAGAGATTGAGTTCAGGCTAGATATTGTAAAAGTTACAAATGTAGCTCACATGTAACTTCATGGAGTTACATTGAGTTAGAATAACTTGTAAGTAAGAACAAATAAACTTTTTGAGTTCTCCTTTAAAATGCATGTTTTCTTTCTTCTGTATCTCTGACCATATTAAAACTTTTAAAACCCGCCAATCCCATTCCGGACACCCAATATTGTGCGAAATCTCTGACAGCAAGACACAGCATACTAATCGCTCAATATTTCAGTCTTATCTGTTCTTAAATACTGTATTTTCCGAAACGATTTTCATGTTCAAGTATGATAGAAATAAACTCTGTATGACCCAAGTACAACAATTAATTGTAAATACATATTAGTAGCTTAATAATTTTAGAAGGAAATTATAACCTCTGTTAGTTAGATAAAACTTTCTTTAGTTAGTTTAGTTCTGTTAGTTAGAGTTGTAGGTAGTTGGACAAGTGCACAGTATATAAAAAGTAGAGAATGAAAGATAGTTGAGCCAGTACACAGTACGGAAAATAAGAGTATCGATAAAATAATCGTTCCTTCTATCGATGTGGGTATTTGTTTCCTAGTTATTTTGTATATACGTATAGATAGATGTACCTGTACCCGTCACGTGATAAAATCATAATAGAAGTTATAATATTATTTTATTACGTTATAGCAGAAGTTATAATATTACTTTCATAACAACTATACACTGTTTTAGATTCTATACCAACAGTATGATCCTCTTAGTGGAATGAACATCTGAGCAGGGAATTCGATTATAGAAGGTTGCCATTTGTAACGGAAGCAGGTCAAAACTCCCACACTCAGGAAATGTCAAAACGACCACACAATCGGTCATAATTCCCACACAAATGGACAAATCTCCCAAATGCACAAACAGTCAGAACACCCTTGTACTTCTTTTTATTATTTTTAGCGTGTGAAACTTACAAGACTTGCAACCAGGATCATTTCAAAGTATGGGAGATTTGTCCGATTTTGTGGGAGTTTTGTCCACTTGTGTGCCGGTTGTGACAATTTCTGCGTGTGGGAGTTTTGTCCATTTGTGTGGGAGCTATGACCGATTGTGTGGGCGTTTTGACATTTCTTGAGTGTGGGGGTTTTGGATGTGGGAATTATGACCGTTCGTGCATTTGGAAGATTTGTCCGTTTGTGTGGGAGTTATGACCGATTGTGTGGGCGTTTTGACATTTCTTGAGTGTGGGAGTTTTGACCGTTCGTGCATTTGGGGGATTTGTGAGTTTGTGTGGGAGCTATGACCGATTGTGTGGGCGTTTTGACATTTCTTGAGTGTGGGAGTTTTGCCTGGGGGGGTTTGACCGTTCGTGCATTTGGGAGATTTGTCCGTTTATGTGGGAGTTATGACCGATTGTGTGGGCGTTTTGACATTTCTTGAGTGTGGGAGTTTTAGCTGTGGAAGTTTTTATCTAGACCCTTTGTAACATGAAGTTGCAATAGATCTTTTTGTTTGTGATATCCCTATTTGTTTTCGTTTTCCAAATGAAGTGATTAGAATGTAAGACATCGAGAGAAGGAAACAATAAAATAATACAGTGAGAATGTTACTAAAATTCCCTGATTAAACTTAGAAGAAACAATGTATAGGAGAGGTTGCTTATCCCAGAAGTAGCATACGTATACTAAAGATACCGCAGCTACAGTCCTAAATTTCCTTGGTAATTCTTTCCTCTCTTTGTGAAGTCATTTTCCCAAGAGTGATTTGTATATCGTGAAATAATTGTGTACAGCAACAAAACAAGTTAGCGGGAAGATCATTTTTATTCTTAGTGTTCAATATTTGGAACTATTTATCTTGCAGCATATAAACGACGGTGGCAAGTAAATATTTCAGTATATTTATGACGTCCACCTACTGTTTCTATATTCAGATAATTTTAATTTATTATGCATTTCTTTTCTAAAATTGGATTTTGTTTATGAATAATTCAATGGTTGTACCAACGGACGGTTGATGTGCCAAATTACAATAATTTGAATATAATTAACACTATTTGTTGTAATGATTTTGTGGATATATCTAGTTTTGGAACCAAGATGCCTAATTGCATATTCACTATATGTTCTTACAGCAACATATCATTGATCTGATCTAATCAAACTGATGAAATCATCTGATAAAATTACGGAATGCGCTGGAGTTCCCTTGTATTATCTTAAATGTCTTGAATGGACATATAGTTTTCTTTTAAATGCGGATTTTAGTGTAGGAAACAGGGAAAGGTACAGGGAACCAAATCCGATGAGTAAGAGCATTGGTGTTCGACGGAGATGATGTCTTTGAGCAAGAAGTCGAACACTATTCCTTAAGTGTAGCACAGAGCACTTTCATGATGCAAATGTCACTATCCAGAAGCCCATTTGTCAGACCGTTCACGACGAACGGAATCGCTTAATCGTTATAATACAGCTGCGCAGAGCTCCTTATTGATAGTTTATTTGCATGGAAGAAATTTGTGATGCACGATCCCGAATATGTCAAAAAAAAAGTTGTACTTTCACCAGAATCGGGCTTGTCGAATCTTGGAAATCCAGGCTCTTTCAATGGGATCCCAGCTCGGTTTTCTGTATCCGTTAACCGTGATGATACTGGCCAAAATTGTCGGATCATTCGAAGCTGTTTTCTTCAGTTCCCTGCTAATGGTAACATTAGTGTTCTTCTGGTCCTGTGTGTGAATCCTCGGCTCGAATTCCCCAATACACGTCTAGATCTTCATGTATGATTTGGTAAAATTTGAAACAGATAGTCACGGAGCACTACACTGATTCGGATTCCATCAAACTGTCGGTACATGTCTCATACAGTGTTAATGCTGAAAAGAAACATTAAACTAAAAATAAATTCTACTGTGAATAAGTATTAGAATTGAAATTTTGAATTCACGTTTTCGATACGCTAATTTGGACATAATGATTTTAATATATTTTCCCTAATGACATGTTTCTCTGTTATATGAACCTGCAAACAATGATTCTTTAATCAAGGTGCCATCAGAAGAATTACAGATCACAGATGACGAGAAGAACCCTAAAACAGGGGTAGCGGGGAAAGGTCAACGACACGGTCAAGTCCATTTTCGGTTTTTGAGGTGTGGTCTATACTTAGATGTCGTCTGCTACTCCAGCTAGTTATCTGTGTGCTATTCCGTGGTGTCATTTGAAACCCCCGTGAGAAAAGTGGGCGAGTCCATACCTACGTCACACTACTTCTGCTACGGTTCTTCTCGTCATCTGTGAGCTGTACATTTGTTTTATTCTACTTGATAAGGAGCTTACCAAAGCTGCCTAAGCAGCGCACGTAACCCACTCGGTTCAAGACAGATTCTTTCGCCAGTTGAAGGACTACTTTCCTTAAATGTTTCAGTGAAACATAGCCTGGAAATGAAACAAATAAATAATAACTAGCATACAATTTAAAGCAATTTAATTATTATTCTAAAACTCAAAATAACTCAGGATATTCGTATTCTAACTGACAGCTTTTAAATAGTCATTACACATTTCAACAAATAAATCTTTTGGATAGCTGAGCGTTTCAAAAGCAGTAGTTAATTTGTGAAATTGGTGCTAGTGTAGCTTAATTGGATTGGATTTGAGTTTAACATCCCGTTTAGCAGCGAGGCCAAATGAGACGTAGACCTACAGCTTAATGTGGGATCCGAACTATATGAGCTCCTGCCGTGAATCCGGGTTTCAAAGCCAAAGGCGCGGACATTATCCACATAGCCATAAGGGAGCTTTAGTTAATGGCTTTGATTGAAGAAACATCACAGTATGTATATGTGGTGGTTAGAGATAAGAAGTATTCTGCAAATACAATGGAACTTTCGCCATGTGTTTCACAAGGTTCCTTCCTCACGAAGTCAAGGTATGGAAGGAAAACATTATTATAGACAGGGAGTGAGATAAAACGTCACGATAGTTTTAAACCTCGAGTGTGCGATGAACATATAGAATCGATAAGGACTATTTCAAGCGTAGCCCACATAAGCAAATACCCACATTATCCCTCTGGACTTCTATTTCTTCGCGGGTACAACAAAGATCTAATGTATTTTAGAGAAATGTTAGATAATCTATAAAAACTGAAGACCGTATTCGGAATACCATTATTATTTCTGTAACCCCTCTGATGCCGAACACGTTACTTAATCCACAACACATAGTTTCCACTCGTTAACTTAATCCACAACTGGAAATAATTGTTAGTGAAAAGTTACAGCTATATGAATCTCATTAATCATAATTATAATGTTTAATTTCATTCTTGGATTACCTATGTTGGTAACTTATTTTAAGTTTTAGGATAAATCTCATATCTTTAATTACCATTAAAATATTGAATTTCAGTATGTATGTCAGTTATTGTTTCTTAATTGGTCGTATACAACATCTGGTTATTATTTTGTTTGAATTACTTATTAAGTTTTACTATTTTAATCCAAATAACCTGTGTAGGAGGGCGCGGTGGCTCAGTGGTAGAACGTTCACCTCCGGTGCCTGGGGTTCCTGGTTCAATTCCAGCTCGCGCCGTGTGGACTTTTGGTGGACAAAAACCGTGCTCGTGGGTTTTCTCGGGGTTCTCCCGTTTCCTCCCACTTTCTTCATTCCACTATTTCATTCATTTCTCATAATCACCGTCTCCTTTAGACTAACCGGCATAACTGTGGGACGTAAAACTTAAAGATTCCATTTCAATTCATTTCCGAATAACCTGTAGTGGTCGTAAGCCGGTGCTGCGTGAAGTTGGAGAATCCTCGAATGAGCTCCGAAAATCTGGGATAGGTACGCATATAAGTAAGATGAGATACATAATGTATTTCATTATATGGAAAGAAGAACTGTAAGTAATGTGTACAAAGAAACTGCTATAGCTAAAGGCGTAAGTGGAAAAACTGTAAGGCGTGAGACATGTTGTTACTTATGGTATTACTTATGGTACTTATGGCATGTATGTTACTTATGGTATCTCCTACAAAAACAAGACACACGAAACAAATTGGAAAAATAGATGGTTTTGTGTGTGATCTAGTGCAGGAAACCATATGTAAAATGTACAGAAAAAAGGAAGTTCCTATGACAGAAACGCTTTTAAAAAAGACTAAAAACAGAAACTAAAGGTATGGACTGTGTGTTTGCTTGCCGAAAAGAAACCTTAAGACTGTTTGTTAATTAAAAATCCTTACAAAAATCTACAGAATCGACAAGTTATTATGAAATCCTCGCGGTTGCTTTGTGTTATAAATATCTTCAAGTCTTAAACAACTATAGAGCTGCAGATAATAATAATAATAATAATAATAATAATAATAATAATAATAATAATAATAATAATAATAATAATAATAATAATAATAATAATAATAATTTATCTTCACGAAACATGATATGACACCCATACTACAGTGTAGAAAGGATGGTAGGACAAATCTCATAGATGTCGTCTGGATGTCCCAATTTCAAGATTAAAACGAGTGAAAATGGATGGTTTCCCGGATGTTTACTTTTGTTTGTGATGAATAGTGCTTCATCAGCTGCCGATTATTACCAGGATATGACAGCCGAGCTTTCTAAACTATGGTTTATAGAACAGTTGATTTTGAAAAAAAAGATGAAAAGTGTGTGATCGTAATGGATAACGCTAGCTACTATTCCCACCAGTTAGAGAAAATTCGAAATAGCAATACAAAATAGCTATTCATAAGAAATAGTATTACCGTTCCTCAATCTATTCCTATAAATGCGACATTGTTAGATACTGTCAAATTTGCAAATGTCGAAAAGAAATATAGTACACATTCTAGCGATGTTCGAAGTCATCAAGTACTCAGACTACCGCCCTACTTTTGTGTGTTCAATACAATAGAAATGATTTGGAGATCACTAAAACGACGGATTGTTTCGCATAATAAAATCCCAAATATCCGTGATTAATTCGAGTGATTCAGCAGGAAGTCGATAACATTTTTCTGCACTGTTGACGCGTATGTGAAACATTGTGTTAAAACAGAAAAAAACGTATTAAGAGTTGGAACATACGTGCAATACTCGAAAGATCATTACAGAAACCGATAATATTAGTGACAGTGATGACAGCAATGATGAGATGGAACTATAGGATGTTTTGTATGGGCCACAATGACATGAAATTTATATTTCTGTACAGATTGGCAACTTGGCTTAAACCTGTCACGTTGCATGAATAACGTGCCTCTACAAGCAAGCCAGTCAGGGAGAAGAATGCGGAAGATATTAGACAGAGCCTTTAACTAAGGTACTGTCCCGGCATTCACCTGGTGCGACTCAGGATAATCTTAGAAAACCCGAGTCAAAGTGGTCAAAACATTCTGAATACGAAGCCAGCGCTCTTCCAACTGTGCTACCGTTCGATTACATAAAAAAATAAATGAAATCTTCTACGTTTTACATCCTACACTAGTGCCTGTAGTCTAAAGGAGACGGTGATGATTAGAAATGAATGAAATGGTGGAATGAAGAAAGTGGGAGGAAATGGGAGAACCACGGGAAAACCCGCCACATGTTGTTCGTCCACCACAAAGCCCACTTGTTGCGAACTGGGACTGAATTTCCCTGCCCACGCACAAGAAATGAACGCTCTACCACTGAGCCACCGCGCCCCCCTGAGCTTCAATTATTTTAATAATTGCCACTATATTACAAGCTACTAATTCGTAGCCAAAAGATAACCTGCACGAAAATTATGAAAACGAAAGTAAAAGTAGGCTACTTCACACCCTTCTAAATTCTTATTTCCTACCCTCGTTCCCCAATCTCGAAGTTCTGTCAAATATGTTACAGATGCTTTCAGCTGGTCTGGCAGTGTTTCACATGGGGAATTGTGACTGAAATCTGTGAGCTGACTTTTCAAAAATATTGGAGTTACTCTTAAGCATCTATTCTGAAGCAACTTTTAATAAGTTGAAAACATTGTTAAGTACAAACGGCAATAATGCGCTATAAGCTCCATTTGCAGCTGCTAATGGAAAGTGGGATATGAGAGAGAAGAAAAAGGTTGGTAGGTTTTGATTTCAAACACATATGTTATCAGCAATAATACTCTTTTCAATCAGCGACAAGGACAATATAGAATGACAATTATATCTGTCATTTTTTAAAGACGACTTCTACATTCTGGGATGCATGTGGTCGAGTATTATCCTGTTGAAATAGCATCCGAAGTTGTGTAAAAGAACTTTTCTCATGTATCGGTCATTGGTGAGGTTGCTGTTGCTCTGAATGGGTAGCACATGATGTCTTGCGTTGTACTCAATGTTGTCGCCTCACACTATCATGCATGTCTTTGGCTACCATGACACTCGACATTGTTACCAGATTACGCTCAACTTGACAGCGTCTAATAGGTAGGTAGTCAATATCACTGTACGATCCTTCTGCATCGCTCAACAGGCCAGCAACTGTGTTCAAACGTCCATTGTTGCCTGAGGCGTTTGTGGTTCTAGGTCAATTTAAGTCAACATAAAGCCATGTGTACACCAGCACAACGTTCCCAGACGCTGTCAAACGGTCGACTCAAACAGTTCTATACCCATTATGCTCCATCATTTAGCTAACACTAAGGACGACAGTGTTCGCTCTATCATAGCCATGTAAACTATATATTTGTTATCCAATGGTGTGCCACCTGCGAATCGTCCCTGCGTATGGTTATTTTCTGTTCCCACAAACATATCACTGTCTTGATGGATGCTTTGCATGTGCATAAATTTCGCAGTATATGAATCCCCTTTCCGAAGGAAGACCATAAGACCCCATTGAATAAAGTACATTAATACATTGACGTCGACGTCCGACGTCGATGAGGCAGAGTGACACCTGTCAATACGGCATGTTTTCTGTCCTCTTGTTCAAGCTCTACTAGCTGAATGCTGTGTTGATTGTTGTCACCGTGTTATTCCTTACATATAACTCTAATATGATTTTATTTATATAAATATTTTTAAAATATATTTTTCAATGTTTCTCACGAGTTTCAACTTATTTCCTCCCAATTTCCTCAAATTCTATTGATCTAGTTGGAACATTACCATTACACTATAGGCATTCCTGGGTATTTTCACAACCATAGCTAGAAAGCCAATCACATAGTAATATCTTAAATGATTCCTTAACGATTGCGACGTTTTTAATCATGTTTAATTAACTTGACTGTAGCAAATTATAATAACCATTCTCAATTTCTACAACCGTCAAGTTTTAATAATAATTTAAAGAAAATATACTGAGGACTTCGGTTACTTCCTCATGTGCCACCACTGTAATCTTCAATTTATTACATGACACCTATCAAGAACAAGAGGGCCAATTTCGGTAGCGATAAACGGTGAAACTTCAGAGATCGAAGGCAGGTGAATAGTATCGAGGAATGGAGTGCCGGAAGCGCTGGACCAGGCATTTTTTAGTCAATTAGCTTGAAAAGTGCATATTAGATGGCGGAGAGTTTACATTGTGGTTATTTTCTTCTCTTTATGATGAATTACTAGGTCTATGTTTACATTAAGTATTGAATGGTCAACTTTAAAAAGACTCATCAGCTACAACCCGCAGTAGCTGGTAACCTTCTGAGCAACTGAAACTGGCACTACTCCAAAGTTATGAACATTTTAAATATAACGGCATATTAAAAATAAACGCCTCAATAATACACTATTTAAGAATTAAATAGAAATCACAAAAAAAAAACATTGAATACTCAAAGGGCCCCCTTAACCTCCCAAAATAAAAATATTCTGTGAAATCTGTCAACAACTATCCGAGACTATAGACAAGCTCATGCTCAATACACACTGTCCGCCATAAATTAAGCAACAGACAAAATGTGCAATAAAAAAGAAATGATGGAGGAAGGGGATGAAATGTAAAGAAAATGAATATCATAATACAACGAGCATTGACGAATGATCGGGGAAACATTGTGCGGGAGAACTGACGATTATGCTGCCCTCATACGACTTCATAGAGTACTAGGTACAGGCGAGGACTACATGAGCGCGTGGAATTGTTGGCTGACAGTGTGTGTAGAGTGCAAGTATAGTGGAGTGAAACAGGCGAATATGGCAGCGAGACATCATTTGCCGGATGAATTACGTTGGCATGAAATAGGTAGATAGAAAGCAGGGCAGCGTCAGGCAGACGTGTCCCGGTGACTCAATGTTGATCGAGCAGTGGTCAGCAGGTCATGGAGCAAGTTCTAAAGACCGCAAAATGGTTCGAGAAGTTACAGTGGCAGTCGACCGCGTGGGCCAGGGATGATTGATCCATTTTTTTAAGTCTAAGAAACAGGTCAGCAACTGCAACTCAAGTGTGTGTGGAGGTTGTTGCTGCAACTGGACGTTCTATATCAACGAGTAAAGTACACAAGCGACTTTACGAAGGTGCGTTGAATGCCAAACAAAACCAATGGTGTCTGTACCCTTTACCCAGTGTCACAAGAGACAGCGATTAAATTGAGCAAGAGCGGATGTGAATTGGATCCAGGAACAATGGCAGTTGGTTCTCTTTACTGATGAGTCTAGATTTTCTCTGGACAGTGATTCTCGACGCAAGTTGGTCTGGCAAGAAACAGGAACCTGTTACCATACATCCAATATTCTTGAAAGAGATAGATATAGTGGTGCAGGTGTGGGGTGGCATCTTGCTTGGAGGACGCACTGATCTGTATGTTGTCCCGCGTGGCACAATGACAGTTCAACGCTATAGGGATAACGTTCTGAATCGTCACGTTCAACCTTTTCACGTGCTAAGGGTCAGGGATTCATTCTACAGGACGATAATGCTCGTCCCCATAGAGCACAACTGGTCGATCAGTACTTACAAGGGACATCACCCAATTGTCCGGCTCCGATTTTAATGAAATTTTTGTTGCTGATAGAGAACATGTATTCATTACTTGTGATGACCGAAATTTTTGCCATCGTGCATGTTTTCTATTTTTTAATAATTTTTAAAAGGTTGTGATGTGGTTAATAGAGATTACTGCAGAAGTCCCTTACTACCCTTTCTATACCGAGTGTTAATGAAAGAAAAACCATGTAGATACGTATAGGGCCTAGGGGGAAGTCGTACGGTACGTATGACCTTGACGGCAGCCATCTTGAAATCCGCCATTTTGAATTAAGGTCAAGTTTTTTAAATGGGAATAGGGTAATATGATACATAATTTCGGGCTAGAATTTAATCAGAAAGACAATGGTGAAGTTGGTTTTAAGATGCGCTCATTTGGTGAAAAGTTACAGGCATATTAATTGTTTATACTTACTATGTGCGTAAGTCCCTTACCTCCGTCTAACCCGCGTATTAATGATAATAAGTGGATAAAGGTTTCGGTAATACATATTATGCCTAGAGGGAAGTGGTACGATAAGGGTATCATTGACGGCAGCCATCTTGAAATTCGCCATTTTGAATTAAAGTGAAGTTTTGAAAACTGAAAACCATAGCATGTGGCACCAAATTTTAATAGTAAATTTTCCCCAAAAGCCAATAGTATGCTTATTTTTTTGTTCTATAGTTAACCAGTATGAATTTATGACTCTTCTAATGTGCACGAAACGTCCATTATTCGATCTTCCAAATTGGCAACATTCCTAATTTTCATCGCATGTTTTAAGATTCCAACTGGAACTTTGCAATTGTTTCCATGGCTCATGTTTTCTAAATTTATTACATTTTTTTAAGAGTTGCGATTTGTCAGTTCATGAATAGTGTTGGAATAAGCATCCAGCAATCTTTCTGAATTTTGAAGACTTGCCATGTAATTATTAATTTCCTAGGCAGTGTAATTATTTATTTTATCCCCGAGTACATGAGGAACCTATGGACCTATGTGATGTAAAGAAATACAAATGAAATTATAAGAAATTTGTGTAACACGAACTCACAATTATCATGAAATATAGCCTACATGTTGCGCAAACGACAAACAGTACTTTTTTTTTTTTAAATAAATACAACTTTACAACTTTAAAGACAGCAGCAATGATAGAAAATATCAAACAGGCATAATATTACTGTTCCCAACACACTGTTTGTACCATGAACAAAATATGAAAACTGGTAACTTGTTTATAAAAAGGTGTAACTTAATCGAGTTCCCGATCAATACGATTATAAATCTTACAAACATGAACCATCGACAACAATCACTAGAAAACGAATGACTTTTTTGTCTGACTAGCTAAAATATTGCCATAGAAAATAAATAAATATACAATAAACAAATAAATATAAAACAAAACAAAAGACCATTGATTTACACAACAATCATATTTCGTTTCTTTTTTTAAAGTGAATTTTCAACTTATTTCTCGTCTCATCTACTATCCATTATAAGCTACGTCTCCGGTATTACCTGAATGCAAAGTTGGAGTTCTTTCGTTCTGCGATGATTCATGTCAGTAAACGAGTTTTTGAATTGCAGGTATAGGAAATAAATAATTACATTGCCTATGAAATTAATAATTACATGGCAAGTCTTCAAAATTCAGAAAGATTGCTGGATGCTTATCCCAACACTATTCATGAGCTGACAAATCGCAACGCTTAAAAAATGTAATAAATTTAGAAAACATGAGCCATGGAAACAATTGCAAAGTGCCAGTTGGAATCTTAAAACATGCGGTGAAAATTAGGAGTGTTGCGAGTTTGAAAGATCGAATAATGGACGTTTCGTGCACATTAGAAGAGTCATAAATTCATACTGGTTAACTATAGAACAAAAATAAGCATACCATTGGTTTTTGGGGAAAATTTACTATTAAAATTTGGTGCCACATGCTATGGTTTTCAGTTTTCAAAACTTCACTTTAATTCAAAATGGCGGATTTCAAGATGGCTGCCGTCAATGATACCCTTATCGTACCACTTCCCTCTAGGCATAATATGTATTACCGAAACCTTTATCCACTTATTATTAATAATACGCGGGTTAGAAGCGGAGATAAGGGACTTACGCACATAGTAAGTATAAACAATTAATATGCCTGTAACTTTTCACCAAATGAGCGCATCTTAAAACCAACTTCACCATTGTCTTTCTGATTAAATTCTAGCCCGAAATTATGTATCATATTACCCTATTCCCATTTAAAAAAACTTGACCTTAATTCAAAATGGCGGATTTCAAGATGGCTGCCGTCAAGGTGATACGTACCATACGACTTCCCCCTAGGCCCTATACATATCTACATGGTTGTTCTTTCATTAACACTCGGTTTACAAAGGGTAGTAAGGGACTTCTGCAGTAATCTCTATTAACCACATCACAACCTTTTAAAAATTATTAAAAAATAGAAAACATGCACGATGGCAAAAATTTCTGTCATCACAAGTAATGAATACATGTCCTCTATCAGCAATAAAAATTTCATTAAAATCGGAGCCGGACAATTGGGTGATGTCCCTTGTTAGAGCAACACCATATTCAACGAATGGAGTTGCCATGGAGGTACCCGGACCTTAATCCGATCAAACACATGTGGGATGCTCTAGGGCAACGCATTGTAAGCCTCCACGAATTCTCCAAGATCTTCAACGGGCTCTTCGTTAACAATGGACCCAGATACCAAATATGCTGGTACAAACACTTATCACAGCATGAGACGACGTTGTGAATCCCGTATTGCTATGCACGGTGATCATATCCCTTATTAGTGTCAGTAAACCATCCTTTTGCGGCTGCAAAGTTCTCCAGTTTCTGTGCCAGCGCCGTCCAGCATTACCCCCCTCCCCCTTCCACGAGTGAACTTTCATTTGGTGGTTTTCCTTGCTGTATGACGTAAAATAGGTGTTTCTTTAATTCCAATAACAGTTTGTTCACCAGCATGCGTTTACTTTCCTTATACATCTGAGTATCCATTTGTTGCTTAATTTATGACAGCCAGTGTAACTATGTTCAGCCCTATATCCTCTGAAATAAACTACCACAGAATTGTAAAATGCACATCTTGTTGGATACTCAATTTAATTTTAAAAATACGATTTGCACAGCTAACCCACAGCTATATCAACACCATCTATCTTGAAAACTGTATCCACTTTGTCAATTTAACTTCTCTATTTTCAAGAGAGGAGTTTGTAAGGCGCTAAGTCGGTGAAAGTGACGAAACTTTTTCACATAGAGAAAATCGAGCATCGAGTTGTCATTAAGTACCTGCATAACAGGAGCTTAACACCACAGGAATTCATATGGACATGGTAGAGGCATTAGAAGACTCCTCGCCTTCATATTCCGTGGTTAAAAAAAAAAAAAAGTGGGTAACTGAATTTAAACGTGGCAGAAACAGCATTGAAGATAACCCCCGCAATGGCAAGCCTTCAGCGTCAGCCAATACAGAAAATGTCAATAAAATTTGTGACCTGATTTTGAATGGCCGCAGAATCAAATCGAGAGATAGCTGAGACTGTAGATATTACCTATGAGCGAGCACAAAACTGGTCGTAAAGAAATTAGGGTTTCCTGAGGTGTCCACGAGATGGATACCCAAGTTACTTTCAGTTGAACACGAAATTGACTCCCTGTTTGTAACTGTTTGCAAGTGATCCGGAGGAGTTTATTGGCAGATTTGTAAATATGCACGAGACATGGATACAGCATCATACACTGGAATCAAAACAACAATCGAAGCAATGGAAACGACCTTCAATTCCTGTTCCAAAGAAAGCCAAACACGTTTTGTGGGTAAACAAGGTTATGGAGTCAATTTTGGGGGATGCTAGGGGCTTTATCCTGATTAGTTTCTTGGAAAAGGGAAAGATTGACAATTCTGAATACTACCACCTTTCTGCGACATTTGCATGAGAAAATCAGAATTAAAAGGCCAGGAATGCTGCAAAGAAAGGTGTTGTTTTACCAGGACAATGCGCATGTTCACACGTCCCTTGTATCCATGGTAGAAATTCATTCCTGTGGGTTCGAACTGTTGCCGCACCCCTATTCGTCTCATCTATCGCCCTAGGACTTTCACTTGTTTAGAAATCTGAAAATTTTGAGGGGGAGGGGACAGCGATTTTCTTCGGATGCAGAGGTGAAAAGTGCTGTACTGAAATATTTTGCAGAGATCGAGGAATCACTTTTTTAAAAGTGGTATAGAAGCGTTACCGGAGAAGTGGCGTAAATGTATCTCAGTCAAGGGATTTTACGTGGAAAAATTAAACATAACTTATCCAAATATTTTCTAATTGGGATTAACTGCTGTATCGCCAGACCAGTTTTAGGAAATTTACCGGGTAAATTGGAGAATTTATTTAAGTTTGTGAGGAAGAATGAGTGAAAGTCAGGTAAGGGGAATAGTAAAAGTTAAGAAAGTGGTTGTATTTGCTTATTGTTTCTGAAGTTGTAAGCGGCACTGTATGTGGAGGCGGATGGACTACTTCGCGAAGAGGTACATTTGTTATATTATACGAATCCATAGACTGTAAAATGCACAGAAAAATTTGGGCAAGTCTTTAATTTCCCCATTCATGTTGAGAACAGAACCCAACGAACTCCTGCGGGGCTTCTAACCGGTTCCTACTACTACTACTACTACTACTACTACTACTACTACTACTACTACTACTACTACTACTACTTCTACTCCTACTACTACTTATATTATGGATCTCTATAGTAAAACTATACGCCTAATAACGTAATGTAATCCAACCAAATATAACAGAATGCAGTACATTTTGGTACTTTTTTCGATTTTCAAATTGGTCTGGCGATACAGCAGCAATGCCTCTTAATTTTGTAGATCAGGCCACGAAGTTTCCAATTAATCCTCGTATATATACCTACTAATCACGCTTGTCCTGAAAAAGTATGAGATTGAGTGCTTGAAGGCTCCTTGTTATTTCAATAATTACTAGAAGTTACGCATATTTTTTCTAAATAGTGGCGTCCATTCCTAATCCCTAATAGAGATGGGTTAAGCTCCAAAGTTGGGCGTCCGTTTTCAGCAAAATTTTTAAAATTTACGGGAAAGATATGGATAATTTGATTGTTTGTGTGCTTGATAATATATAAGAGTCTCGAAAAATCTGTTTATTTGTTATATATAAGCGGCTATAAACATGGGACTATACGGCGAGCGGAGGGACTATACTTGGCGCAAGGTAACCGAACAGTTGCATTGTGGGAAAGAAACAGTGTTGCCAGATCTACTGATTTTGCAGGAGATCTCCTGCTTTTTCAACGTTCTACTGATCTACTGCGAAAGAAAATGAAAAGTGAACAATCTCCTGCTTTTTCCTTATTTCGAGGAGTTGAAGAAATATATTATTATTAATATTGAATTTTCAATGTTTCCTCACATAAAAAGACGAAATTTCTCTGTTATAATACACAAAGCTCTGTAGAAGGTCTAGGAAAATTCGGTGTAAGAGAACTCGGTGTAGGAAAATTCGGTGTACGGAAAACTCGGTGTGGGGAAATTTAGGTGTAAGGTAGATTCGGTGTAATACATATTGAATATTACCACTTACGATAACTTACGAAACTTTATATTGTGAAAACGGAAACCATAAAATGTAACGAATAAAATGTTATTTCAAGAAAAGCAAATTTATTTTTTGCCTTGAGTCCAATACCTCTTGCATGTCTTTTGCGGGGTATTACTATAAACTACTTTTCATCACACAATGAAGCTGACACTTTTTGTCAGAAACAAAACAATTACAACTATAACTTCAGAAAATAGTTATAGGAACAACTAAAACACCACTTTGCCTCACATGGTCGTTAGTGAATAAATTGCAGGAAACAGGAAGATAGGGAAGCCTCGGACCTCGCTGGCGGATGTTGTGGAAGATGTCAGTTACTGTCTCTCTATTCAACACCACCCAAGAAATCTCTATTCAACATATGATTTATGTGTGTTACCACTAACACTTAATTTATAGTCTTCAATTTCGCTTCAAATATCCAATATCTCATTCGAACTGTAACATACAATGGCGAATATTTGCTGGTTTTCTTGCGGCCTGCCGGAAGAATTTAAACCAGTAAACATAGTCCCATAAATTTCCCATCCTTCCTTGATGATTTGCAGTAAACCGCATGAAAATCGGACTTCAGTTAGAAATTCTAGAGCCAAATGAAATCACTCTGTTTATACATATGTAAGATGCCAAAAAATATAGTGATCAAAAAAGTCTTAGTGGAAAGGGCAATATAAAGCAGGATGGTTTTATCAGATAATAGTTGTACAAATAGTTGAGTTCTCCTCCAATCAGACACTTTAGTTTGTTTACCTTAAGTTAAGGTAAACAAGTACTGCAACTCTATTGACTCCTTGACTCCTTATTGACTTCTCCTCCAATCAGGCGTAGATACTTTAGTTGATGCATTTATTTTAAACCTTTGAGTAACATAAATAAACTGTCATTTTTGAAGAATTTAGATTTAAATATTTATTTATAAAATAGACATAAAGTCATCTGAACATTTTTGAAAAATCTACAATTTTCAACTTTACCCGTCCAGTAACCTAAATTTTTTTGGAAGTAGAAAATTCTCGGAGACATCCTCCAAAACATCATAAAAACTTAAGTTTTAAATTAAATGTCGATTGGTAGCGATGGTCGCTTCGCTAAATCACATGAACGGACATCGAAAAACAAATTTCTCGTCATATAAGGGCCATAAAATGTTAAAATCCGTCGAAATCTAGAATTCAAATAATTCAGGAACGCAATACAATATAAAGCAATATAAAGTAGACAGTAAACAGTAAAAATGATAGTAGACAGTAAAAGTACGTTCTACACAAAATTTGAAATTCAAACTAATACGCTCATTTATCCTCAAAGTTGAGTTTTTAATAAATTCTACGGCCTACTATAACGAATCTTTCTTTACACCTAACATTCCCCACACCGAGTTTTCCGTACACCGAATTTTCTGTACACCGAATTTTCCTACATCGAATTTTCCTGCTCCCCTGTAGAACCTATAGTTACAGAGCTTTATTGTATATAATATGAATCCAAAGAATACAACTGTACGTCATTTTCTATAAGATTCGTCTATATTCTGACTTTCTGTAAGATTTACAAGTAAGTGTTGTTTAGATTGGGACTTGGGTTGGAAGAGTGGCTTGGATCATTTCTCCATGATCGTCAACAAGAAATCGTCTTACGCCACAATCACGTGTGACCGTACCATATAGTTACGTTATCGCTACGTGCATGAAAAGGCGTTTTCCCACTCCACTTTGTTGTTCACTGCGTTTTACTTCACACACGTGTGTATCAAATAATATTAATATAAATCGGGACTTTCGCTTTTATTTGCTCAACGTAGTTAATCGGAAATGAATTCTGGACTGCTTGTTTTGACTACTGCCCCCTTAATAATGGCAATTTTTATTCCCCCTCCCCCGGATTTACATTCAAACGCCACCATTGTAAGCGTCTACTTCTTTCTCCTGTTTTTTATCTTCGAATCTCCTGCTTTTCCAACTGATTGATCTGGCAACACTGGAAAGAAAGAGCATTTATGTTATGAACATGGTGAATGTACAAGGGCAATGAACTAACAGTTTTAACATATGTGAAGCAATACGTTGATAACGAGCAAAATCTTTTAAAAGTTTGTGAAGAGCACAGATTAATTAACGTAATAACAAATTGTACAAAGTGTGCAGAGAAGATAACAGCGAAAAAACGTGGCGAAAGCGGACGCCCATAGAGTCTATAGCTACATTTATGTTCATGTTCCTAACTGTTAGATTCGAACAATCATATCCAATTCCATATGAGAATTACCGCCAAATTTCACAATATTCAGCTATATAGCTACATCTATACAGGAATACTTTACTAAAAAAATTTAAAGCAATGATTCAAACTTCGTCGTATTATTAGTTATGAAAAGTATTATCTATTAAAAATCTTGCACACGTACTATTTTTCCTCCAAGAATCCAAATTCTGGACATTTTATAGTAAATTTTGCAAACGAATTAACGAAAATATTAAAAAAAAAGAAAAGAAATTATTATCAACTCACCTGTCGTTTATCTTCTAGGCATGTATATAATCATTATTGTATGTTTTTATGGAAATATGTTTTTAAATTATTACAACAAATAAAGCAAATTCAAAATTTTATAATTTTAAACAAATTTCTATTGTTTCTTTCTATTGTTGACACAATAGCTGACCAGCCAGTATTACTCATTATCTTTAATTTAATTATTTCAATTTAACGTATAACAATTATGCATTAAAACCAGGCGCGCGCACAGAAATTTTTATTGGGAGGGGTACGAAGTTTGAGGGGTCCAACTGCAACATGCTTTGCCTATATAGTATTGAGTCGGTATTATTTTGCATCTAAAAAGACTGTAAGTTGTTAAGTGACGCCACTTACATTATCAGAAAAAAATGATAGAACTTGATTATTTTATAGAAAAGAAAAAGTATGGATGAAGTCTAAAATCAAATGTTTATGATGCATCACTCATTTCTCTGCTAAACAACCATAGTTTTACAAAGGAAGTGTACAAATATATCTAGAGTTACGAAATTTTGGGAAAGATATACAGTATCCCATTAGATGGATGATGACAGTGGTGAGATTAATAAAGTGGAAGGAAACGAGAGAACCTCGAGAAAACCTACCCAGACAGTGTTTGTCCACCTCAAAGTTCACTTGCCAAGAGCTAGCATCGAACCAGGGACCCCACGCACCAGAGGTGAATATTTCAGCACTGAGTAAGCTTAGTCCAGTATTTTTTTTATGTTAAGAATATGCTGTTATTCCCAAAATGCTATTTGTGAAAGAAACATAATGGGGGGAAATTTTTACAAATATTTATCAACCGTACATTAATACAGAGCATGGGCCTATCTGCAACATTAAAATTAACAGTGGCGAACATAGGGGGACAATGGCGTAGGCAGAATTGTAGCACAGAGTATCAAGAACTCAGTCTCATATTTTTTCAGAACAAGTGTGATTTTTGTACTTAATATAGTAAATTTTAAATTTCCGATAACATCTTTCTCCAGGGGGATTTAAATCTCCTCGAGTAAGATATTATTGAAATATAATTTATTGTATTAATTCAGAATGCATGAATGATGTGCAGCATAAATATTTGATTTTACATTTCATCAGTATTAATTGAGAATCTTCCCTGGCCTGACAATGTTAGAAATTTGACATTCAAAGCAAATGTAATGATCACGTGTCACCAGCGAGACGGTGAGGCATGTGTCCGGCCAGAGTTCTTCATAGGCTCTTGCAATGCAAAGTTTAGTACTTTGTTTCAGTACACAGAGATGAAGCGAATTGGAGGAGACACGGGTGTCTCGGTGGGAGGACAGAGGAACATGCACTCTTTAAAAAAAGTGTATAGGAGACGAAATTTTTAGTCATATAAAAGAATGAGTTGATTTTGAGTTTAACGTCCCGTTCAGCAGCGAGGCTATATGAGACGTGGACCTTCTGATTAACGTGGAATCCGAACCACATGAGCTCCCGCCGGGAATCGAACCCGGGCCTCCCACGCCAAAGGCGCGTACACTAACCGCTTAGCCACGGAGGAGCTCTCATATAAAAGAAGTATAGAAATGAAGGAAGAAAGAATGGCATATGTTGGCAAATGAATGGCATATGTTTATTACATGGTTATCAACTTATAAGAAACCTAACTTCTGAGAAAAAATAGTTTTCTGAACACGTGGTGTGATGAAAGTAAAACAAGGAGGTAGAGAAATATTCAGCTAATGGATAGTATTAAAACAGATAATTGTTATGTCAAGATAGAGGTTCCTAATGTCATTTCTGTATCGAAGCATCTAAATTTGTACCAAGTCACCTATTATTATGGCAAGAAAGAAACATAAATGTTGTCAGATCACTATCTTGACTGAAGTGGGATTCCACTGAAAAACATGAGCGTCTCCGGCGGGGTAGAGAGACACATCTCCCCAAAAATTTTGCATAGGAGAGGAAATAGATAAAGGTTGAAAGTACTTACATGGATGTACTGGGAGTTTTCGTGAAATATTTTCTTTCATATGCATACAATACCCCGGTGATATTGTGTACATATGACAACCTATAATACAATACCAGTCTTGGGAAGTAACGTAACCCAAGTAACGTTTCCTAGTAACGCGTTACATTTTTTTCCAAAGTAACTGTAACGGTAACGCGTTACAAATTTTTAAGAAACGTACCTAGTTTGCGTTACTTTTTTCGCGTTACATTTCGGATGAGTAACTGCAATATATGTATATCATTTTTCGGAAACAAATGTTTCTTTCCTGTAAGTGAATTTCTCAGAATGGAACAATGGAGCATGAACGATGTCAGTGACCGACGATTCCTGCACTGTTTGCCTTTTCCCGTTTCGCCTTATGATCTCTAGCAATGAAATTCGCATGTAAAACCAAACCTGTTATCACTTTTCATCTTAATGTAAAGCGGAACGGGAAATCTCGATGTGCATTTTCCCGTTTCGCCTTACGAACTGTATGTTGGTAGGCTTGCAAATACATTCATAGATACAATTTGATTTGTTTATTTATATAACAAAATATAGTGCCACTTGCTGTTTTTGGAAGATGAGGACAGCCTCAGGGAAATCACGTGTACTAATTGCAAGCACCTGGAAGATTTTGTCTTAGATTTTGACACCTCCAAATCAATATATTCAGAGAATGAACAACGAGTGCAATGGTACTGGTAGTCTATTTTACTTTGATTGGTGTTGTTTTTATAAAGATGGAGAATGAAAATATTTTATTGTTCGAACATTTGAAAGAATTTTTTTTTCTTAAAAGCTGAAGATGATGGTGAACAGAAATTAAAAGTAAAGTGGTGCCCCGGCGGGAAAAATTTATAAACAACTAGGGTGCCATAATTAACGACATTCAGTAAGGGGTTAATATGAATAAACTATGTTACGATGAGCAGGCCTGCTTTATTGATGTAATGTTGATGATATTAGAGTTCTTTTAGATCAGTTTGCATATCCTAAAGTCCCGTTGATTATAGAGTTTGGAACAACTAGCTTTAAAAAGCATGTATCGATTTTAGACTTATTGGCAAGTTTTGATTCATCCCCAGTTCATGTGTTCTCATTTTGTCAGTTGTAGTGTGATGTTACTCTATATTCTGTATTTTTAATTTTACATAGCAACATTGTTATTATATAATTAATTTAGCAGAATAATAATAAGCAACCATTTTTTCTAACGCATAGGGATAGGCACGAGTCGAGCTGAAACTCGAGTCGAATCCAAGTCGAGTTTCGAGTCGAGTCAAAAGTAGTGTTGTAAAATTTCCGGAAATTTTGAACCGACTGGTAAAAAACCGTTTTTTCAGGTTTCTTTCCAGAAAATTGGAAAAATTGGGAAAATAACAAAAATCTTTGTATTAGGTTAGTTTTACTAGTGATGGAAACGTTTTTTTTTTTTTTCGAACGCGTGAAAAATGTAAATTGAGAAATTTCAATATTGTGAATATTTAAATAAGAAACATTCGGAAATAAAACTGTTGTAATTATTCTTGAAAATTAATAGTCTGCACTTATCTCCTTTATGTGTCTTTTAGTCGTTTACTCCTGGTCGTGCATTAATTACAGAACTTTTACAATTGTATACACATCTACCATCATGAAGCGTTTCTGTTGCAACAAATAGGGCTCTTGAATGAAACTAAGTTCTTAAGGTGCTCTTTAATTTGGTGAAACTTTGTTAAGTTTAACCAACTTACTTCTTTAAAGAAAGAGCAGTAGGCAAATTTCACTAATACTCATGCATAATATAATTACTATTATTTAATATTAAAATACAGATTTTAATATAAATTTTATGTACAAAATTTTGTATGTAAACAAATATCTATTTTCCAGTGCGATAAATTATCTACATACAAGGGCGCGCATGTTGTGGTTTCCAAGGGGGGGCAAGTATAAGTGACGTTTCAAAAATAGTTCCAAATTTTGCTGTAACTAATGTAAAAATCCTATTGGATTTTCGATATTCTAAAGTACAATTTCCTCTAGGGGGGGGGCGAGCGCCCCACCTTGCCCCCCTGATGGTCGCCCTTGTCTACATATATAAAAATGAAAGTGACTATATTTGTAAGTTAAGAACTCTTGAACCATCAGACTGATCTCGATAAAAATTTTCAGCATAGATGAGGTTCGGGCCTGGGATGGAGTTTACCATTTCACTTTGAAAGTGCAACTTGGAGGAAGGAAGTGCGGATATATATTGAAAATTACCGATCTTAGTGTCGAACTCATAGTTTTCGGAGTTGCTGACAACTTGGGAAAAGGAGAGGGGAGATACATAAAATGATCAAAAATGACCGATGTTAGTGCCAAATCCATAGTTTTCGTAATTGCTGAGATGAACGGTAACACTTCCGATGCTGTTTAAATAAAAATTCAGGCCCGCAACTTAAGGGAGGTGGAAAGGGAGATTTATACAAAAATGATTGAAAATAGCCCATATCAGTGTCGAATCCATAGTTTTCCGGGTCGCTGAGGTGAACAGTGACACTTTCGATGCCGTTTAAATCCAAATATATCCCCGCAAACTGGGGGATGAGGGAGATATATAAAAATGATGCAAAATGATCGATATTAGTGTGAATCCATAGTTTTCAGGGTCGCTGAGATAAACAGTGGCATTTCCGATGCAGTTTAAATCCAAATTCAAGGCCGAAACTTTAGAGAGGGGGAAGGGGTGATACATAAAATAATGGTCGAAAATGACTGTTAGTAGTGTCCAATCCAAAGCTTTCGACGTCTCTAAGATGAAGAGTGACACTTCTAATGCCGTTTAAATCCAAATTCAGCGCCTTGACCTGGGGGCAGGGGAGAGGAGAGATATACAAATGATCAAAATGACCAATATTAGTATCGAATCCATAGTTTTGGGGGTTGCTGTGATGAACAGTAACACTTTCCAAATTGAGGCCCGCAAATTGGGTAGGAAGAGATATATAAAAATGACTGAAAATGGCCGATATTAGTGTCAAATCCATAGTTTCCGGGGTCACTGACATGAGCAGTGACATTTCCGATGCTATTTAAATCCAAATTCATCCACGAACTTCGGGGTGGGGAGATATATAAATATGATAGAAAATGACCGATATTAGTGTCGAATCCATGGTTTTTGGGGTCCTGAGATGAACATTAAAACTTTCGATGCTGTTTAAATCCAAATTCATCCACGAATTTGGAAGTGGGGAGATATATAAATATGATCGAAAATGGCCGATGTTAGTGTCGAGTCCATGGTTTTCGTGGTGGCTGAGGTGAACAGTGATAATTTCGCTGCTGTTTAAATCCAAATTCAGCCCACATTAGTTACTTCTAAAGGGGGAAAGTGACATGTAAAAGTAATTGAAAATGACTGATAGGGTCTACTAGTGTCGAATTCATAGATTTCGGTGTCCCTAAGTTCCTTGGTGACAGTTTTCGTGCCCCTTATACCCAAAATGAAACGTATTCTCCCCGTGCGAAGAACAGGTATTCTGTTAGTCTTTAATAATAACGAACGGAAATTTCACATGTTAAATCCTTTAATATATTTGTCGCTGCTCAAATTTACACAGTTGTGCGGTGTAAGCTTATGTATGTATATGTAAGATCATCTCTCTTTTTGAGTTGTTCGAAAAATACAATTACAAATAACAAAGAGGGATTTTTATCAAAAATCACAAAACTAAAAGGTAAAATTAAAAGCTGTGGCTTTAAGTATTTTTCCTGCTAGCGAAATACGTTGTATACATATATGCTGCAGACACGTTACAGCAGGGGCGGATCCAGGGGGCGATGGCAGAACAGGAATCTTTCTTATTTTATATATATAAATAAAACCCATCCTAAAGCGGAAAATATTTATCAACAACTAGGGTGCCATAATTAACGATTTACAGTAAGGCGTTAATATGAATGAACTGTGTTTTGATGAGCAGGCCTACTTTATTACTAGAAAATAGTTTGCTGATGTTATATAATATTGGAGTTTTTTCAGACCAATTTGCTTATCCTAGAGTCCCGTTGATTATAGAGTAGTGTAATGTTTCTCTATATTCTTTATTTTTAATTTTACATAACAGCATTGTTAATATTATATAATTAGAGTAACAGAATAATAATAAGCAACCATTTTTTCTAACGTATAGGGATGAGCACGAGTCAAGCTAAAACTCGACTCGACTCGAATTCAAGTCGAGTTTCGAGTCAAGTCAACGGTAATATACTCGAGTCGAGATCCGAGCCGATTCAGTTTTTCGCGTCGAGTTTCGAGTCCAGTCGAGTTTATAAATGGCTCGTTCGTTTTAAGTCGTCTTGAAATCATGGCCTGATTATACTGGAAAACGAAAGCCATGAGAAATGTAAGCTAAACAGTAGTATGGAATACTTTTAGTGTTGCTCACGAGAAGGGACACGGCTCGCATCTCGTCTCGTCTCGATAGCGAGACCTCAAGAGATTTTTTATAACAAGCTCAGCTCGGCTCGGCTCAACTGAGAAGATGGTTCGAGCCGGCTCACTTGGGGTGAACCATCGGCTCGAGCTGGCTTGGTAGGGATGAGCCATTTACTCGGTTCGGCTCAACTGAACCGAGGGCTCTAGCCCAGTCGGTTGGGTGAGCTGTTGGCTCGGCTTACTTCTCGGTTCGGGTCGATAGTGGATGAGCTGTGAGCCTAGCTGCTCGAGTCGTTGACAATTCTAAACCCGGGCCGAGCAGTTTTGAAGATATTTGGCCAGTGCCCTATAACTTTTAACAGTGTTTGGCTCGAGCCCGAATACTCAACCTAGACCCTCAACCCAAATTCAGAAGCTCGTGAACAATGTCCTTGACTCCTAGATTTCACGACTACCGAGGTTGGCAATCAACTAGTTTTTTAGTATTCAAATACAAACCGCCTATCTTTCTTTTCATATATAGTGTTATAATAATAATAATAATAATAATAATAATAATAATAATAATAATAATAATAATAATAATAATAATAATAATAATAATAATAATATAAAAATATAGTGCTAAACTGTGGTCTCCAGTTCCTGTTCTGTGTTCTGGTAACATTGAATGTGTTTGTCGTTGTCGAAAATGGAGTGCTAGGTGTAGAAGTGTGTGATGAAATAGATTTTATTTACGTCATTAGATGTTCGTTGCTAATTGTTATATTGTTCAATAAAAAGAAATGTAATGTTACTGATGATAGCTTAGTTGTAAATGTATTTTTAAATAATAACTTCCCGATTATAGTTCGTTACTATTAAAACTATCTTCTTCACTAAGATAAAAGTAACTTACGCGACTACAATAGAATTTTAGGGGCCGCGGTGGCTTAGTGGTAGAGCGTTCACCTCTGGTGCTAGGGGTCCCGGATTCGATCCCAGCCACCGCCAAGTGAACTTTGTGGTGGACAAACACCGTGTGCGTGGGTTTTCTCGGGGTTCTCCCGTTTCCTCCCACTTTCTTCATTCCACCATTTCATTCATTACTCATCATCACCGTCTGCTTTAGCCTAACCGGCATAACCGTGGGACGTAAAACTCAAAGATTTCATTTCATTTTTTTACAATAGAATTTTTAACACAAGGTATTTGTTTTGTTACTGATAGACTGTTTTTACATTTCAAATTCTGTTAAAAGAAAGTATTATATGTGATTCTTGTTTTTTGTACGACGTACTGCGTACTGTGCTTCTAGGTACTGGTTCCCAGATAGAATGCCCGGAAGCCTCACTCTATGCTTCTGGGCATTCTATATCTTAGACAAAGTTGTTGTGTTAATGATATGCGACTTTCCAATATATTCAGTAAATGGATTACTTCTTTTTTTTTTCTTTTTTTTGTGGTGAATTGGGGCGTGCAGGTTTACTTTTGGCGCTGCACTCTAAATAACTGTTGTTAAAATACAATTCTTTTAATAATTTCCTTCTTATTGTCCCCTAAAAGATTTGTGGCGGGTGACATGAAAAAACTCCCTTGCGGGAAGGTTCTAGATTACTGGCCCCCCATGTAGGTTAGTAGCTGGGTTGGTTTCTTTCTCTACTAAAGTTTATACATTTAATCTACACAGTATTGCCGAGCGAGCGTTAGCGAGTGAAGGCGGTTTAGAGCCCCGCAGGGCACGTTGTTTTCTGTCTTTATTATTGCTCAATGGGAAGGGGGACCAGTAATCTAGAACCTTGCCCTCACTTGCAGGCCCGTATCCACGCGGGGGGTCTAGGGGGTCGGGCTCCTAAATTTTTACTGCCTGCCTAAAATGTTCACGGTAGGCTTGCAAATGAACTATAATATGGTTGGATTCCCCCCCCCTACATTTTTGGGCTGGCTACTGGCCTGCTCACTTGCACAGATAAAATTTCAAGGGACCACCAGAAGTATTAGTTGAAAAATTGCAATTCCTTTACGATTGCCATATAAATACGGATTCCGTATATGTTGCATAAAAGCTACAATGTAAAAAAAAAAAAAAAAAAAAAAAAACAGGCATTACTCGAGCAGACTGTTTTATCAAGTTTTGACACATTTCTTACATTCTCAGGTTGGGTTAAAGTTTTTTTTTTTTTTTTTTTTTTTTTAGCAGCACTAAATAACAAGCTCCAGTACTACATACAGATTAACTTCAGAAGGGCTCGATGTAAATACAGTGTGGACGTATGGCATAAACACGAACAAACTTGTGCTAGGTAGCAATAAAAAGCATGAATGCTATCTAACCGAGTCAGTGCAGGACGAACCTGGTGGCACTGTTCGTAGGTTTCTTTAAGAAAATTTCCCTCGAGTGACACAAACTTTTCACTTTATCAAATTTTCCGTTGTTTGTTGAGTGTCCAATACTTATGACAGAAGTTATGTAATAATTTTAATTTAGCTATGTTAAGGGAACTACCACCAGTGGCGTCATTTAGGGGGCAGGGAGGGGTAATTGCACCCCCTGAGATTGAGATTTATATAGATTTTTTGAGTAGAATAGTAGTCAGTGACAAACGCAAAATTTTCTTATATCAAGGGGTCTTGCCCTCCCACAAGCAAAATCTGAAATGACGCTTCTGCTACCAACCACATTTGTTTTATTCATTTACTTTTTCCTTTTTGCAAAAGTATACACACAGCCAACAAAATGAAATATAGTGAAATCTTTCAGTTTAACATCCCATGATTATGCCTTTAGGTTAAGGGAGACGATGATTAAAGCAAGTGAATGATGATGGAAGAATGAGAAAGTGGGAGGAAACGGGAGTACCTCGACAAAATCCACGAACACAATGTTGTTTATCACAAGCTTGCTTGGGTGAAAATCGTACCAAGGAAACCATGCACCTGAGGTAAGCGCTCCCCACTGAGCCACCGTGCACCCCACTAGCTAACAATGGGTGCAAATTATGCTACTTGCAGCACACACAAACTATTGCAATTGTATTGGTTTATTTCTGAATAACAAAGAACAATTTAAGTAGTGATGTTCGTTAACAATAGTCTAATTGCTACTTCACATTATTCATGTATGCGTATTTCTAACATTGCAGTAAAACATTATGACAATGAACTACTTTGGAACTTCATGACTAGAAAAAGGTAAAATATATTATTTAATAGAATATATTTGTATAACAATTAAATCTTTATATTTCAGATGGATGCCGAATTTAAAAATTTGTTCGGCGCGACAGAGTCTGTTTTCAATGTCATCTGTTCGGCAGTGATAATCTTCTTTAAGGTTTCGCTAGAGAAAGTTCTTGGTGAGTAAGATCAAGTTTTCGTGTATATTTATCATATTTCAGGTTGCATGTATAAATATGTACACAAGAGTCTATTTGTCATCAACACAACCCTACTTCTGGCAAAGCACCCATTTGTTTTTTTTTTCTTTCTTTCTTTACATTATCTTTTTATAGTGTTTATTCACAAACATTGTTTTATTGTTATAATTCAATCGCAGCAAATAGTAGCTTTTATATGCTTTACTTTGAAAAGTAAAAATAAGTCAGTATTTTGAAACATGTAATACCTTTTAAATAAACGTACATGAACTCAAAATTGCACATCTTTGGCTTATTATCTTCACGTCTTAAGACAGTGATGGGCAAAGCATGGCCCGCGGATTAGATGTAGCTCCTTAAACGTTTCCAACCAGCCCACGACGTGATTCATTACCTGACGAATATAACTTCACTTCTGAGAATCAGTGGATTATACTTCCAGCCAAATTATGAGAAATGTTTAAAAATGCATTCACAATACCATTTATCACATTCCCCTTCATGATCTTCCGAGTATTAATAGAGCTTGGTTTTACAAGTGATACAATCACTGTTGTTTGTTTTTTAAATTATATTTGCCCACCTATATTTTTTTCCGTTTTTCTTTAGCCTGCGGCCCAAAATGTTTCCCCATCATTGTGCTAAGGAATATAACAATTGTCTAGGGCTTTGGAAAGCAGTACACTTTAAGTAAAACCTTATTTCAACTCATGGAAGTAGTTTTTGAATAATTTAGTGTGATTTACATTGTACTTCAAAAAATATTTTGGCAGACAATAGCAATATCTACTAATTCCAAACATTATTATATACTGACTTAGTCATATTTTCTCTCTATAGATCAATTGCGCACTACATTTGCTTCCATTTCTACTACCACAAATTGTAAACATATGTAAGAAAGGAGCTAAAATAGTAAGGAGAAGGCCGGCACCTTACAGGAGCCACGAATATGTCATTGCAGAGCTACAGGTAAGTCGTGTCACTCGTTTCATTGGACACATAATTTTTGTATACCTTCCTGATTAGGAATATGTCCATTATCGTTCAATTGTAGTCATAGTTTCATAATTACAGAGTTAATACATTTACTTTCCAGGTTATACGTTTTGGAAATATCTTAATAGAAGGATGGTTTTATAAATAATTTGATTTGCATACTAATGGATGGTTCTAACGTCATCTGTATATGTAGCAGGGTTGGCAAAAACCATGGCTTTTATTGAAAAAACAAAAAAAAACGGGTTTTTTGGTTTAAACCAGGTTTTTTTGGTTTAAACCAGGTTTATTTGGTTTAAAACAGGTTTATTTGGTTTAAATAATTTGCTCTATATATTCATATCATATATGGACAGAAATAAGTTTGTTTCGCCTTGATGTTATTATGCAACAGCCGGGTTATGCTGGAAGGGGTCACATAAGCTTAAAGCGGAATAAAAACTGCTTCTCGAGTTACATCCGAGAAAAATTGTCCTCCATTTGAACTCGGAGCCAGGACTAATTGGCCACAAATGCGATACGTCTACCGACTCACTCACGAAGGAATCCTGATAAAAATACGTTGTACTGATCTTTACATGCTTCTTAATATAGCTCTCAAGAGTCATTTCAGAAGGACAAAAAGATAAACAGTGCACAAGTGAAACCATTATACTGAATTACATATGGACAATTTCAAAGTACTACGGAGTACAGACGAACTAATTTAATTCAAGTTAGTTAATAACGACTTTTATTGGTCCAAATTAAAGAAATACAACGACTTAATTTGCATATCACAAAGATACGAATTATTTGAGTCCACTTTGGCTCAGACTCATTTATACATAAATAGATATCGAAGATACTTCTCATTTCACTAAATGCCTCTCGTAAGGTCTGTATGACCCTCCTTCCCCCCCCCCCCCACACACACACAAAGTACGGCATTTCGATGTATTTTATCAATAGTAAACAAAACAATTTTTAGAATGTTTCTTTGATTGCAATTACATAACAATAATAACTACAAAAAAAAAAAAAATCGCAAAACAAACATTTATAAACTTACATAAAAAAAAAAGTTGCTTTTGTAGTATAATCTTTTTGAGTAATGAATGGGGAATTTAGGTCTGAATATAATACGAATAATATACGGGAGTGAAACGTGATAACCCAGAAATGTGTGTTCATCAAGATTTTACAAACACTTACACTTTTACGAACATTTTCGTTAGTTGGTTTAAACCAGTTGGTTTTTTTGAAAAAACCAGCTGCTTTAAACATTGGTTTAAACCAGCCAACCCAGATATGTAGTCATTAAGTTTCCTTTCTATGAATAAAGAATCTGTATTCTCAAGCAGTGGCGTAACTAACAGGCTCCCGGTATTTAAGTTTCGGAGTATAACTTTATAATGTTTGGATGTTAAAAGCACTTTGCAGAGTTCCTCCGTGGCTTAGCGGTTAGCGTATGCGCTCTTGGCGCGGGAGACCCGGGTTCGATTCCCGGCGGGAGCTCATGTGGTTCGGATTCCACGTTAATCAGTAGGTCCACGTCTCACATAGCCTCGCTGCTGAAAGGGACGCTAAACTGAAATTCAACTCCATTCAAAAGCACTTTGCAGGTTTCATATTACTGCAAGAGTACTCTACTTAGAGGAAAAAGAAATCACGGAACCAGCTATAATAGATTTAGTGAATTCTACTCGGAAAATGTATCGCCTTTTGTTGCAACAACTAACAAGTTTCCGATGAGTAGTGAAGAAACAATTTAGTGAAATTTTAACTTGGAATTAATTAGCCAATTATTTAGTCGTAGATAACTTCCTTTGTTAGTAGTGTTCTGGATTTGTGTACTTCTTTGCAACTGTATCTCACTGTGCCTCTGACGAAGCCAATCCTGAGCGATCATTCAGTACACTAAAAGCCATCAAACTTTATATTCGTAGAACAAGGTCGAAGATGAAATTGAGCTCAGCTCCGTAACTTGGGCTTTTTCTTGGAAGACCAAACATTAATTAGACCTCCTAAAATATGTCAAGTTGAGGCCCCCTAGAATAATGATGGCATTTGAAGTGAAATCCTTACTAAACGTGTTCGATACTTCTTGGGGCGCCAGTTGATGGTTTACTAAAGTAAGATCCAGATTACATATATGCTACATCTTAAAGGAATGTATTTCGTTCAGATAGTGGGGCAGCAGAAACATCTTAAACTATTTGCAATGCTTTAGAAAATAGTACGGTGCTTCACAAGTTAACTAAATGAGACAATATGTTGAAAGTCTTACTAAATATATATTTTGTCTGGGGCTCTAATAGGACACATTTTACTGAATGAGGCTCAGAACACATTTTCGTTTCATTTTTTTTTTTTTTCCTGTTATGTGGTAAACCTATTCCAAGGTTTATTTATAAGTTCCTGTTCATATCACATCATACAAAGCAACAAAGTTTTAACTCAAATGAATCCTATCAAACAACTGGAAGCTTAATTGGGGGGGGGGGCAGTTTCCCCATTCCCCCGCAAAAGTTACGGCATTGGTTGAGCCCTTTGCCAATCCTGAGCACTGAAAGCGAAGAATGGCACCACGTTGATATTGAGAAAGTAGTCAGCGAATTACTCTCCGAAAAAAAAAAAAAAATACGCCGATTTAGAAATATGTGAGCAAGTTCCACAAGTTTTGACGAGTTTTCATATGTTAGTTGTAATGTGAACGTTAGGAAAAAAATTATTTCTGCTCTTGCCTTTGAGGTGAGCGGTCCCAGGTTCGACTCCTGGTGGGGACACTCGGCCGAAAGAGTGTAACAGCTTTTTCAGACCTGCCATCTTGAGTGAAGTCTTTGTTGGGTTTCGTTTATTCATACCATTCAAATGCCGGGATGGAGGTACCTAATATAATGGTCCCAGGCTGCTTCCTTCCTTTCCCAATCCTTTCTTCCTTCCCTTTCATCGTACAGTGGGCTCGTTGAGGGACGTCATACTTTATACGGGATGGGCTAACGTGGCCTTAGATGCCGACAGCCCAGAAATCTAATTCCTAATTCCTAGAAATTATTTCTTTTAAGAAGCTTTTTAGTCCCATGTAATTGCTTAATAATAATAATAATAATAATAATAATAATAATAATAATAATAATAATAATAATAATAATAATAATAATAATGTGCAATTTTTGTATATTAGCAAGTAGTGTCTGACTAGATGGAAAAATAACTCTACTACTGTATAAATTGTACGTGTGCCATGAACGTAGAAACAGGAAGAGCCCTTTTGACATTTTCGCGGATGGAGGGGGGCATGCATTCTTAGTTACGCTACTGTTCTCAAAGCATTCTAGTAATTTGTTTAACAATTGCTAAAAAAGTAGAAATCGAATAACGGTGAAATTTTATATAACTTAGAATTTGTGGTGTGATTCATTGTTTCTTTCTTTCTTTCTTTTTTTTTTTTTCGTCACACATAAGCAGAAATGACTAATTTTCAGGTTTATTGTTTCCTTGTCTTGCATAGATGAAACAGATCGAAATGTTTTTGGTTACCTTTCAATTTCCTTATTTTTATAATCTTATTTCAATTGATATTAATCCTTCCAGAACGTGACAACCCTACTATTATTATAAAGATCGCCATAGACGAGTCATTCATTTGATGTTTATTAGGATCACGCAAGTGGGATATATATAATATTGTAATGTTAGTACCATAGGTGTTCATTTTACTCCGACCTCACTCACCTTCATTCTCACAGTGAATTGGCCCTCGCCCTCACCTTCGAAGAGAGTTGACCATCGCTCTCGCCTTTGTGTTGGGAATTTGTCCTCGCTCTAGCCCTGACAGTGACAGTTGGCCCTCGCCCTCGCTGTCCAAGCTTGTCATCGCCCTCGCGTCATTATGGTTGAGAGAGAATTTGAGGGTGAGGATGCCCTCGAGAGGGCCATCCTCGCAAGGGTAAACACCTCTGGCTTAGTACGTCCGTTACACCGCTCAATAACTCTTCAACAAAAGATAATGTTAAAATTGTTTTCTGCAATCAACAGCTAGATAATTATCTCGGAGGAGTTCGTTAATGGATGTGATCCACCTACTTGTAGTGCTAGAAATAAACCATTTCCGGTTAACGTTGATCACTATAGAGCATAGACAGTAATCTCACATTGTATATTTTTTAATCGATTAAGCGTCCCTAGAATATATTCCATTTCCACTCTAATCACTCTGCTAAAACACTAAATGGTAGATCTACTACAACTTCTGGTTTCAATATTAATTGAAGAAATATTGCGTAATTCTCTTTACTGTCTTTACCAGAGTCTATATTATCGTATTTCAATTGATACTAATTCAAATTAGAACGTAGCAAAACTAATATTATTCGAGATATCGCCATACACGAATAAGATTTATAAGTATTTCATTTTATTTTTATTTCTATTGTCACTAATTACACAATCTCTTTGTTTCCAGGGAGATGAAGGCATAGACACATTTATAGCAAATGAAAAACTTCTGGGAGGATCTCGAACATAGCTGTTGTTTATCTTGTCCATTGGCAGTCGTCACAGACTATTTTCCAACGAATGCATACATCTGTCATAGTACTTTGTAGGCATATTCAGAGGGTTCATGTATCCTCATTGTCTTATCTAAGTTGTTATAAAAATTGTGCTCATGTATAGACTTAGTTTATTATTTGACAAATAAAAAATACAATGTACAAACATATTTTCCTTTAATCAAAATGAAACTAATATATATACATTTAAGTTTGTGTGTATGTGTGTGTGAATATATATATATATATATATATATATATATATATATATATATATATATATATATGTGTGTGTGTGTGTGTGTGTGTGTGTGTGTGTGTGTGTGTGTGTGTGTGTGTGTGTGTGTGTGTGTGTGTAACGTCGCATGATTATGTTTCAAGGCTAAAGGAGAAGGCAATGATAATGAAGTGATGCAATGAAGAAAGTAGGAGGAAACGAGAATACATCCAGAAAACCAGTGCACATTAAATTTGTCCACCATATCAGGCTTACTTGTTTAAAACTACGCAAACCAACATCACGAACAGTTTAAGTTACAAGAAGCTTGTGTGTTGATTAAATTAAAATTCTCATCTATGCTATTTATGGAAACAACAGGTATCAGCATAAAAATGTAACCTTGCAGATTCAAAATTGAGTAAAAAAGTACTTTAACAATTAGATTATATTAGTATTCAAAAATAGGAAAAGGAGTATTTATTCTGCTGCCTTGTTGGCACAGGGAAACTTCCCCAAAATTACAAAGGTAGATGAATTTCACACTGCACTAAAAAAATTATAGTAAGTACGCCTTCTACACATTAATATTGATGTTAGACATTTTCATCTTCAAAGCTGGGAAATAGAAGTAATTTTTGAAGTACTCGTATTTTTTCAAAAACTGATTTCTATTTTCCAACTTTTAAGAGGAAAATGTTTTAACTTCAATATTAATGTGTAGAAGGCGTACTTACTATAAATTGCCCAGTGCAGTGTAAGAGTAATCTACCTTTCTAGTTCCAGGAAACTTTCCCTGTGCCAGCAAAGCAGCAGAATAAGTACTTTTTTCTCATTTTTGAATACTAATAAAATCTCATTTTTGAGTACTTTTTTACTCATTTTTTTAAAAAGCCCTTCTCATTTTTGAGTAGAGTTTTTCTTAAATTTGAGAGGAAATATTCTCAATTTTTGAGAACGTGTGTTTCTCATTTTTGCGGCTATCTGAGCATTTCGAATACTTTTCTACTCACTTTTGAGTATACATGTTCTCAATTGTGAGGAGAGCATTACTAGTTTTTGAACAAAGAGTTTCTCAATGTTGATTACATTCATCTCATTTTACGGTTAACTTTCTCATTTTTGAGAAAATATGTTCTCATTATTTTTGAGAAATAGCAGTTTCTCATTTTATTTAAGAATATTTTATCTCGCTTTTAAGAGAATTTTTACTCAAAAGTGAGTAAGATTTACTCAAATTTGAGTACATATTGTTCTTATATTTTGAACACCCACACATTCTCACTTTTGAGAACAATGTATTCGGAGCTATTCTGAGAACACAATGTTCTCAAATTTGAGTCAATTTTACTCATTTTTAAGTAAGTATTTTTAACAGTGTGGCATTTTATCAATGTTACATTATATGAAAATGTTCATATATCAAGTTAAAATTTGTCCTTGCATTTACATAAAGCGATTCAGAACGTGCAATAATAATAATAATAATAATAATAATAATAATAATAATAATAATAATAATAATAATAATAATAATAATAATAATAATAATAATAATAGCGGTAGTAATAGTAGTACGGAAAATTGAAGTAATATTTTTTCACATTTTTAAAGTTTCGGACTTAAAAGTAATGCGTTAGTAACGCGTTACTTACGAAGTAAAGTAACAGTTTTTTGGGGGGGGCAAGTAACGCGTTACTAACGCGTTACATTTTAAGGGAAAGTAAAGTAACTTGTAACGCGTTACATTTTTACAAGTAACTTAAGCAACACTGTAGATACTTAACATGGTTGACAACCTAATCACTCAGCTTTTACAGCGAATGAAGAACGTAACTGAGATTGTGCATTCATACAACTAAGATTAAAGCTATTCATGAATTTCTTCCGAATCGAGAAAACATACAGTAACCGCCATCACAGCTACATACACGGTGCGGCAATTTGAAATCGAGACTGGAGCTTTAGAAAAAAAGGGGAGAGAGAGAACATAGAAAGTTCCTTATATTGGATCGTATTGTATTGTATTGTATTGTATTTATTTTCATCCTTTTTCATACAAATTGTTCACAACGTGAACGTATGAGTTGGACACGTCATAAGAACACTGAATGTGTACATATGTATAGATTTAAATCTACATGCAATATTAAAATAATGTGAATTTATATAAAACAAAAAAGGTACAATTTTTCATTATTCTAATTTACATACATCGATATAAAACAACATAACAGTTAATATAACCTTACATTATAGATATACAAAATATATATATACTTTAAACATTATTTACTACAGGCGAGATATTCTTCTGCAGAATAGAAACAGTGCTCGAGTAGGTAGGACTTGACTGCTTTATTGAAACCAGATGTTTTGTTTTTTAAAGTGGAAGGAAGCTTGTTATAAATATTCACTGCCATAGGAAATGTACTATTCTTATGTACTTTTAAACGTGAGGACTCTACATGAAGGTCAGACGCTTGTCTTGTATTATGCATATGAATATCTGAGTTCAACCGGAAGGTGCTTGTATCTATCTGTATATCTTTTCTTACAAATTTTAGAATTTCATATATATATATAAACATGGAAGAGGTAAGATTTCAAGAAATTTAAATAGAGGTTTACAAGAAGTTCGAGGTTTACTTCCGGTCATAAACCTTAAAGCTCTCTTTTGTAAAACAAATATGGAATTTAGCAGTGCAGTAGATCCCCCAGAATATAATACCATATTTCAATTTAGAATGAAAAAGTCCAAAATAAGTTGTGAGCAGAACATGTTGACTGACACTATTTTGTAAAAGCTTTAACATGTAACAGGTTTGAGCCAATTTACTAGATAATTTTTGAATGTGAATTTTCCAATCTAATGTATCTGACACCCAAAGACCAAGAAATTTGATATCCGAGACGTAATTCAACGTTTTGCCGTTAATTGTTACTCAAGGGCGTTTTCTTATCTCGTTTTTTGCTACGTGAAAGCACATGCACGAAGAATTTATTGTGTTTAGTATTAGTTTATTTCTATCCATCCAGTCACTGATGGCAGACATGGTGGAATCTACTGCATTACATAACTCAACGTAAGTTTCTCCAGTTACTAATATATTTGTATCGTCAGCATACAGAACAATTTTAGCAGAGTCTAAACATTGTGGCAAATCATTTATATATATTAAAAATAGAATAGGGCCTAAGATGGAACCTTAAGGAACTCCAAATTTTGACTCTTTGGTATCTGAATAATATTTGCTTACTCCCTGAGTGTCTCGAGTTTGACAGTTAATTTCAACAGTTTGCCTTCTGTTGGATATATACGATTTAAACCACTCATAAGCATTTCCCCTAATACCATAATCTTGCAATTTTTAAGTAAAATTTGATGATCAATTGTATCGAAAGCTTTGCTAAGATCAAGAAATATGCTGGTTGTATATTTCTTTGCGTTTATTGAATTTAAAGCAGAATAGAGAAAAGAGTAAAGAGCAGTTTCAGTAGATTTATTTGATCTAAAGCCATTTTGAGCAGGAGATATTAAGTTAAAATTATTTAGAAAGCTAACTATTCTTATATACATAAGTTTTTCAAAAAGTTTAGAGAAGGTAGACAGACATGATATTGGTCTATAGTTCGATGTAAGATCTTTCTTGCCACTTTTATATAAGGGCTTAACAACTGCTAGCTTCAATGTCTCAGGAAAAATGCCACTACTAAATGAGTTTTTTACTATGAAGCATAAGATATCAGCAATTTCACAAGAGCATTGCTTTAGAATTTTATCAGGAACTTCATCATATCCTGAAGAACTCTTATTTCCCTAATAGCATGTTGGTTTCCAGCAAGTCTTTCACTATTTTTGATTTTAACTTGCTAGACTTTCTGTGCACTGTATACCTACTGCACGCCTTTTGAAAAAATTACCCGCAAATGTCGTAATTTGATTTTCACTTGCTAAATTTTACTTGCCTCGGAGGCTTGCTACAACTTTGTAGCAAGTGAGTCAGTTCTAATTTCTACCAACAGGTGCCACTAAAGTCTAGTCTTAGAAATCTCCCCGCTAGGCCGCCATTTGTAGTAAGTGCAAAGTGTGTGAAGCATTAAAACAAGTGGATAATTAAGATAATTACGTAAGTATCCAGTATGTAGAGATAATTTATATTTTAAACGTGTATTGTTTGACAAAGTTGTTGAGGAAAATATACTGTGTGATTGTTCGTATACAGTAAATGTTCGGTTTGTAAAAGGCATGCAATGCAATGCAAGTATATACTTGCAGAAGACTTACTACACTCACTTGCTGAAGACCTGCTGTTGACTAGCAATGCAAGTATATACTTGCAGAAGACTTACTACAAACTTGCTGTAGACTTGCAGTGCAAGTGATATCCTTGCAGAGACTTGAGTCAAACCTGCACTAACTTGCTGCAGACTTGCTGTGCACTTGCAGGGCAAGTGGAAACTTGCAGTAGGCTTTCTCTGCAAGTAAACCGCTCGCAGAAATTTGCTTTGCAAACTTACCATACACTTGCACTGCAGGCTTGGTGCAAGTTCGAAGAGCGTCAACTAGGTAGTTTGCGTTAAACTTGCATCAAACTTGCAGACTTGCATCACAAGTCTGCTGCAAGTTTGCCAGACTTGAATTGCAAATCTGCTGCAAGTTTGTTGCAAGTCATTTTTGCTATCTGGGTTGTCATTTTCAGTGTAGTATTTAAGATTTCCTGACTACTTACTGGGTGCAAGAACAATGATTTTTCGAAAATATCGTTATGTCTACTAACGTATTGTTTGCTAGATAGTTTATTGTTCACGTTATTAGTGATAAGCTTTTCCACTTCATTCGTGAAGTAATCGTTAAAAGCATTTGCAATTTCAGTCGGATTTTTTATAATTTTATTTTGACAAGAAACGCTAGTTATCTTAGAGGAGGGTTTTCGTTCCCCAGATTCTTTCCGAATAATTTGCCATGTAGCTTTCATTTTATTGGAAGCTTTCCCTATGTAAGTATCATTCTCTAACATTTTTGCCTGTTTTATGACCTTATGTAAAACTCGTCTGTACATTTTGTGGTATCGTTTAAACATGGGAGTACGGCACCGTCGGGATAGTTGATGTAAATAGCGCATTTTTTCTAGAGAAACTTTTATTCCAAAAGTCTTCCACTTCGAACTGACATTTACCGATTTATTTATCTTAAATTTTTGTTTAGGAAAAGCAATATTAAAATAATGAGTAAATATGCATAAAAAGGAATTAAATTGGTCGTTAACATTACATTCAATATAAACATCTTCCCACGACTCAGTTTTCAACAAGTATCTGAAATATGCCACGTTAGTGGGTGTAAATGAACGCCGTTCGGACCACTCCACGCCCACGTTTCTATTCTTATTAATTATTTCTGTGTAAAAATAAAGGAGTTGAGCATTATGATCAGAATAGCCTAGGTCTAGTACATCAACATGAGATACGAAATCATCACGTGGAATTATAATTTGATCAAGAGCAGAGATTCTTGTTTTGCCTATTCTGGTAGGAGTATTTACGATAGGTTTCAGATTAAATGATGTGCAGAGCGAAATGAGATCTTCTTTTTCTTTGCTATTATTTAGTAGAATATTAATATCATATCAATATTAATATCACCACAAATTACTAACGACTTTTTAGAGGACGAGAATTCCGATATAAGCCTTTCTAATTTATTCAAAAAGTCATTGACATTACTGTCTAGCATGCGATAGAGACAGATAAGTATTAAATTATGATCGCAAAATTCAAGTGCTACAGATTCGAAAGTTTTTTCAACGTTCAATGTAAGGGTATTCCTTAGAATTTTGATACGAAAGTCCTCTTTGACAAATATGGCAATACCGCCATCGGATATATTTTCCCTACAATAGTACGCAGATAGTTTAAAACCTGTGAATGAAATTGTTTCTATTTCTTCTTTATTCAGCCAGTGCTCCGATATACACAAGACATCAGTTTTACTTAATTCATTTTCCAAAATTATTTTTAATTCGATTATTTTATTTCCTAATCCTTGGACGTTGTGATGTAGGATTTGGAGACTGATATTTTTGGACTCACTTACGTCTTCTACTTTTTGATTAGGAACATTACCGGTAGTTATATCTACTGCTTTTAGTAGGGGAGTATTACTTGGGCAACTTACATTATCTACAACATTTAGATCCGAGATACAAGACGGCATACCACAACACACATAACCTATATTACTTTTTTTGTCATAACAATGACAGGAAACTTCTCTATGTTTATTTTGCGGAAGTGAAGTACACGTCATAAATTTCATTTTTCTGCAGAACTCGTAACCTATAAAAAGCATCTGCTGCCTCAATAATCCAATCACAGACCCTTCTCTTTCCTTTTGCATTTAGATGTAAGCCGTGACTAGTGTAATTCTGTCTACGCAATGCACCTAAACTAACAAATCTAACATGGCTGTACTTTCTAGAGATTATTTCTTTCATCTGCATATTAAATTCAAATATTGATCTGTTTACACTACCATTCGGCCTATGCGGAAAATCATACCTATAGGGTGTTGACAATACTACTGTTCTAATATTTCTTTTACCTGTGCTTCCAAGTGCTCTTTCTAAAGACACTAACACATTCTGGGTTTCTAGTGGATGGCTTACGTTATTATTAGTTCCACCAGCCAACACAACACAATCGTTTTCATTGAGATTACTAGTTAGTTTGTGAACGTTCTCAACGATAGATTCGTAGGGTGCACTTGGTTTCACAATGCTGCTCACACTAAGGCCACTATTTGCACAATCTTGGATAATAGATGTACAGTTTCTTAAATGACTATCCCCCAATAGTAGCATTTTTCGCCTGTTCTTCTCTTCTGATCGAGAAGAGATTCCAGTTGTCTTCTTGAAACTTCTAGTACCGGTACAATGTTCTTGACTGTCATTCTGTGAAAGAATGTTCTGTTGTGTTTTATTGGATGCACTAATATTGCTAACGGAATTCGCATGTGCTCCCTTAATGTTCTCCTGTACCCTTGTATCTGACAAGGGAACCTTCCGAAAATGATAGTTGCAGTGAAAGATGTGGCCTATGCCAATTGAAAGAGCTGTAACAGAGATGAGCATTCCCCCAAAATTAGCTGCCCATAGCAATAGGTTCAAGAAATCTAAGGGGTGGAAGTTCGGGAAACAGCAAGGTTAGACAAGGGGGAAAAGTGCAAATTCCGCAAAAAAAAAAAAAAAAGGGAGGCACGGCAAAATACAATGCTGACAAGTGATGTATAGAAAGAGACTTGCCACAATAGGGAACAAATGAAGGCCACCAGTGGGGTTAACAGTGTTGTCAACTGCAATAAAAAGTACATGTTTTGCAAAGAGCACTATATGGAGTGAGTGCAATATTCAGTGTCATGTAGAACGTAAGATATGGCGTGTATAATCAGTGGTACAATCTAACAAAAGAGAATAGAAAAAACAGAAGTACGAAAAATACGGAAAAGACGAGTTGGCCATAATGCGCCACATTTGATCACGAGCTGTGCATATTAGAATGAACAAAACAAGAAGTACCGACTATGCAGGAATCGACGTACCTAGAGTCGAAAAGAAAAACGAGTTCCAAAGTTGGCAGCACTGGCCATTAAAATCCAAACAATTCTAATATAGTTAGGCCACTCGCTTCACAAAAAGAAAATTCCGGAAAGAGGCATTAGCCTTCGCATCATTTGTACATGCTCGTCCACATTGTACGTGCAATTGTTCGATGAGACAATGGTCCTAACAGAAGATACATTTGCAGTGAGCACAGCGGAATACTGCCAATCCGTCACACATGGTACAATGATCGCCTGTGAATGCCTCGAAACAGTACTCTAGAGGTGTCGGAACCTTTGGTGGTCTTTCTATCACATATCCACACCTGTAGAAAGCAAACATAATCAAAGGCTTGATCTGCTGTGTGTTGCTGTCTGCAGTACTATCACCACCTATATGATATACCCAGAGTGTCCCACCAAACTCTGCGACTGAAATAGTTTCAAAGCGAAAAAAATGTGACACATCCAGTTGTGCAGGAATGTACCCATGTCAGCGGGCGAGAAACTTCTGTCAGACGCAAGTGCCCCCAAGTCCCCCATCATAGGGTTCCAGGGGCCAACTTCAAAATTTCAAATAGCACCATCGGTCGAGTTATATTTCTTTCGATAAATCATGGAATATGCAACAACACATATCAGAAATATTTACTATGTGGGATTTCAAAATGGCCGCCAAAAATATCTGCTCGGTGACAAGAACAACGTGCATTTTTGGCGGCCATTTTGAAACTCGTGCTTCATATGGCAAATGTTTCTTATAGACGGTGATGTATCTATCCAGAGAAATATCATCCGCCCCTTGTTCCCATTTGCAATGTTGCGGTTGACCCCTCGAACCTTATGATGGAGACCCTGGGGACTTGCTTCTTACAAAGTTTTCTTGGCCCTCGACATGAGTACATTCCTGTGCTATTGGATTTGCAACATCTCTTTTCGCTTCGCAGCAATTTGAGATCACAATGTTTGATGCCATGTTAAGACAACATATATTTGTGGCGGCTATTTTGAAAAACATGCTTCATATAGCAAATGTTTCCTATATGTGTTGTTGCACATTCCATGATCTATCGAGAGAGGTACCACTCGGTCCCTGTTGCCATTTGAAAGTTTGAAGTTGGCTCCTGGGGCCCTATGATGGGGATCCCGGGGGCACTTGCTTCTCACAGACTTTTATCACCCCCTGACATTGGTACATTCCTGCACAACTGGATCCGTCACATTTTTCTTCGTTTCTCAAATCTTTCAGGTCACAAAGTTTGGTGGGACACCCTGTATATTCCCACATACGACCCAACCATGACATAATGTTTACTTCTATTATAGGTTGTTGGCTCAACCCAACCATTTCATGTTCCCCGACTTGGCATTGCCTCAATCACTCTAGCATTGATGCATTCCGAGTGATGTCTGTTGCCGGAATTTTCTTTTTGTGAAGCGAGTGGCCTAACTATATTAGACTTGTATGGATGTTCATGGCTAGTGCTGCCAACTTTGGAACTCGTTTTTCTTTTCGACTCTAGGTACGTCGGTTTCCTGCATAGTCGGTACTTCTTGTTTTGTTCATTCTAATATGCACAGCTCGTGATCAAATGTGGCGCATTATGGCCAACTCGTCTTTTCCGTATTTTTCGTACTTCTGTTTTTTCTATTCTCTTTTGTTAGATTGTACCACTGATTATACACGCCATATCTTATGTTCTACATGACACTGAATATTGCACTCACTCCATATAGTGCTCTTTGCAAAACATGTACTTTTTATTGCAGTTGACAACACTGTTAACCCCACTGGTGGCCTCCATTTGTTCCCTATTGTGGTAACTCTCTTTCTATACATCACTTGTCAGCATTGTATTTTGCCGTGCCCCCCTTTTTTTTTTTTTTTTTTTTTTTTTTGCGGAATTTGCACTTTTTCCCCTTGTCCAACCTTGCTTTTTCCCGAACTTCCACCCCTTAGATTTCTTGAACCTATTGCTATGGGCAGCTAATTTTTGGAGAATGCTCATCTCTGTTACAGCTCTTTCAATTGACATAGGCCATATCTTTCACTGCAACTATCATTTTCGGAAGGTTCCCTTGTGAGTTAAACTTCCTTTCACTGTTTTTCTTTACTTTACACTGCATGTTCTTTGGTGATGAACTTAGTGGAGCTACTGCTGTTTTACAATTCGTATGTAAGTTAGACTGTTGATAACACTTGCACTTCTTTGAATGTTCACACTTGCCATAATTCACTGTTTCAATTACGCCATTGTTACTGTTTGTACATTGTTCTTCATCGAGAGCAGCAAACCTATTTCTAATTTTGTACATTTGATACACATACAGAAAGTCGATTATTTCTTACAACTTCTGACCACTGACCATTTCTATGAATTTCACCTTGCACTTCAGCACTCTTATCATCTCGTTGTTTTTGAAGTTCGTTTAATTTGCCTTTCAACGACTCTACATCATTCATCAAAATATTTATTATTTCTTGTAGAGAAGAAACTTCCTGATTTGTTTGTACACAGCTTGCGCAAGATCGTTCTGCTATAGCATTTTCTACTTGGATATTTGTACCCATCCCTCGTTTCGTTTTTGACCTCGTCACTGTCTCTGTTTTGTTGTTTATCTTTATAACACATGTATCACACAAACTAGGAATATTATCAACGTTTCTACAGCATTTTTTTTCGATACCTTTTACACAAGATCGCCAGGTTTATTGTTAAATCTTCAGCAGATACGACACCAACACAACCATCTTCCGCCATATTCTCGAACTTCAGTCATTTTAAGTACTACCCTTTTGCATCCATACATCGTTGCATCCTGGTCATCAATGCATAGAAGAATGGCTGGAAATATTTTTGTGGAATGCTTTGAACTCTTATCGCAGCCTTCTTGATGGCCGTTAATTTGTCAAAGTATGAACCTTTGAATGAAGGGTTGAGTTAAGAAATAGAAAATAATCATAAGAGGCCAGATCTGGTGAATAGGTGGTGAGACAAGACATAGATTCCCTCTTGCGACAAAAAGTCTTGCACAATCACTGCATTGTGACTTGGGGCATTGTCATGGAGCAGACGCCACTGAACATCACCCCGATACTTGGGCCTTACACGTGTAATACGTTGCAGTAACTGCTCCAATACCTCAGGGTAAAATGAGGCATTAACTGCCTATCCTGTATGCACAATGCCCTTACTATCGTAAAAAAACCATGGACAAAAGCTTCATTTTGCACTTTGACTGGCGCAGTTTCTTGGTTTGTGGAGATGTAGAATACTTTCCTTTTGCACTGGCCTTTTGTTGACTATTGATATTGAAAAACTCATGTCTCATCTCCAATAAAGATATTCAGAAGGAAGTTGGGGCCTCTATTGGCGGTAGCAATCAGTTCTTTGTAGTGACCAACCCTGCTCCTTTATTGGTCATTTGTTAAGGAATGAATCACGAAACGGGCACAGATCTTTCTTTGCTGATATCGTGGGTTTTATTTACCGCACAGTTTCTTTATTCACATGCAACTCCTCAGGAAGAATTCACAGTATCACATTTCAGTATCCTAACTTTCTCCACCAATTCCTGTCTTCTCACTGTCCTTGCTGCACCCGGATGTTTATCGTCTTCAATTGACTCCTGTTACTCTCTGAAGCACCTGTGCCATGCAAATACACGCGCACGGGATAAACAAGTGGCTTGCACTTGTTGCAACATTTAATAAATTTCTGTAGCATCTTACCCAGACGCACGCAAAACTTGATGTTCGTTCTTAGTTCCATGTTACACTCACAACGAAGCTTAGTGACACCAGTCTACATTCACCACGCCTATACACACAACTGTCAGTCACAATCAATGCACTTGGTATCAGTTACTCATGAAACATTCCTCTTTTGTTTACACCACAGCTCACTTGCACAACTGCCTCATGTTGAGAAAGAAATCAGTCTCGATTACAAATTGCCGCACTGTTTTCTCTCTCCTAAAATAATAATAATAATAAAAAAATGATATAAAGTAAAAAATCTAAAATAACAATATATCCATCATTGCCAACTTGGGTGACTCTGTCCATTTTTCATCTTAAAAGTTGTTATATGCTATGTCTAAACAAAGTATAATAATAAAATTGTCATATCCAAGGAACATTTATAAAAACGATTGTTATTTTCATATTCTTTAACTAAAACCCTTTCTAAGCAATTAAAATATGGCGGGACGAAGTCCTAGCAACTAGTTCTGATTGTACTTATCGTTTCAATGTAAACAAACACGGAATTTATTAGCTCAAAATGTATATTCATTTATAGAGAAATAAGTTTTATTATTATTATTATTATTATTATTATTATTATTATTATTATTATTATTATTATTATTATTATTATTATTATTATTAAATTTTTGTAAATGATATACCAGGATTAATTAACGACGTCTGTATCCTGATGAACAAGGTTATAAGGGTTCCAGAATTCGAATCTAAGTTCCAGTTCTTAGCTAAGCTATGGAACGCATAATGTCTTATATCGAATGTGACTAGTACAATGTAATTCAGGTAATATATCAACTTGTCTCATAGGAGGACCCGAAATGGATACTTATGATGTCTCGCTACAGCCCCACTCCTTAAGATACATAGGTCTTCAAAGGTTTGGGTTCGATCCTATCTTGAATCTCCTCTAGTCAGGTCAACAATTCTAGATGTTTCACAAGAACTGGATTTCGTAATCCGGTGGATACTAGCCTAGCAAAACGGTCGACGAGTAGACTCCAACTGGGCATCGAACTCATACAAGTTATTGGTTACCTGAGATGTCCACAACATCCACAACAATATTTAACATGTCCATAACATGTATCACTTTACAAAACACATGGAAATAAACAATTCACTTACGAAATATATTGATTGGATCAAACAATTACGCATCACAAATAAAACAGTATTAAATTTTGCTGTAAAATCTTTCCGGTAACCTTTTCCTTTGCCAAATCAAAAATATTATAAAAATTTTTACACGAAAATGAAATGAAATGCAGGTTTATATTGCAGAAGAAGAAAATTATTGACTTACATTTTTCTCTTTAATATGTATTCACATAGTAATTCTTTCACTTTGCTATAATTCATTTTGCCCCTATAATGAACATTCATACGCGGGGCAATGACAACAGTGAATTTCGGAACACGAACCAAGTACGAAAAGATCGTTAAGCTAAAGACAAAACTGCATTCACAAAAATTGCAGCGAATACAAAGAATTTTATCAGATATTTTTTTTTAAACCAAATAAGATTTTACCATTTTTAGTTATGTATAATGGACAATCTTTTTAAAACTTATTGACAAGCAGACGCGTATTAAATGATCAGACACTAGTAGAAAACTTTGAAAATAATAAATTATCCATCACTTACTTAATTTAAAACAATTTATTGAAAGTTTCTAATATTTGGACAAGACAAGGTATAACAATAGGTATAGATCAATTTGAGGTAGGATGCTAAGAAACTATTATAAAAAAAAAAAAAAAACTTCAAGAAAGTTAACAAAAAAATTGATAATTGTACTCTCAGGTTTTAAATAAAACAACAGTATACGAGATAGCAAGCTATAAATTTTAGAATTAACTTTAAATATAGTAAAGTAATCGAACATTGTATTTACGTACTTTTACAAACATTTATACCTCTGTGTGTATTTAAGTTTAAACTTGACAAACTGCTGTATTTGGCTGATTGCAGTATAAATGAACCATTATTATTATTATTATTATTATTATTATTATTATTATTATTATTATTATTATTATTATTATTATTATTGTATTCTTTTTAAAAATAAAACTTTCTTGAATATTGGTGAAAAGCTTTTGCCTTCACAAGAAAGCACTTATCACTAAACCGTAAAGGAAAAAAAGAAATAATCTTGAAAAAAATTATTTAATTTTTACCAATCCGGTAGAATCTGTTTAAAAATTACTAATGTTGGGGATGTACTTGCTTCATCAGGTTCATCAGGGAATTTAAAAGTTTATTTCAATCGTCGCTTATGGAGATTTTCAGAGTAATATTTCCGGAGCTGACGATACCCTAGCTTGTCCTTATAACTGCAGAACATGACAGCTTCAAAAACGAAATAGAATTCTCTCGAGATTACAAGTCTACCAAAGAAACAAACATTTTCATTAATCTTCCAAAATTTTGAGTTGCAGGTGGGTAGCGATGCTTTAAGGAGAAAAAGAGGGAACTCCAATTATACTAAATATAGAAAATGTGATTGTATTGGAAAACTTATCTTTGTATGTTTTACAGAAATAAAGTCAACCGATGAAAGAAAAAAATCTTACAGAAAATACAAGCCAAGTGACTGCAAGTAATTAGACGGGAAATTTTCGAAAAGTAGAAAATAGTGAGAGAAGATACCATCTAATTATAAAGAAAGAATGTGAAGTTACAGATCAAAACCGTACTGAAAGAGGGATGGATATTTGGTGCCAGAATTCTTACCTCAAAATTTTCTGGCATACAGGGTGTCCAAATGAAACCTCCCTGATTACAAATATTAGTTGCATGGAAACTATTAGTTCCAGTGAATAACGGTTTGCGGCATATTGAAGATCAACTCAAACAGGTTTTGTTTTGTCTATATATGTACTTCTTGCACTTCCATATAGGCCCCGTTAGTAGCTCTCAGAATGTCCAGTCGATATTCAATCTCCCGCCATATGTTATGTAGCGTGTCCGGTGTGATCGAGTTGATAGCTTCTTCAATTTTGTGACGAAGAGCAGGAATATCACGTACAGGTGTGACGTAGACTCTATCTTTGACATAGCCCCATAGAAAGAAATCCATAGAGCTTATGTCGGGAGATCGCGGTGTCCAAGGAGTGGGTCTATCGTGTCGAATCCATCGCTGTGGAAATGTTCGGTCTATAGCCCTACGAACATCTAAACACCAGTGTGGTGGACACCATCCTGTTGGAATATCACGTTTGGTAACAAAGTGAGTAGCTGTGGAAAAGCAAAATGTTCAAGTATTTCCAGATAAACGGGGCCAGTTATTGTGTGTTCGATGAAGAAAAATGGTCCGATAATTCTATCGCGTCCCAAAGCACACCACACATTCACTTTCTCGCTATCTCTAATATATATACACAAACAACGTAGTAAATAATTTCATACGTTTTCAGGTGGATTTAAATTGGCAGATATTTTGGTTGGTATATGGGAATGTTTACAGTATACTCATCATGAAGTTCTTGGAGAAATCGCAGCATCTGGTCATTGAGAATGTCCAAATAAATATGCTGCTTCATTTTTATATTCACTTGTTTACATGCTGAATCCCTCCTTCCCCGTACCATCATACAACACAGTCCAAAACCACGATTATGCTCTTTAGGCCAAGGGAGACGATGATTAAAGCAAGTGAATGATGATGGAATAATTAGTGGAATGAGAAAGTGAGAGGAAACGGGAGTACATCGAGAAAACTTACGGGCACGTTGTTGTCCACCACAAACTTATTTGACCGAAGATCGAACCAGGGACCCCACGCACCAGTGGTAACTGCTCTACCACTGAGCCACCGTGCCCCTCTAGAACCTTGTCCAGCTTGAACCACACACTGTATGTGAAGCGTTTCATTGGGCTTCTAATGCATTCAATCTTAGTTTTTAATTGGAATACAGGGAAAATCACAACTTGTTGGCCCAAATCACACGTTTCCAGTCCGCAGCAAAAGCTGGCCCTTTTCCTTGTACGTGATGCCAAATGTCCATTACGTGAAGTTCTCTTTACAATGTTCTTTCACAGATTAGTTGAGATGTTCCTAAACCTTTCCGAAGTTTGTAATTCCCGTATTTCGATAAGTAATTTTCATTGTCTACTTCGTATATGTAAATCAATGTTTAGATACAAATATTGGGTAAATGCAAGTAATATCTATAATAGTTTTATTTTAGAGAAAGACGATAAAATGTTTCGTATCTAGATCTGTTACCTTGTTTTTCCAAGTTAAATCCAGTTATCTTATCTTAGTTTAGTATCTTAATATTGAACATCGAGTAGGCCTAATAAAATTTCCAGCAGTCCTGGTAGGAACCCCCTTTTACAATATTGACAGTGAAAGAGTGTTTGTCTATACTTAAGTCTTTTAATTTAATTATTTTACTTTAATGTTGAATAAAAATACGTATGTGAAGTAAAGAGTCGGAAAAATAGCAGAACTTTTGGGAAAAAACTTGTTCTTTACCGGCTTCTTTCCAAGGCCAGGGGAAAAAGGAAAATTTAAGAAGAAGAAAAAAAGAAAACGAAAAATCGTAGTTTTTTAGTTTGTTAGCAGTTCTTTCTTGCACCGTCCTTGCAAGCCTAAATTTGAGTAGTAAATTTTATGCAATATGCAAAATCCTATTTCTGTTGTACACAGTTGCGTATCTATACTTCTTGTTACCAGGAAAGGAATTCATTCTCAACCCCATCTGTGCTGTAATATATTGTATAACAGAAAATATATTCAGAGGAAGTAAGATTATTTTTTTTTTTTGAAGCAATGATACATTCATTAGATGGGAGCTCAATTATTTAAAGTTTAGAGCCTAATTATTTCCTTTTCTTCCTTAAATTTATTACCTTATTATAGCTTTAAGCTCATTGTTTTTGTTAATGTTCGATGCATTGTATTTACAATTTCGAATACTTTAACAGAATTAAATGATTTTTATGTATCTTATTTATGAATGATAATATACGTGAAAATTATTCTGTTCCGTTCATACACTCGAAAGTTATATTATGAAGTAACATTTAAAAAATTTAAAAGATCTAGGCCTATATTTGCTGAGTAAATAAAACTAGAATTACTTAACTTTCAAAGTGCCTCTTCTTTAAAAATCCTAGCCATTCACCTCTCCTTAAAAATCCTGTACTCTTTTCTTTATTTCAAATACAAATGTTATAATAATTTTATACACGACTTAAAACTGAGATTACAGCCTCTTAAAGAGATTTTTTTTTGTTAAAGTTTCGAGATTATATTATACCAAAAAAAAGTGTTATAGCAAAAAAAAAAAAAAAAGACAAAGAAACTAGTTCACAACCTCACCCAACACATGTATCATAAAAATTCGGAAAAAAAAATCTTTAATAAGGTTTCAACTTTAGTTTGTGCAATTTACAACTAATTATTCCAAAGTTTGTTTCCTCTCTAGAGAAAAGAGCAAACTGTATTGAAGATCCAACAGACAAAGAAAAGTTCCTTATAAACAATCCTTTTATGTTAGCTCACAAAACTCAGAATGAAAACTTTTACGAGTAAAAATCATGTACAGACTCATTAGGGATTTTAAAAAATAGATGTTTTCTAAGAACTGTTGGTTACTTTAGATCACATAAGGGAACGCTTTCACAATCAATGACAAGGAGGATTACAGAGACAAATTCCTTCCAAAATAGATGCATTTCCAACAGTCAATTACACTACATGAAGTCATACGGAAGGTTAATATAATTTTGGAAAAATCCTGAATCATTGACCCGAACACAGCTAAATCACTGAAAATGGAAGTCCCTGCACTTTCTTGTATATTTGGTTTACCAAAGATACATAAAGATCGAGCGTCTTTAACTTACTAAGTAGCAAAATAGTTAACCTTAGTTTATCCCTCTGTTACTTGTTGAGGTGAGTTCGCCAGTAAACGTTAAAGCAGACATCTCATTCGTACAAACCCAATGCAATTCAGAAAGTTTTAAAATACATAATATTCGTCATATAGAGTAGTAAATGATGAAAATAATTTGATTTACGAGGAACAATCTGTATATTCCGTAATGCTCTTCACATCCAGTCCCACTTATAAAATAAATAGCAGAATGAATATACTTAGAACCGAAAGTATGTGAAAGACATATACATTTTTATTGGTTTCAAAGTAATAATTGTTGGTGCAAGTTCGATTTCACTGGAATTACATAAACACTCATGCCCGTTTCCTCTCCTAGGGGTCACATTTCGTAAATCTCCATTGGTATTTACATTGATGTGAAATATACTGCGTATAATTAGCTCGTTTAGTACCGAAGTTCTGATAACACAAATTTGGGCTGCTTTGAATTGTAAATCAAATTGTTCTTGTTCAAACGTCTTTTCTGTGTGTTTTGGCTCTGGTGTTTAACTGGCTAACAGGTGGTATTTTAATGTAAGCCTAATTTGGTTAAGAAGAATGATTTTTCACTTACAGAAGCTATTGAATGCATATTTATTATTAGAAAAAAAAAATGCTCCTACCTTGCATCCTGGACATGATAATTGTAAGACCATGTTGTTTCAGGACTTCTGTCCCTTTTTCAATACATCTTCTGCTTCTACAGTAAAACATTGAAAAAGGGACCAGAGTAACCCTGAAACAGTATGCCGAGTCTCATGCTCGGGATGGGAGGTAGAAGCAGTTGTTTCCAATGAAGAATAATTGCTCAACCAACATCGTGTTTCCCGTTCCTTCCTATTGAATTTGGTGCGCCCCAGAATCATCTTCATTTGTGGTCTAATGAAGATATCAGCTTTACTGTTTGCCTCAAATGAATTGCAGTAGCGATTTCTGACGTAGGGCTACCGGGCTACAGCACGCTTCCTATGTTTGTGTATTTGTGTTAGACTAATTTTAGTTCAAAAAAATTTCATCCATTCATTTGTTTAAACTGTTCGTTAATTAACAAAATACAGAACTTTCCCATGACGATCTTGTTTTTCGAACGTGGAGCGCGATTATCAGCGCCTTCCGCAGTGTGAAAGTTGTACTAACGAACTGAGCGGGCTGTATCGAATGGAGCCCGCTTGAACTATACAAGCCTACCCAACAAATATATCTCTAGCATGGAGCAAAGATCTCAATATGCCTTGTCCACTTTCCTTTTTTTTTTTTTTTTTTTTCACCCGGAATAGCTTCCACCATGCTGAGTTAGGTTGAGCCCGAAGACATTCTGCGCAAGCGCCAAGTATTCCTCTTTCTCGCTTTCTTCTGCTTGCTGACGGCGCTCGCCGCTTGGTTCTCTGTTTTCTCCTCTTTTTTTATTCACTTTATTTAATCCTAAAGGTCCGGGAGACCAGAATTGTCGGGAGTGTATATTAAATGACTTTAACATTTTTGACACAGATTCAAATCGTAGCAAAATTATAGCATATACATTTAATGGAGCAGCGGTAATAAGGGATCAATTAAATCAAGGCGTACAATCTAAAATTAAAGAACACTTTCCTTTGGCACACTACGTCCATTGTTAACCAACTAAATTTGATAATAGAAAGAACTACATCTCAAAATCAATCGACAAGTTTTTTTTTTCCTGTAGTCTTTCAGGATTTTCCACATTTTCCTCCTGCTCCCCACAGCGTGTATCTGTTTTGGAAAAAGTGGCTTACGACGTATTCCTAGTGGGTCAGCTACTCGATGGAATTTCAAGTGTCAATTCCGTCTATAAAAATTAAAATGTTTTGAAAGAGTGCTTTTCAGAACTAGAGAAAGCCAACACAGTGAATTCATGTTTTGGTTAGAATTTCTTTACAAAATAATGCCGCATGTGAATATTTTGTATAATCAAATTCAGTGAAAGCCTATCATTAACGTACAAACAGCACTTAAATATTTCATTGAAGCCATTGAGAAAATTCGGAATGACACAGACTATATTAGGACAAGTGATATGTTTCTTCCAACAGTTGGTGAAAACAAATGTGGGCGGATTATATCTTGCAGAGTACCCAATGCCAAAGAAGTATGTGATCGCATTTCTGCGGATGCGCGAAATCGATTTGAGAAAACAAGCCATTTGGATGCCGCCAAACTTCTGGATTCTGCAAATTTTAGTAATTTTTCGAAGAAATTTCCGGAACATATTCTGGACACTGCGGTTGAAAGCGACCCAATGTTAGGTAGCAGCGACTTCCCACTGAGCTTTTGGTTCTGTCAGCTTATCTTTAAAAACAACTTGCAGGACAATTTTAGCGAAATAGCAACCCTTTTGTAAATAATAGTGACCATACCAATGTCCACAGCAGAGCCTGAGAGATACTTTTCGTCTCTAAAGAAAATTAAGACATTTATGAGGAATTTCCATAGGTCAGGAAGGTTAACTGCCCTTGCCATGCTCCCGATAGAAAAAAGTTTGATCAACAACATGCTAGATTTCAACTCCAGGGTGATAGAGAAGTTTGCCAGCATTAAGAATCGAAGGATGGATATCAACTTCAGACTTCAGTGGGTAAGTACACGTATATATATATATATACGTGTATTTTGTGTTAAGTTGCGAGTCGAGGAAGATTTGTGTCTAAATTACGGCGCAAGCGAGATTGACTGATGCAGCAGAGTGCCTAGGAGTTTGCATGCTTTGTCTCACCCATCTCGGGAAGATTGTGTGGCTTTTAGTGTCAGCATATCGTCTACTCTTGAAGAAATATATACTTCGAGAGCAAGTTACAAATGCTTTCTACTATATTGATGATAAATTTCTGAAAGCAAAGTTATCATATCTGCTCTCCTTAGCAAATGATGTAGAAATATTTTTACAAAGCTTTCAATCACATCTTCCATTAGCGTCAATGTTGTATGAGTCCATTCTTGCAACTATGAAGAATGTGAGAGGCCCTTTACAAGGGGTCCTTCAGAATTCCCAGAATCTCACAAATATTGACTTGCAAAAGCCAGAAAATCTCCTATCAGCCAGAAATGTTGACTTAGGCTTTGCTACGAGAGCAGCTCTTCGAGTTACAGGTCAAATAAACGAAAGAGATGTGATTGAATTTAGATTACAGTGTCGCAAGGCAATGATTAGTTTGTACAAAAAATTGCTTTCAAAGTCCCTTTTGGCTTATAAGCTTACAAAAGGAATTTCTTACTTTGACCCAGAAGTAGCTAGACTACCAGATAAACGAAGCAAGCGAATGACTCTTGCATTGAACTAGGATCATGTCAAGGATCATCAGTTAGAAACATGGAACGAAGTAAGTACGTACCTATCTCATATTCATATTTATGACATGTACAAGACAAAGTGTTCAATTGATATAAAGGCAAAGGCACATGAGTAAAAAGGGGTTTAATATTTCCAGTTTAGAATAGTTTATCATTTTACATGTAATTACAATCCTTGTACGATCTCCGTTCTTAGTGTATGCATTAACATTTCACCTTATAATCATCAAATTTAATACTATATATAGAAAATGCCTTTCATAGGTTCAAAATTGCTTGTCAGGGAAAAATTGCCTGTTTGTCAGGGAAAACCAGGAAATGTCAGGGGATTTTAGAATTGAGTTCGAGTGGACACCCTAGTCGAGTGTATTTAAAGATTGAAAACTTCTCAGTAAGAGCTATGGCGAATTGTTTCACGAGATCCAGTTACATATGATTAGAACACTTGAATGTCCATTAATGATACTTGACGTTACTTCCTTCAGAGAAATAGTTCTTTCTATGATGCGTTACAGTGTTCTTGATATTCCAAAGGTAAGTATAAGAACGTAAATGGCTAAACCCTACTTGAAGACCAATCAGAAACACCACCACACCATTTTGAAGCGTCAGTTCTGTTTATCATATTTGTAGCAAGAAATGACGTAATGTATTTTTCTTTCAAGTGCATGGAATGTTCCAGGGAAGAGATATATATTTGTCATATACCGCCGTACTCAAATGGTTTTAATCGTAAAAGACATACTTTAATCACAAAAGAGACGTTCAAAGATATTAACTTTCGTGTGATGTTTCCCTTTCACTAATAACAGTTTTTGCATAAACGGTACAAACAATTCATTATTATAATAACATAATAATAATAATGTTTAAATGTTTAAATGTTTATTAGGGACAAACAGCTACAGCCACAAAGTGCCCCCAAGAAGGATTATACAAATATAGGGCGCTTACATTTATTCATTACATAAAAATGAAACATGCAAAAAAATACATGCAATGGGTATTACAGATAAAAATACAATGAAAAACATAATGAGAAAATAAATAAGCAGAAACATCATCTTAAGTACATCTCAAACAAAGTACACCCAGTCACGAGACTAAAATAACATATTGATATGAGTATACAGTAAAAAAAAATTATATAACATATTAAAAGGAACATACATATAGTCAAAGTTACAAATGAAAATACATGAAAATCATAAAAGAATATAAGCGTAATTTTCAAATCAATTGACACCTTAATTAAAGTACACTCATTCAAAGACAGAAATAAAAAATAAGATAAATTTACCAAAGATAAATTTACAAAATAAGCATATGGCATGTAAAACTCATAACCAAGATAATAATAATAAAAAAAGAAGTGTAGTATCCAAAAACGGAAGCAAGGATAAAAGAAAAAAGGTAATAGGAAAAAAGAAAGAAAGTTAAAAGAGAGAACAAGAAAACAACCTAAAAAAATAATTTTAAAAAATTCTCAAATGGCACCTTACAAGTTAAAAAAAAAATTATATATCCTTTAGAATTTTAATTAATTGTGAACGAATTTTAATAAAATTACTTTGAAAGATATCTATAGCATAGTAATACTTATTGGCTGTGTCTATAGTTTTATAAATTGAACTTTTCAGGGTAGGAACATTCGAAACAAAAGGTACAAAATTTCTAACATTGCGATATGGAATTCTTATGGACCAGAGACCATCAATAGAAAAGACACCTTGAAGAATATTATGAAAGAAACTCAAATCAAAAATACACCGCCTATCAGTTAGAGGTAACAAATAAAGCTCTTTAGATATGCAAGACAAACTCTTATCTTTGAAGTTTTTAAACTTCCATCGTAACCAAGCCAAAAAATTGTTTTGAACAGATTCTATAGCATTTACAAAATACTTAGTTTCACAATTCCAAATAACAGTGCAGTACTCCAGATGGGATCGCACATTGCAAATGTACAAAGTCTTACAGGTGCTGACATTCGAAAAATTACGGCATAGACATTTTAACATACCTAAGTTCTTCCTACCCTTAGAAGTTATTACCTGTAAATGCTTATTGAATAATAACTTGTTATCCAAAATTATTCCTAAATCCTTGACATAGGCTCCAAAATCGATTCTCTGTTTACCAACTGTGTAATTTTACAAAAGAAGATCAGTTTTCATTGAGAAAATTATACCTTTAGTTTTGGTAATATTCAAAAAAAAAAAAAAAAAAAAAGGTTTCAGACCACTTGACCACTAATTCAATATTATCTTGTAAGGTTACTTGATCTTGAAAGGTTTTAATTTCTTTAAAAATTTTTATGTCATCGGCATACATCAAATATCTACAATTTAACTTCTCAGGTAGATCATTCACATACAACAAAAACAACAACGGACCAAGATTAGAGCCTTGAGGCACACCAGATGTTATATTATGAATAGAAGACATATAGCCATTATAACTTACTTTGAATTTCCTATTATTTAAGTACGAATCTAGCCACTTTATTATTTGATTCGATAATTTGTACTTATACAACTTACTTATTAATAAGTGATGAGGTAATTTGTCAAAAGCTTTGGCAAAATCAAAGTAAATAACATCTGTCTGACCACCCGATCGAATAGCAGAAAACAAACTATGTACAAAGCATGCCAAATTTGTAGTAACTGATTTACCATTGATTTACCATGTTGATTTACATCCAACTGATCACGTACAGCATTATACAAGTAGCTGTACATTATTTTTTCAAAAATTTTAGGAATAACATTCATTATAGATATTGGTCTATAATCGTTAATTTTGTAACCTTTAGTCTTAGGTATTGGTGTTACGGCCACAATTTTCCAGGCTTCAGGATAAATATTTTCATTTAAACTCCAATTAAACAAAGATGCTAACACTGGTGAGATTACCTCAGCTACACCTTTTATAATAAAAACAGGTATTCCATCTATACCTAACGCAGATTTAGTCTTTAAGGATTTAATAGCATCTCTTACATTTCTAGTTGTAATAGGATTTTCGTTTCACAAAAAGTTTCTGATGATGAATAATTATTTGTATTGCTAATATTTGAAAATGTCTGGTAGACTGATGCGAAGTACTCTGCAAACAAATTTACCAACGACTCGCAGTCGGTAACCAAAGAATCATTTACTACTATTCCAGTTGCAGTCTTGTTATTACCCTTAGATACATATCTCCAAAATTTCTCAGGATTACTTTTTAATTGATTTTCCATTTTAATATAGTGAATACGTTTGTCATCTTTTAACTGAGTCTTAAAAGCTTTGCGGTAGTTAGCAAATAATAAATAGTCTTCATATTTTAATGTATTTTTATACTTTTTATGAGCTAAATTCTTTGCTTTTAATAAAGAAACAGATTTTTTGGAGTACCAAGACGGATATTTAGATATTCTTGGCCTAGATTTCGGAATATTTGTTTCCATAGCTAATACAATTGCTTTTTCAAAATCGACAACGGCTTCATTTATATCTGGTTTTAACAAGATATTATACCAATCTATATTAGCCAGTTGTTGATATAATGCATAATAATCACCTCTAACAAATTGAAAACGTTCAGAAAACTTATTTATTTTACAACCTTTAGGTAAAAACACAACGATTTCAATTGGATAATGAAAAATATCAGGATAGACCATGCACTGATTGTTTTTTCTTGACATAGAAGTAGCGTTTGTGATAACAAGATCAAGAGCAGAAACTAAAGGTTCAACACACAGGTTAGTACTTTCAAAAAAAAAAAAAAAAAAAAAAAAAAAAAAAAAAAAAAAAAAAAAACAGACAATTGCTGAAACTTCAATTTGGAGTAATAATGTATTCCTGGAAGCTGTTCATTATTTAACCAATCAACTTTGGATATATTGAAATCTCCAAGAATCAGTATATCATTTTCCAAAGGATTTAACCTACTAGAAATATGGTTCAAATAATTTTCAAAATTCACAGGGGAAAAAGTTGGTTGAAAATAAACACACGATATTAAGATATTCTTTCCAGTATTACATTTTAATTCAATCCACACACATTCACTTATAAGTTCAAGATCAGGTCTGCGATTCACCATAAAGTTTTTCTTTATTGCTATCAAAGATTGCACCTCTTTGACATGACTCTTTACTATATAATCTGTCGGCTCTAAAGCATGTATAGGTATCTGGGAAATAATCGTAGTCTCTATGAATATCGGATAACAATGTTTCTGTTACTGCAATTATATCATATTCACAGTCAGAAATTGAAGAGAAAAACTCACTACTTTTAGTTCTAAGTCCACGAACATTTTGATACCAAATTTTAAGGTTTAGGTTCATCATGATTAGTAGGAGAATTATGATTAGTAACTTCGCCATAATTCCACAATCTACCATAGAAAGAACCTATGAGAATACCTGTAGGCCATACTTTAGGATCATTAATTCGGGGAAAATCTGATTCATTCACCTCTATATGAAAGGAAGTGTAAGAATTATGTTTAGTCTTCAATCTGGTACAAACCACTTCTTTCACATTGAGTTCCTTAACAATTCCTTCAACTTCTTCACTAGTAACTAACGGGTTAAGTCTTGTTACAAACAGTCCTTTTCTTCTTGATTTGAATACCAGGTTTGAATTACCTGAGCCACAGCCAACGGCGAGTTTCCTTGGTTCTCTCCGAGAATCTGAAATCGGCAAATTTTTAGCTCTCAGAGCTTGAAATGGTTTATTATTTTTGGATGTTACTTGAGACCAGAGTGAAGGTGTGGATTTAGAGGATATTTGCTCATCTTTTCCAGTTTCACTATTATCCGTTAAGTGTGTCATTCGCATTTTTTGTATTTGAAATAAAGAGCGGAGAGGGATGGCTATAAGAAGAGATGGGAGGCCATAAAAAAATACATTGTATTTAATAATATTGTTCTTGCTAAGAATAAATAGGTATTTATTTTAACGTTGTTCATATTTTATAACAGCTGTCGCAACTAAGAGAGCAGATATTATAAAACTATGTGTTTAGAGAATAGCGGTTACTTTACTTCACTAAAATATAGTCTGGAAAAATATTTCTGTTTTGGCCTGGAAAACCTGGAAAAGTCAGGGAATTCTATGTGTCTGAAATAGTAGACACCCTGTATATATCCTAGAAATCGAACGTGTAGGATACCTGTTCATGTGAGATAATAGGATTTAGAATGAAAGACTTCTATCAAATTTCATTTTAATATACACCATTCTGACAACGAGAAGCATAGTAAAATGTACTGAACTCATCGCAGAAACTATTAGATACTCTTATAGACTAAAGATAGCGAACGCGTCGACCGATAATCGTGAGAGGTAGCCCTCGGTGGTCTGTATCATACTGTTTATTGATCATGAAACTATTCATTTTCTCACTAAAAATTACATCAATACAACATACTACCTCATTTTATACAATTTTCCTTAATAGGTGTTTCGAAGAAGAAACATTTATCTTCTTATATTTAATGAATTCAGAACAAACAGTACGAAATTGATAACCGCCTTCTACTTTGAAATGGTCAGTTGGGAATTCTCTTAATCTCTGAGATTGTATATACTCTTGATTTTGGCATCTTGGAATAGGTAAGCACAACCAGTCTTGCCTGTCTGTTAACACAAAGTGAGGAAATAAAATCATTCTGAGCGGAAGGTGCGGACAGAGGGATTCGAACTTTCCATTGTTAGGCGTAAAGGCAATTGGTATTTGATTTCCATTGTTTACGGCATTGATAAAGCCTTTTGTTGACCAGTTTTTTCTTTGACACAAAATGAATTAACAATTTTTCTTTATTGTACACATACAAAAGGTTCTGGAATAAAAAGCATTAAGCATTATGGTTCATACTTTATTTCTGTAAATTATTCTTTATTATGCTTATAAAATTAGCAAATTTGAACATGTAAAGTGGTCAAAATCACAGATATGGTACCAATCATAGGTGGAAAATTCCATTATGCTTTTACTGCTTTTTATGCTTCATGGTTGCCCTAATAATGAGAGATCGAACGTATCACGAATGCTTCCTAACTATAAAATGGGTTTTGCATAATTTGATAACAAATTTAGATAGCCCCTTCGAAGGTGTAACATATTCCAAAGTTGTAACTGCTAATGGGCATAAATAATGATGAAGTTAATGACACAATAAAGATTTCAGAAAAGTGAACCCAAGCAATGGTAAAATTTTAAGATCAATTTAAATAATTTCAAATGTATTTAAACGATCTTGAAGAAATGTTAATTACATTATCCATACCATAGAGTCTATCTAAAAATATTATCATTAGTGCTGAAAGTAATCAGTGTTGATAACTCGTTGTGCACTATTTTATTTTCAAATGGGACTGTGTTATGTTATTACGTATATAAGATGACTGCACAATGATAAATAAAAATGTCTTATACGCAGTAGTGGTGCAAACTTTAGGAGTTATTTAGGGAGATAAATAGCTATAGTTTTAGCCCATAGATTGCAAAAAACACGAGAAAAAATACGATTCCTGACAAGCGTAGCTCCAAAGAGGGATATTCTAATCTCAAGTACAAAAATATGTAGACTGACTTAATACTATTGTAATTTTACAAAAATTATTTATCAATAATTGTCACTGCGTCCCTTTGTGGTTATTGTCGACTTGGTTAACTCAGAACAAGGGCGAGAAGTAAACAAGACTATTATTTTTGGTTCAAGAAGTCTTCTAATTTTGTTACAGTGTTATCTCAGGTCACCTTGCCTGCAGCAGTCTCAGGAGGAAACTGTAAGATTAATACAACGGATGCATACCATAAAGTAGACATAACACCGGTTAGCTATCTTCTGTTTTTTCCTTACCTTATTGAAAGTACGTAATTCTACTTAAATCCTTAATGAAAGATATAGATGTGAGTGAGATACGATACGACCGTGCTTCTTTTACTATTATAGGTACGGGCAATATCAATGATACAAATGCTGATCAGTACATATGTGAGCGTGGAGTAATTATAGGTATTCACGGAGTTACAACGCCAGCACCAAGGACGAAGAAACCTATTACATCCAGCTGAAGGACTAAAGACAAGACTTGTCATTCTCTCCTGTATCCGTTATCTATCTGTCCTGTGCAGCTACACTATCGGTATAAAACAGTCAGTAATCAAACTATAACAGCACCGTAAAAGATTTCAGCAGCTCGTCGGATATATAAGTCTCATATATCTTAAACTATATATTACACTTAGTGAAGAAGGGTTATTTCAGATTACAGTAACATTTATTAGCTAATAACAGTAAAACGTAGACTTATATCCAATTGCTTGTCCAGAAAAGAAAACATATTCGGCATAAATGGGTTGGATGGAAATAGGTACTTGTTTCAAAATTTGAAACATGATAATATGAATATTAAAAACATTAAATATATCACTATCAAATATTAACTAAACAAATATTAACTAAAATTGTGAAACACTTGGCTTGGCTTGTCTCTTTCCAGGTATTTCCCGTTCTTGGATTCAAATCATTCTTCAGAACATCGTCAAAGTGGTTGTCAGCCTCCTAGGATCTCTGTACTTCCGTTTTATTGTGGGTTATGGAAGAAAAATCTCGTCTAGTTCTTTACCAGGAGGTAATGTGCCTAAGATCGATGACACATTCCCGCGCTGGATGGCCATGCTGATACGTTGGAAAACGAATGCAGTAGCTCGGGGATCAGCAGCTTTGATCGTTATTCGATGACCAACTTCATTAATGAAATTAGATCCTTCGTGATCCCAAGACCCAGTGGTTTCTATTGCTACTGTTACAAACCAACATTTGTCCAATAAATTTGTGTATTTTAGTCTTTTGTCGGATTCTCTGTGAGCAGCGACGAGACCTGTCTGAATTGAAGGAGCAAACATATCGAAACATGTGAAATCCCAGACTAGTGCTTTTCCGTTTTTCTATGGTAACAAGGTCGTGCCGTCAGGCCTTTTAGCATCAGAGCGGCAACAACCATTTGGTTCTTTTATTGAAGGAACTCCCGCTGATACGAAAGCTCTACAAATGATATCATTCCATTATGATGTCGAGATTGTCTTCCCGCACGTTCTTTTTCTTTTTTACATGAAAGACCATGCAATCCTTTATTATCAACATATGCGTTGCAAGCAGAACAGTAGTGAGCCTCGCAAATATTAGCACCTAAGTGCAGAGCTGTAGCATTACGAAAGCTGTCATTAGAAAGGTGTAGGCCGAGTGTGTGAGAAGATAGGGCTTGAAGCCACGCTCCGTTTTTGGAGGAGGAGACAGCTAACAGCCTAGCTTTGTCATCAGGGTTATTAGTTGATCATAGGAGTGAAGATAAACGAAGCTTGACATCCCAAACAGACTGGACATGTCTTTCCTCGTAAGGTGGGGGATCCATTCCAACCAGACTAGTTCATTTATCGATGCATTCTTGTATATCTCGAATCGAGTCCAAGTCAACCTCCTGTTGAAGAAGAAATCCAATTAGTTCTCGTGAGCCATAGAATGATGCGAGGAAAGAAGATATGGCGATATCCATGGCTCGACGAATCCCAAGGCCTCTATTCTCAACTGGTAAGGAAGCTTGTAACCATGAACTGTCTTTCAAAGAACAGTTTAGAATGGATGTCAGTCCTGTTCTAAGAGTGTGGTCGAATTTGTCAATTAATTTGTCATCCTGCCAGGAAGGGGAGCAACGAAGGAAATATAGTAATCTTGGAAGTGAGAGTGAAGCTCGTAGTATATAATAAGCGGAACGTGCAGAAATTTTCGATAACTGAGAAAAGAAGGATTCTAATTTTGATATCTTGCCCAATAAAATCTTGCTCCTTGAATCGGCTGAGATGGCAGCGTCTAAAAGTTCCGCATTGGTAGGTGGTAAGAGTTTGATACCAGGTGCTACTTCGTTAAATCTTTCATAAAGGTCATGGACTTCATCATCTATGGCGCTCAGAAAACTCACACCACATTTGCCAGAGTTAAGAAACAATCCAATAGATGAAGCTTCTAGACGAATTTTATTCAAAGCGCGTAGTACTACGTCGATATTTCTAGCTATGGTACCGTCATCTAAGTACCAGATATTTAAATATGTGTTAATATCCTTAACAATGTGATAGATGGTTAGGGCGAACAGTGCTGGTCCAAGTGGGTCGCCTTGTTGTACTCCACGTTGTGAGTGAATTATGTTGTCACTTATGAAAAGATTGCTTGGTTCGGAGTAGCATTGGTAGATGTAAGAATAGCAAGTTGGAAAGTTAATTTTAACAGATTGTATCATTGAGTAGCGGTTAAGTTCATTAAAGGCGTGGCGGAAGTCAATTTTTAAAAATGCTTTCGCTTCAATGTGAGAAGATGAGTAGTACATTCTGGCAGCGTGTACGGTCGATTCTGCTCCGAATGGTATACAGACCCCTAGTTGGTGTGGCGATAGTATATTCATTAATGAATCTCGTATCCGGAAGCTGATAATTTTTGCTGATAAGCGTCTGCAAATTGCCAACAGCTATCGGATGAATTCCACCGCTTTTCTTCTTCCGTGCTATAAGTGAGGCTCCAAAAAAATTGGTCGTAAAATGGTCGGCACTTTTAATGATAAAATTAAGTGGATAAATTCACAGATGGATGTGATTAAGCGTTCCTTTGAATCAAAGTCTTGATTTAGAAGTAGTTCTTTTCTAAAGATTGAGGGGTGGAGATTATCCATTCCGCCTGCCGAACCAGAGGGGAAGGATTTTATGGCCTTTAATAACTCGATGGAAGAGACTTTAGTTACTGCAGTCGAGTCCTCAGGTGGTTCGGTTTTTTTTTGTTTTTTTTTTTTTTTGAGAGAGAGAGAGAGAGAGAGCATGTAGTACTGACGTATCTGGCGTAGCCACTGTGTCATCGGATATCAGTAGTCCGATAGCGCCACGTATATCACCATCTGGTAATTTTTGTTTGATGCTCTTGGTGTTGAGTGAACTGGATTTTTGTGGTTTGCGAGGTTCGTTGGTCCCTCGATGCTGCTTTGTTAATACAGTAGAGCGTCGATTATCCGAAGTAATTGGGGGACATGGGTGTTCGGAAAACTGGTTTGTTCGGATAATCGAACTGTACATGTTTATTTGCCAAAAAGAAGTACTGTACAGTAAATTTATTCATAAAAACAGGCATCTCTTTAAGTATTACAAAGTAATGTACAAAGGCAACTTTAGTAGAAATATATAGTATGTGGTACACAGTGGCGGCGATTGGACGATAAAAGTGGGGGGGGGGCAAGACATGATCTGAATATTTGTATATCAATGTTGGTTTCCCTGGTTGATGCTAACACTTTGTTTGACGAAAGGTTGGATAACTAATAGGATACTATCTTCTTCAGTTAAAATACCGTATATCGTATTTCATATTTTATTAACTAAATTGACAAGAGCAACGCAAGTAGGTACTAGCCTTTTGTACTCTTAAACAACGAAGGTGTAAGAAGAGATTTCATTCATTGCTCATGAACATCTTAAAATTCTGTCTGGAAAATTGTATGATCTAATTATTTAATAACAAATTTGCAAAACAAGTAAATATAAAGAATAATATTAATCATAATAATGAATAATGAGTCTTGTATTGCAAAAGTTATATTGAAACTGGGGATTAATGAACATCTTATATTTTTAATTCCACACATTCTGTTAAATGTATATTATTACTCTTAGAAAGACAGTAAATACTACAAGCATATGCTACGACATTTAAAGAAATACATTTGCAGCTTCCCGAAACATGTTCATTGCCATTAGGTGCAGTTTTCACTTTCTTGGAATACATCAAAACTCAACAATCTTAAAATTACTCCACACTCCAATTATACAAAATAATCCTAAAATCGAGAATTCTGTTGAATTCACTAAATTTAGTTGTATATACACTCGTACAGCTCTAAACACATCACTTCACTAGTATATTACACTGCAAAACAATACAAAAGATAGAAGTTGTTTCTTGTTATTCTCTTTTTAATCAATATTCCTTACTATTAGAAAGAAGAAAAGACATTTCAGGAACTGTCAATTTTTGTGCAGTTAAAGAAAAACTTTTCCTTTTTTTCTTTCTTTCTTTTTTCGAAATGTTATCTCAATTAGTTTCAAAGCGGCTGACTAACATATCGATCCCTTGTAAGAATAAATGAAAGTACGCTGGAATTGTGAAGCTAAAATAGGTTAATTTTGGGCCATTTTCCGTGGCAGTTAAAACGCAGTTCGTGCAGCTTTCTTAACTCCATTGGAAGACAACCAATACGTACTCACGTAACGGCAAATATCATATGGCATAATTTTTTTTTCTATGAACCAGTAATATACAACAACTTTACATTTCCAAATGATATACATTAATGGATCACTTCAAAAAAGTGAGGGGGCAACTGCCCCCCTTTGCCCCCCCTAATCGCCGCCCATGGTGGTACAGTTTATTAAACAAAAATATGTACATATTACATACGCATTTTGCATGAACAATACACACAGTACACAAAATTAACGTTTAAAAAAATCCTCAGTGCGGCGACTACTGTGGAAAACTTGGTTTGGGAGTGAGGGGGATGATGGACGGTAGGGTGGAAGAGTAACAGGTGCGAGCGAGTACACAGTTTGGTTAAGCGGTCGTTCGGTTGACCGACGTTCGGATAATCGACGCTCTACTGTACTTCACGATGATGTTCTCTCCAGTATCTGACTCATTGCTTCATCCAAGTGGTGAGATTACTTATTTTCTCAGAACGCGGTGGGATGCAAAGCACTGCGTAAGGGAAAACTAGAAGGTTGATCCAAGAGTCAACATTATTGGTGTTGACCGATAAGCGAGCACTGTGAGGGACACTACGATGAACCGGAACATTAGGCTTCAAATAAGACATAAGATCGTTAATTTTGGATAAAAGCTCAGATGAGTTGTCATTGAAATCTAAAGTTAATATTTATAAATCCGAAATATAGTCGGTAGGCTGTTTAAGTTTGAGGTTACTGGCCTTCCTCTTGCTTACAAAGTGATAGCATTTGCCTGTGTGAATGGATAAGCTTCTTTGGCTTAGAAAATGTTTATTACAATGAACACATTACACATCATTTGAAATGCTTGATGTATCCATATTATAGTTATAAGTTATTTATTAAGATTGTTTTGTTTCACTCATTGTTATTGTTGAAAAATTCTAATACCCACTTTTAACGAATATTAATTGAAAAAAAAATGCACGTTTCGTTTTTCCGTTGCACTAGGTTTCATTCCTAAAAGATTTCGGAATTATAACGTTCATTGGGCCTTTTTTTTTTACTTCCTTATAATAACATAACCACAAAATCAATTTTAATACGGATTTCTCCACTTTCACCTCGGAGACATCATGCACACTCACATACAACTCAAACTCGTCAATGAAGGATATTTCCTCACTTTTAGACAGAACCTACACAGAGAACACTTTTGCATCGCACATCGATATCAACAAAAACATGATATTTGTCATATCTAAGAGGTAAATCACAAATGAACTTTCTTACAGAAATACAAAGCAGTTCATTAGGACCATTTAACATTACTGTTGTTATACAGACAACGATATTTAACTATCCTTTCTTTCTTCTTCACCATATAAAGGTGTTTCATTTCTTATGCACCCTCCTATTGTTGTGCAACAAATGTTGATAATAGAAGATTTTTTTTTTCTATATTTTTACTTCTGAGTATGTGAGTTTTCCTTGGAAGTAATATATTAGATTTATTTTCCTTGTGTCTTCAGTTGGTTATTACAAGTTTTCTGTGAGGTTGTTTTTGGTTGTTTTTTTTTTTTTTCGTTTTACATATTACTTCCTTGTATGAGTTAATTAGAACTGGGAGTATGTCCAAAAAAAGATAGTACAATTTATTATTATTATTATTTTTTTTTTTTTAATATATCAATTCCTGATTTCACCATATATTGTATGAGTGCTTTTATTCCTTTCCAGTTATTAGATGCCAAAATACTTTCGTACGAGAGAGGTCCATGTCCCAAAGTGGAGTACAGTTGTTGAAGTAAATTGTTTCGATATGGTTTAAATAGCTCGCATTCAAATATTAAGTGATTTAGAGTACCAATACCTTTGTCACACCAACAATGATAAGTGTCCTTTCTTTTTATTTGAAATAACTTGGACGGAGTTAGTGCAGTGTTAAATAACATGCGATAAAATATTATCACTTCTTGTCTATTCCAGGAAGATAAATTTTTAGAGAAGCTTGTATTGTTATTTCCATAAATTTCCCAATAAAGTTTTCCAGGAAGTGAAGGATTCTTAGATCTCCATTGTTTGATTTCCGCTTTTTCATACTCTGATATTATATGTTTGAAATTTTGTGGTGCAAATTTGATATTTGTATTTTGGCCTTCTTGACATGCACTTTTAGCGGCTAGGTCAATGATAGTTGAATGTGGATCTAAGTTAACATGTGCTTTACTGAATACAAATGGTATTTGATATTTATTTTTGACATAATTGCATAAAGATATTTGATATTTAATATGATCCAGGTAGACTTTTTATTCCAGTATGTTGAATTGAGAGACATTAATACACTTAAAGAGTCAGAACATATTACTGTCTTTAGTTTTTTTTTTTTTTTTTTTTTTAACTATTCAATATATTTGTAAAGATTTAAAGTACACTCTTTCTTTCTTTTCTTTCTAACATAATATATTCTCGGTTGTGCACATTTAAAGACAAAAGAAATATTCTAATCAATAAATTGTTAAAATTTTTTCATACTTTACCTCTTTTAATCAACATGATTTTGGTTGCGAAAAACTGGTAAATAATTAAATTCGTATTACGATTTAGACAAGACAACAACATAAATCCTTTTAAAAAAAATCAAAGGAGTGTATGTATTCAATCAAAATAATTGTACAGCAAACCACCTTAGAAAAAGGAAATTATCTTGGTCTCATTCAATTTTTATCTCCAGCAATTACAGAAATTTAGTTAATATGCCATTACTTTGGGCAATATCTAATTTTATGAATATATATATATATACGTGTGGGAAAAAGTTATAACAGTGATATTTTCCAGTGCGTGCAGTTTTACTATACGTATCCATAGTATAAGTAGTAGTAATAGTAGGAGAAGGAGTAGGAGTAGCAGTAGTAGTAGGAATGGCGTAGAAGCCCCGCAAAGGTTCGTTGAGTTCTGTTCTCGACATAAAATGGGCAAATTAGACTTCCCAACATTTTGCCGTGCATTTTACAATCTGTGGATCCGTATAGTAAAACTGCACCTTCCAGTGTACAATTATAAATCGAAAACTTAGTTAAATCATTCACAAATCTATCATATCACTGTTATAGGGAAAAGGCTACAAGACTATAGGTGGAGCCTCTGAAGAAGGTGTCCAAGGGATACCGAATTGGAAATGGAAATGGAAATGGTTGCGCACAACGAAATCGTACTGCTATTTCAGTACACAATAATCTAAATTAGAACTAATTTAGTTCACATTTGCGCACATATTACACTAAATTATAGATAGACACAATTTTATAATTAAATTTACAGTATTAATTATATACCCTGTTTTTGATGCTTGAATATTATCTTGCTTATGTACTCATCTTATAAAACATCTTTGGATTTTAAAATAATTTAACAGCAAATTTCTGCTTTTTCTCGGGATCAGTAATTACTGGAGTGAACATGACTTTCATAGTTGAAGAATTTTTACGATCCATTACGTACTTTTGGAAAGAATATTTCGAACGGAATTGTTTCCAAACGAATACAGCATATTTCTCATATCAAAATATTAAAAGCATACAAATCATAGAACATCACAGTGAATTAAGTTAATTATTAAAGAACCAAGTCAAGAAGAGAGAATGAAGTGAAAATCACTAAAATTAACTAACTCCTCAACGTGGTCTTGTGATTAGCATTATGGATTCCTACGCGGAAAATTAAGGTTGGAATCTTACCCACTCCAGCTGTTTTTATTTGTATTATTCTTACTAATTTGATTTTGCTATTCGGGAAAAACATTGGATAATATTAGAAAACTTCATACGATGCGAGATACCGTCAAATGCTAACATCAAACAAATAGCGTCAAACGCCTGGACAAATGCAATCCAACTTACACGAAACATTTCCCCACAGATTCAGGTCTTTATGCAAGTAAAATTATGAGTAGATGACGCTCTAAACAGTTCTCCACTCTGAGATGGATCTCTAGGCTCGGAGCATGTTGTCCAGTGAATGCCATATATTAATCTCAATATTGCTATGTATGTAATGTATTATTTCATTATATACTGTATGTTCAAAGAAATATAAATACTGACCACACATGAATCAGGAAAAGCTTGAAAGTAGATGAAAATATCAAATCTAGAACAACTGCAGGAAACAAGTTGCTAAATGATTGCATCCATTGACAGATCTTCTCCTATTCTCCTCATTCCAACATCTTTTTCTTTCTGGAGTCTCTGGTCCTCGAGTTATTAACCAGCAAATTTGAGATTTGAAGTTGAATTCAATTCAAGTAAACTTCTACTATCATGCGAAATTTGCAAGTGCAATCTGGTCAATATCGAATGAGTTCTATCAATAGCGTTAGGTGAAGTTTTTTTTTCTTTCTTCGAAAATTTGATTATGTCCAAATCAAATTTGATAGTTAATAACTCGAGAATCAAAAGTTTCCACTTGCCCATATCTGAGATGGTGGTAGATCTTGAAGAGTTTAGTAAGCGTATGTAAGTATATTATGCTGTACAGTACAAGCTTTTGGTTCCAGATTTAATGACAATCAAAGTTGAAGTTTGAATTTAGTTTTAAAAAAATGTCTCAACTCCAACTTTGAAGGACAATAATCGGTACCCAAAAGTGTTTACACAATATCTTACATGTTTTATAACCTCGTAAAGCTCTACCACCGTGCCAATCTGGGTGAAAATAGGATGAGTTGAATCAATCACTCTTAAGTGATTTTTTTTTTTTAATTTCACCGAGTACATTACCATACGTCATATACTTGCTAAGCTCCTCAAGGTCTATATTCATACCAAAGAACTAATAGTTATGCCACAAGTAAAACGTGCCTATTCTTGGATACATTTCTAATTGTGCTTTTTATATTAATTTGAGGGTCCTGAATCCAATTGAACTATTTTTAAACATAGGTGAACAGTTTTCAACACCTAGGTTGTATAATTAAACAAGATACGAAATGTGAAGGGTAAGTATAAGACAACGGGGAAAATGGTGAAAGATGTTTAAGATGATTGTGACTATAATGATGAGATGCATACTCTATAAGTGCTAAATGAAAAGGTACAAAAAATACTCATATTAATATCAACATATACGGAGCAGAAATGTGGGCATTACGAAAACGAAATGTATTTGAGTTTTTGGAAATTTGTATGTTGAGGAGGATTGAAAACCTAGTTGACTGGAATGATAAACCAATAGGGGCACTGGACATAGTAATGATTCAATAATATCATTTTAAATAGTTTAGAGGTTAGGGCTGCTTGGGAAAGAAAATATAGTATTACCCACGAGATGAGTCTCATAATTTTTTTGTAGAATTCTCGTCTCATCTGCATTCTCGAAACATTCTTTCTCGTTTCGTCTCGTTTCACGGAACCCTTTTTCTCGTCTCGAATTTTTTTCGTCTCGTTTCGTAAATTTATATAGAAAATTTGTTCTGATTTTCTTCTTAATTTCATCTAAAAGTTATCAGATTTCTTCCGCGTCGCGAGAGGTCCATGAAAGATGTGACTTAACAATATTAGATTGTATTATAATTATTGGAGTATATTATATAATAACTTGCGTACCTTTAAACGTTATAAATGCTCATCATTATGTTAATATAATCACTGTATTAATTTATAGTTTAACATTGTGAATCATGGAACACTAAAACAGTGTTCGAGATGTAAAACTTGGGTGAATTAATATTGCCCACGAGACTCGAGAATTTTTTTTGTCTCGTCTCGAAAATTAGACGAAAATTATGTTTCTCGTCTCTTCTATAATTTGAAAATTCTATTTCCGTATCTTTTTACGAGACGAGACATTTTTAGTCTCATGGAAAATAAATACTAACTCTGAGTGACTTATCAGAAGTTAGTTGAGTACCCAGTGGAGTCAACCCTGCACAAGCCTACCTCCATAGTAGTACAGTGATATCGAAAATGGATGTTGCTTATAATCAGTACTTCCCATTTGTCATCCCCGATGTTTTATTATTTATAAAACGTTATTGATTTCGTAATATTTTACTGAACATATACAAATACAAAGTGAAATTATTTTCTCTCGTGTTCTGTTTCTCTTCGGAATATATTTCTCTCCTCCTATATTTCATTCGCTTTTATAATCTATTCAAAAATCAAATATTGTACAATTAGATTTACAAGTGTTGCACATACTTTCCAGAAACTTTATCTTTAACCCTACACAAAATTCCAGCAAATTTGTCATATACTGTATTCCTTATCTTTGTGAACTCTGACGCCCTCACATCCACAAAAAATTAACATCTACAAATGCAAATACAGGACATTGAAAAAAAAAAGTGGATTTTTTTAAAGATGTGTATTCACGGCTCTTATTCTTAGCCGAATTGTTAGTACGTGTAATTTTGATATGTGTAGTCTCTGGTTTTACTCCCGGTGAGAGAGCCAATTTTCCCATATTGATCAAACATCATCAGGCAATCAGGGAACTACATGAATTATGAGGTAGAAAACTCCATTTCAGAAAGCCAGAAATAATGGCGCCTGGAAGCCGATGCTCTGATCTAGGATCACCCAGTGAACGTATGCCATTTGGCTTGCCAGAGCTCTTCATAATCTAGCACTAGGAAGTTGGTTTATACTTCTATCTGTTAACTAAATTCACCAGTACTTCAATGTCGTGAAATTAAAGAAAACTGAAAATAATATATTTTTTTTATTGTCTGTCTATCTTTCAATTCGCCTTACCTTTGTATACTGGAATAAAATACTAAACTTCGTGTCACAAGAGCCCTTGGCCGGATACACGCCTCACATTTCAACTTATAACGCGTGATCACTGCATTTACTTCAAATGCCATATTTCTAATATTGTCAGGCCAGGGTAACTTCCCAATTAATACAAAGGGCTGCTGAAAAGTTTGTAGCTCAACTAAGAAGGAGTGTACGTGGAATCATTAAATTTTACAGTTATTCTACTTACTTCCTCTGAAGTCCGGTAGTCCACATTTTCTTGCAGGGTACTCCAAATTTTGCAGACCAGTTAAAAAAATTCTGAAAACTGTTCTTCCCACAACTATGCCATACCACTAATCACTTCCTTCTTAGATCCAAAATAGGCCCTTTCAACTGTTATTTGAGTTTGGGAATAAGTAATAGTTTTACGGAGTTAGATCTGGGGAATAAGGAGGAAGTTCAAGACACTGAAACCCTAGATTATGCAATATTATTTGTTTGTAGTGCTTGATGGTCAGTGGCGTTGTCCTGAAGGGGCGATTCCTATTTCTACAAAAAGAAAAAAAACGTGGCGTTGTACTTTCGATTTATCTTTCGGTTTTGTGAGTACAATAATGCAGAGTAATGCTCTGCAATAAATGTCTGACCCTTGGCCACGTAGTTTATGAGTACGACTCCATCCTTATCTTAGCAGAATGTTGCAAACACTTTTCCAGCCGACTTCTGTCTCTGGAACTTTTTGCAGCGAGAGAAACCTTAGTGCCACCACTCCATTGACTGTGGTTTCATTTCAGGATCATAGTGGTACAACCATATTTTGTCCATGGTTATCATTCGTAATGCAAAAATTTGTCGGCATTGCGGTCAAAATGGGAGATGACTTTCCTTGCTGTTCTTACTCTTTCACGCTTTTGATTTGCTGACAGATTCTATTTTATAAAGAGTTTGTTTATGCCCAAATCATTATCAATTATGCTACCGACGCGTTCTGAGAAATGTCCACAATTTCTACTGCATGTTTTGCTGAGACTCTGCTATTTTCAAGAATAATGTTATGAATTTTATCCACAATTTTGAGAACAGTCACTGTTTTTGGTCTTTCTGCACGTGGGGCATTTGTTGATAAATCGCCACATCTAACTATGCCACGCACTTCTTCATATGTCAGAGGACAGTCCCGTAGTGTTTCACTAATGTCCTTCCGAATTTGATTCGGTGACTTTCCTTACTGGAACAAAGGAACAATGACAGCTCTGATCTTGATGTTCATGAATTTCACTGCTTCGATATAGACTACACGATCACTTGAGACCTGAAAAACAGAATAAGAATTTCGTTATTAATATGAATATTTGTATTTGTACATACAGAGTAATATTCTTTAAAACTGTGCAATTTCATAATTCTACTTGCACTCTTTTTGGGTTGAGCTACGAACGTTTCAGCTGTACCTCGTGTAATACACGTTTATTTTTCCATAATATCTTGCTCAAGAGGGTGTAAATCCCCTTGAGAAAGATATTATGAAGAAATAAACATTTACGTATATATATATATATATATATATATATATATATATATATATATATATATATATATATATATATATATACCGGTATATACTACAAAAATCACATTTCTGAAAGGATATAGGATTGAGTGCTTGAAGTACCCGTGATAAAATTCTGCTTACGCTACTATTAATTGTAATATCCCTGAGAGCCTCATGTTCTGAATATACAGTGAGGTCCGAAAGTCTTGTCACCTTTCGTGTTCCTGCTTGGTTATAGCAGGGCCAGCAAGAAAAGGTCTCTGACAGCTCACAATGACGCTGCCACTACTCACGTGTCAAGGCTTTTTTCGGTGCATCTATAGCGGCAATTTAATTAATGGTCTAAGGCAAAGTGACCGTGGTTGTTAACACTGGTCCCAAAGTAGGGGCTGCAGTTTCCCTCCATATGTGGTAAGAAACGTCAGAGACCATCTCTTGCTGACCCTGCTATAGTTATTTAGAACATCAGTATGGGTATCATCATTGTCGAGGCACAATATGAGGCGGCGCCATGTCCTGTGTGAAAGTTTTCGTAGCATGGACTGTGTGATCTCCTTGAATACCTCCCTAACAGCTTGCTTTAAATCTTGAGTTGTCTGGTATTGTTGTTTCGAGACATGTAGTTTAACTATTTCAAACAAGGAATTGTCACACGACTTATCTCCTAGGAGGCCGCTCAATCCGTGCTGGCTATTCACTGACCCCTCTCCCTATCTACCTCTGGGGTAACACCTTGTCCAAGAATGGCTGAACAAGGGAAGTGTAGTGAGCTGGAGCTCCATCCTGTTGGAGCCAACTGTGTTTACGGGTTTTTCTTGCTCCGAAAAAGAACTCCCGTATTCCGACAAGGTCAATAAATTGCACTTTCGTCTGATAAGAGAACTTTGCTCCGCTGTGGAATCGTCACAAACACATTGAGTAAATTTTTAGCAAACTTCATGTCTTCGTCGCACATTCTTATATAATCACTCAACTCAGTTACGAATGATAGACTAAAAGGTTTAAATTCAAGACCTTTTTTCATGTGTGTCAGCATAGTCATTTTTGGAACTCCAAGCTCATACGATCTTTACCGCAATGTCTTTTTTTTTTTTTTTTTTTTTTTTTTTTTTTTTTTTTTGAGGGAGAGATCTCACCACAGGACCCACCACTGCTGCTCATGTTTCTTGTCATGTTGATTGCCGACCTGTCCTCTTCTTATCCAAAGAAGTGTCGTTCGCTTTGGCAAAGTTTCTTTATTGAATCGTGCTGCAAAATCCCGTTGTACATTGTTTATGGTTTTCAAAGTGTGTGGACGTTTATAAGCCCATACACTTGTCAATACACGTTCTTCCACACTGTAGGTACTTGTGTTAGCTATGCGAAGAGGAATTGGAGAATATATACACAGACACGTATAAAGAAAAGGGAGGTGTCAGTCATCTGAAAAGAAAATGGAATAAAAACACACATACATACAAACAAAAAAGGAGGGACAGGACTTTCTGATCATGCTGTACATTTAATAATTATTTGTAAAAGTTCTTCCCCATTCTTTTTCACAAATCGAATTTTGGGGATAACACTATATTCTTAACATAAGAAGTACTGGGCTGCGGTGGGTCAGTGGTAGAGCATTCACTTCTGGTTCGTGGGGTCTCTGGTTTGGTCCCAGCTCTCGCCGAGTGAAATTTGTGGTGAACAAACATCGTGTGCGTGGGCTTTCTCGGGTTCTATTGTTTCCTTCCACTTCCTTTATTCCACAATTATAATCATCTATGTCTTTATAACCGTCTCCCTTATCCTCGGTGGATAATAATTGGACGTTAAACTAACATAAAATAAAAATTAAAAACTGCTCAGAGTCAACAATAGAAAGGAACAATAGAAATTGTTTAGATTATAAAATTTTGAATTTATTTTATTTGTTGTAATAATTTAAATATCTATTACCATGAACTTACTAATTTTTATGTTAAGAATATGTTGTCTCCAAAATATGGACGTAAGGTGAGTTGATAATAATTTCTTTCAATCTTTCTTTTTTATTCATATACTTTGACTAATTCATTTGCAAAATTTACGTTAAAGTGTGCAGAATTTGGATTCTTAAAGGAAAAGAAATATGCGGGATTTTCAATGGTTAATATTTTTCATAAATAATAATGTAAGTGCGGCCTACGTATCTACGACGAGATTTCAATTTAATCTTACTATAAACCAATAGCCCTATGGAACAATGAAAGTACATATATTGGCGTAGACTTTTAATGAAAATTTGTATGCATGGACATATCATTGGATATAGTAAAATTTGGCGGTAATTCTCATTTGAAACTAGATATAATTGTCCTAATCTAACAGTTGGAAAGATGAACATAAATGCAGCTATGGTAGAGATTAGGTGTAACATCTATTACGGTAATTATTGAAAAATTACATATTTCAGTGATAGGACACAGAATTTTAACAAAAGGGATTCAAGCACAATCTCATATCCTTTCAGCACAAACATGACCAATTTTATTTTTCCATAATACCTTTCTCAATGTGGGATTTAAATCCAGAAACTTCCCCTTGCGTACGCCACTGACAGATTTACCTGTACTTCATATTAAACGACATACTTCGTCTTCACGGGTCACCGAGAAATAGGACACGTTTACGAGTGTTTTGCGACATTGTATTGATGGAGCTTTCGGGTCTTCGCTATGTCAAGGGTATCAAGGCTAAGGTTGAATATTTTTCGCGACAGATGGTGTAACTATCGGTATAGCTATGTGGGCCGGATTGATGGTGCTCGGGAGCCAGTGTTGGCCCGTGGGCCGTAGTTTGGAGATTCCTGGTCCAGTGCTTTATGTGAGATTGATTCTGAGTTGCACAAGAAAACATCAACAAGAAGACATGTTTTTAAAAGCATTTTCTGCAATTATATTTTTTGTACTCGTTTTGAAACATTGTTATATTTTTTTCATCAAGACTTCTGGCTAGCAACACAAAATTAACCTGTTCTGTTTAGGGGTCTGTGTACATCCCTCGCAAGTACCTCGGGGTTAACTGACATGCATAATGAAATTCGACATTTTAACTACAATTAAAGATATGAAATGTATCCTAAAACTACAATAAATAACACGTAAGTAATTTACATAATGAAATTCAACATTATAATTACGATTAATGAGATTTGTGTATGTAGCTCTAATTTTCCGTTGGCAATTGTCCAGTTGTGGTTCAAATTTACTAGTGGGTATTATCAAGAATGACTTCAAGTTCAAATACTCATCAGTTAACTTGGATCTGATTTTTTTTTTTTTTTTTGTATATTTCATTTGGAGAATGTTTTATTTACACAGATAAGCAGTTCCGAAAATAGAAAGAATTGAAGGAACAAATTTATGCAACTGATCAATCTGTGTGAGTGGAAAACTCTTGGAGAATTTCAACAGTGATGATTTAAATATATATACTGCAAATCAGTCATTTCTATTTGAAGTTCTGGATCAAAGGCTTTTATGTCGGCGTTAAAAGGATTTTGAAAAATCTTAACGTCGTTTGCAATTGCATCAAAATTTGAAAAACGAGACTCAAAATTTATTTTTGAAGCGCTCAAAGCTTCAATCGCAAAGTCTACCGGAAATGGAGTCTCAGTTTGCTGACTGAATGTTTGTCATCTTTTAAAATGCATCAAACTTTTATTTTTCAATTGGGATTAGGTGATTGGGGAGGGCAAGAGGGGACAGTTGCCTCCCACTTTTTTTTTGAAGTGACTCCTTAATGTATATAGTTTCATTTGAAAATGTAAAGTTTTTGTATATATTACTGATTTATAGCAAAAATAGTGCCATATAATATTTGCCGTCGCGTGAGTACGTATTAGTTACATGTCTTCCCGTGGATTTAAGAAGGCTACAGGAATTGTGTTTTAATTGCAATTCAAAGCAATTACTGGCGGGCGCGGTGGCTCAGTGGTAGAGCCTTCACCTCCGGTGCTTGGGGCCCCTGGTTTGATCCCAGCTCGCGCCGTATGGATTTTGTGGTGGACAAACACCGTTCTCGTGGGTTTTCTCGGGGTTCTTCCGTTTCCTCCCACTTTCTTCATTCCACCATTTCATTCATCTCTCATCATCACCGTCTCCTTTAGCCTTGCTGGTATAACTGTAGGTTGTAAAATTCAAAGATTTCAGAGGACGATTCTTCTCTTTCAAGAAAATTTCAATGATTCTTCGGAGTTCAAAAAATTGCGTCAGAACTTTCACCCAACTTAGCCAACGTACTGCAGTATAATATGATATATGACAAAGAATCCTTGTAAAACACACGGCGAAATTTCTATTGTATTTGTATAACACTTCATACTACACATAGATTGTATTTTTCCTTCAATTAAAGTCATTTTTGTTTAAGCTACACCCAGCACCAAATTCACAAATTCACAAATTTACTATTACTTTCGCAAGTTTAGTTAACCAGAAAGTCCGTTTGTTGAAATGTGTAATAAATATTTAAAAGCTGTCAATTACAATTTGGACATCCTGTATTATTCAGACTTTTTAAACATTAAATAAATTACTTTAAGCTGCGTACTAATTATTACTTTTTTTTTTTAATTTTATTTCCAGATTGTGCCTCATTTAAGGAATGTTATTCCATCCGCTGTCATGGTCCGAGTGGATCACGTGTGCTCCTTAGGCAGCTTTGGTAAGCTCTTTATCAAGTAGAATAAAATAAGTGTGTTTCTTCTATTGACCTTTATTTGCAGGTTAGCAGTGATGTTGACAAAATTATTAAAGGCATCATGTTCACATTAGCATATCGACAACATGAATACAAAATTTCAATTAACATAAATGTCCATAGTAGAATTAATTTTTAGTGCTTCTTTTCAGTATTGAGTCCATATGAGACGTACTGACAGTTTGATGAGATTCGAATCAGTGTAGAGTTCCATGACTAAGGTTAGCGTACGCGCTTTCAGTCCGCGCGATTCGATTGTAGACTGACTGTCCGTGAAACTACAGGGGGTTAAATATTTCAATCGGCTCCAAATTTTACTAAATCATACATGAAGACCTAGGCGTGTATTGGCGAAATTCCTGCAGAGGATTCTCATATAGTTCCAGAAGGGAGCTCATGGCACCATCAGCAGGGAATTGAAGAAAACGAAAGCCAATGATCCGAAAATTCTGGTCAGTATCGCCATACAGAATGAATCATGGGTTTTACGGATACAGAAAACCGAGCTAATGTTGTTTAATTGGAATCACGAAGAGCCAGAAAAGCCAGGCAAACCCGATACCGGTGAAAGTGCTACTGTGTTGTCTTTTATTGACATGTTTGGGATCGTACATTGCAAATTTCTTCCATGTGGCCAAATTGTCAATAAGTTCTACTCAGCTGTGTTACAAGGATTACGCGATTCCGTTCGACGTAAACATCCGGACAAATGAACATCTGGAATTGTGGAAAGCGGCATTTGCATTAAGACATACTTTAGGAATGGTGTTCGGCTTCTTGCTCAAAGACAACATCTCCGTCGAACACCGTTGCTCCTAATCATCGGATCTAGTTCGATGTGACTTTTTCCTTTTCCCTATTGTTGATGATTGTGTTCGAAGAATCAATGGGTTCGATCTCCGTTGATGTCAATTTTGGGAATCATCGTTAATTTCATTTATTTATTTATGTAAGCACATTACTGATGTAGTCTCAAACTCTCTGAGCGCTTTTGTAACTTCTGTTTTTTTTTTTTCTAATTTTCTTTGTACAATAAAATCAGGTACATTATGTAGACTTGCTTCTTAACCGACTTCCATTACTATTGTCTTTTATAGCACTTCCTCATTCTCTCCTGTCGTTGCACCCTTCTGCCTGTATTTTGCTTCTCCATGTGTTAGGTTGTGAGAAATACAATGAAATTACGATGGACGAGAATTTGTTTTAAAACAAAGTTCGTAGACTCCTCCGTAATTTTTTATTATTGTCAGGATTTTCATTCCGCCTTTTAGCTACATCAAGATTTCACCTTTTCGATGGCATCAAGTGAGGTTTCAAGAAGACACATATAACTGAGGTTTACAACCTTCGTTGACAACACCCGAGATTACGTCTATCTTCGTCATAATTGTAGGATGTGTTACACCAAGTACAAGTTTCCATATTTGGAGTTGGCAGAGATCGAAGGCGGAATCCGGAAAACGAACCGAGGACAAAATTATCAACCAGAAAAAGGAAAAGGAGATTGGAGAATCAGATTTCGACGGATTCACATCAGCTCATCGACCAGCGAGATAATGGATCTTCAAGTCTAAAGCAAGATGATGTGCCAAACTGAGATTTGGGAACTCTTACGCCAAACACTTTAAAAGCACGCCCTCAAAGTAATTCATATCTCTATACCTTAACCCTTAGTCTGCAGTGCCTTTTCAAAAAGTCAATGTGTTCATGTTTTATTTCAAATTCTAAAACATCAAATCAGATCCCCTAGTAAATTATGTGTTACTTTTGGCATACGACTGTCAAGTCAGTTAAATCTTTAAGTAAATGGTATTTTATGACATACTCATTTTATGTATAATAGCTTTAGATATAAATTTATAACATATCATTTAGGTTACGTTTCACTATACTGAATCGTATTTAAAAGGAAAGTATTGACACTATTAAGGACATTTAGGATAATACGACAAGGGAACACCGGCCTATTTCAGTTTTATCAGATCATTTGCTGAAAAAATATACAGTGAATATGCAATTAGACATCTTGGTTCCAAAACTAGCTATATTGACAAGATCATTAGAAAAAAATAGCAATCATTATATCCAAAGTATTGACCCTTAATACATTAAGACGCATGTCCCTTGGTACAACCATCGACCTATTCATAAACTAAATCCAATTTTAGAGAAAAAGATCATAATAAATTAAAATTATTTGAGTGTAGAAACAGTAGATGGAAGTCATAAATATATTGGAGTATTTACTTGCCACCTTCATTTATATGTAGCAAGGTAAATAGTTTCAAATATTGAACACAAAAATTACTCTTATACACGAAAAACATAAAGGACTTTCCCGCTAACTTGTTTTGTTCCTGTACACAGTTATTTCATGGTATGCAAATCTTCTTAGAAAAATTACTGCACTGGAAGAAGAAAAAGTTGCCAAAGAAATTCAGGAGGACTGCAGGTGCAGTGTTCCTAGTACGTGCTATCCCTGGGATAAGCAGCTGCCCCTACACATTTATTCATCTGACTCTCATCTGGGAATTGTAGTAATGTTTTCACTGCATTATTTTATTGTTTCCTTCTATGGGTGTCTTACACTCCAATAACTTCATCAAACTCATTTTGGAAAACGAAAACAAAAAGGCAAATCATAAACAAGAAGATCTATTGCAATTTCACATCACAAATAACAACCTTGTCTAATCGATTTTTCTGCTCAGATTTCGATTCCACTAAAGGGTCATTCTGCTACTATAGAGTCTCAAACAGTTACTAGTTGCTATGAAAGTAATAATTTTTGCTAAAGTTCTAATATGAATTTGTTTACATGACTCACACGCAGATGGAAGGATCTATCTGCAGTACCAAGTAACTAGGAAATGACTACGTACATTGATGGAAGGAACAATTATATTATCGGCACGATTAGTTTTTCTACTTTTTCCGTACTATGTACTGACCCAACTACAACTCTGGGTGGCGTAGCTAAGAGAAACTTTTACCCAATAAACAGAGGTTTAAACTTTTTTTAAATATATATATGCTCAAATATTAGTAATAAATATGTTTTTTTTTCGTTCAAAGATACTCTCTATTAGTAAGATACTCATCGACAAAATCACTTTGATGTTTTATACTTACTGATGAGCTTTGTAATCTTAAGTACCATAAAGCAAAGAACAATTCTCAGCTAGTAATCACTTTCTTCCAAAATGTGATGATGATACCGCTGATTGATAGATAATGTAATTGAAATATCTGATGTTTTAAGATGTGTGGATTCTTTAAAGCGTTCTGTATTTACAGGCAGATTCTCATTCGTCAGACCTACTAATCAAAGGTCTTTGTTTGGATCCAAAAATAAATGGAAATTCCTTGAGGAATCAGGAAGAATGGAAGAAAAAGTTACACGTGTTTTTAAGGAGTAATGAATCTAAACTTACTCTGGTTACATCCCTGATATTATGGATTAAAAAAAAATGAGTTGATATTCTTTGTGCCATTAGTACAAAACCTACAGAGATAACTTGTGTTGCAGAGGGAAATTGTGTACATATAGTCCTTAAATTACGTCTTCAACAAATGCTTGGATAGGATGATTAAGAGAATAATATACGCCTAACTTCAAATTATAGGAAGAAATTAGTAAAATATACTGAAAAATATAGTTCGATAAAGCAGATAGCTTCGATATGTTCATGAGTAACATAATGAACACTTCTTTGAAACAGATACGATAACTCCTTACTTTGAATGCAGTGATCTTATGTACTAATATATTAAAAGAAAAAAAAGTTTGTTAATTTTAAGACGGGTTCCATAACTCTTGTGATTCACTTATCAGAAGATTGTAACGGAACTAAATTTAGAGAAGAAACATTCAATGTGAAACCATTGCATTTGCAAAAACAGTTACTCTTCTAATTTCAAAGGAACTTACCAGGTTTTAAATATAAAAGAAACTAAAACTGTCCAAATTGATAGTATATATATCACACATCAAGACATTTTTTTGCTAAAGCGGAATTGCCAATAAACGTCAATGCAAAGTGAAAAACAAGTCAACTCAAATAAGCGATCAGAAGAATCTACAAAAGATGAACTTGAAAGAATATACAACTGTATACAACCTTCGTCAGCACGATATTTTTCTTAGTTTTTCCATGGACTACGTTGTTAAAGATTGAAAAATATATACGCAATCAATTGTAAACTACACGGACAAGAAGTTCGGATATGCGATGGAGTACTTCGAAAACTTCATAACACACTTACGCCAGAACAACATTTTCTGCAAAATATTTTATGACTAGCTGCATGTGAACAGTATTCACAAAAACTAAAAAAAAAAAAAAATATTGAGATTTAGATTGAGAAGACAGTGTTCACCCAAAGAAGAATGTACAATACAAAGTTGCTTCTCAACACAGTAAATGATTGAAGAGACATCGAACAACTCCTAGTGTAACGATCCCGTTACTATGAGTTGGAGACGAAGAAATAATGGAAAAACTAAGTAAAAAAAAAAGAAGAAAGAAAATGTTTATAATTATGTAATATCGATGATTAACTTTCTCTGATCTGTAAAAACTAACAAGAATTTGTAACCTTTCCTCGTTTGCTTCTTTTTTTTTAAAAAAAAAGGCAAAAGAAATAATGTGAATCTACGATTGTGGTGAGTGAGAGAGAGAGAGAAATACATTCCTTTTTCTGTTTGGTCAATTCAAGGTCGCTTGCGCGGTAGGTAACGTGCCTTATCGCGATCGTAGCGCCGCTGTCCTTCGTGGGAGCTCGCAGCCTTTCCGGCTGCGAACTGACCTATGAATTTGGAAGAAAGGAGGACGTTTTCCTGCAGTCTCCTAGCAGGCGGATAATTTATCGTCGATGTTAGAAAATGGGACGCGTGTCTTGTTCGTTTGACTTAGTTTGTAGTGTCTGCTATTTTTTGCATTAGTTATATCTGGAAGGAGTTGATTCAATATACAAGAATAAAAGTGCAAGTTGTGTTGTGTTTCGTGATTTTCTTTCTTTTTGAAAAGAAAGGAAGAAAAATAGTGATACGACAAATTGCAAACGGAAGGTTGGTGTTTGACCATGTGCATTAGTGCTGTCTGAGTAAAATTGAAGAGGTTAGATTATGCTCTGTGATTATCCAGTGTCTGAATGGTGCTCGAAGTATTGAGTGGAATTTGTATTTGTTTAAATTTCCATACTTTTAAGTCAGACAAGTTTGTTTCGTGTTCAGGTGTGCAGGGGCATTTGATGAATTCAATCAGTGACGTAGAAATCTGTATAGTTGACCTAAGTCTTGGTCAATAAGTCGCTATTTCTTTCGGCGACAAAATCTATCGTATTTTATCGAGAGTGTTAAATGGTGAATTTCTATGTGGGTTCCTTACGGCAAGAAGAGTAGATGTGCTAGTGAGTAAAATAAATCTGTTCTTGGCTGTTGCCTTAAAAATAGCATGTTATGCATGCATTAATACTCGTAATATCCAGAATCTGAGGTGGTTTTTCTTTTGTTGGTGGAATGATAAAGTGGGATATTTCGAGTGAGAACAGAGGTCTGCTCCCCATTGCACGTTGGAACGCATGGTCTTGCAATATAATAATATTCCCTGCAATCGTAGTAACGACCACTCTCTGGGTTCAATTGTCTGACGGATTGGTGGAATGATAATGTGGAAAACGAGGGAGAGCATTTCAATTTGTTGAAACCAGACCTAAGTTTGGTCATAGTGGTTTTAGCGAACCTGGAAACAGAGCGTGACTTTCGATCTTTGAATGGAAATTAGTTTGGCTGAATGGTGGAATGAGAATGTTGAAGATTAGAGTAGTGGTGAATGTCGTTTGGTAAGAGACACCATACCTTATCTTGGGTTTGTCTCGTAGTATCACTGATTTCTTTAGTGACTCTCGATGTTTGTGGTCCGAGAGAGCCGACTGAATCAGTGATAGAACTACTTACTTTCGGACTTTTTCGGTTTTCAGACCTAAGCATTGGTCTTTGAGTTACTTTTTCGATCACAGCCTAAGCACGTTTATTCTTGTAATCTGATAAAGAACAGACGACAAGCAGACTGAGAGTGAGGTAGTAAATACCAAAGAAAGGTAATAAAAAAGAAGAATATAAGAGGTGAGTGTTCATTAATATATATATTATAGTTGATTGTCCTTTGTTTGTGTTCTATGTTTGTGGGTCGTCATTCTTGATTCCAAAATAGAGTCGATTAATAGATTATTTCTCTGAACCGCGTTGATAATTACGTGAATTTCGATTGATAATTCAGCATTGTATTTTTGGTAAGCGGGCTAAAACCCGATGCATATAGTAATTGTTTATAATCTGCTTTATTTTCAGCATATATTAATGCGATTAGTATTGAAATTGAGCCAAATAGTTTTTGAACAATTTTGAGATTTATCCTATTGCTTGCTATTGTAGGCGAATGGTGCGGTGAGGCACGGCACTCCAAATTTGCTGAAAGATTTTGACATACTTGTTAATTTAATTATTATTGTTGTTTTCAACATAAACCTAACGGATCTCTCGATATTGGAGATTCCCCCCCCCAAAAAAGGATTTTTCTTGATCGTTTTTCTAGATTGTTTTTTTTTCTCCTGAGAACTTTGATTTAAGATTCTGAAATTCGATTTAAGGAATTTATTCTCTCTACTCTGGTCAAGTAAATTGAAATTGATAAAAAGAAAAAGGAATTATAAATATTATTTACGAAATTCATATTGAGGTTAAATTGTTATTGTTCCTGGATAGGCTTATTACTCCGATGAGAGTTGAACTATAATATGATCAATGACTGAATATTATCGTTGAATCTATATTACGAACAGACGTCGAAGGAATAAAGAATTGTTTGTTGCTCAACATATATTTTACCCGAAATAATATTGTTTATTATTATAATAAATTATATACACTTGAATTGTTGTTGTTGTTATTATTTATTTATATATATTTACATATATTTATGACTGGTAATTGATATTTACATTTACTTATTGTTGATTATGCTGAATTATCCATCTGTACCTGCCGTATGACTCGGAATTGCGTTCTTCTTCGTAGATCCCTCTGAGGTCGGACTTGGGTAGTGTTGATTGGTCAACATTGCATGAGCTTTGGTATCCATGAATGTTGTCCTTTTAACATCGGCTCTTGTCCTGATAGCGGATGGGAAGGCTACAAAATGGTTCATAGGTCAGTTCCTCAATTCTTTTTTTTTAGTTTCATTTTTTTTGAACCATTTTTTTGCTTCTAGTCATATATGAATTTACATTCGAAGTTTATTGGAAGTAAAAACTATAATCGTGAGACAGTTTAATCATAACAGAGGGTAAAATATTTTGGATTAAATTGAATTAAATTGAGAATATTGAATATTAAGTGAAATTTAAGATTGTAATCAAGTCGATTGAATATAACAAACAAATATTTTTCAAGACTAGGTTTTGGTATATAGGGTTGTTCCATGCTGGTTCTCCTTGGTTGTTGTAGTATCCGTAGTTAGTGTAGTTATTAATTTGTTTATGCTAACCTGTTATATATTTTCTTGTGTATTATTTCTCTTGTTAAAAAAAAGCGTGTTAAAGGAATTTTTGTGAATTTGCCACTTTATGATGGATAATCGATCTGAGTTTGTGAGTATTAATATACCCGACGGGTATTCCGAACTTGTAACACGGGATAGAACTGGTTGTTGTGATGCTGATTCACGTTCTGATTTTGGGCAATTCAATATGTCATTAACTCCTCCCACTCAGGGAAGTCTTTACGCCAGACGGGTTTCAAATGAAGTCAATCGGAGTACTATTGGAAATAATGATAGTATGCATTCTGTTAGTTATGGGTTTAGTAGGCAAGTTAATGCAACTAGTTTAGGAGAGTCTCAGCGAGATGTAAGGCAAGTTGCCTTTGAAGCTCCATTAAGGCAATCTGAACAGACAGGGTTTGTAAATCGGGATTCTTTAAACGATAACGTTGCTGGAAATATTCAAAGTCAGAATACTAACAGATACCTTAATCTTCGTGACTATTATCGAAGAGTTTCTCAGATAAGGAATTCTACTCCGAAAGCTCCTTTGAGTTCTCCTTTTCTACAACCTATAAATAGATATGAAGCTAAGAATACTGCGGAATCTGGTGTACATGCTGGAGTTAATAGATTAGATTCTGGTGGGATCGAACATAACTTAATGGTAAAATATGCATTCAAAAGAAACAGTGAATCTCTTGAGTTGAGATTTAAGGATGTAAAATTAACATATGGGAGTAATAGTCATCAAGTTTTCAATTTATTGTTGAAAATAGAAGAAACATTATTAGAAACTAGTTATTCACTCGGGATGGTATTAACCGTTCTTGTCGCTAAATGTACTGGTGCTTTATTAAGAGAAATCTTATTTGCCATGAACAACAATGTAAGTTGGTATAATCTACGAGGGAATTTACTAAGTAATTTCGTTACTCCAGTGAGTAGACATTCTTTTGTGTCAGAATGTGTTTATAGAAGACAGAAGTTGTCTGAACAAGTTAATGATTATGTAAGATCTGTTATTGTAGCTATGAATGTTCTAGGATTTGATGGTCCGGAATCGGAATTAGTGAGTATAATTATGAGTGGTTTAAATCCCAATCAAAAGTACAGGATGTTGAATAACTATTTGCCTGCATCACGTTTGGAATTATTGGAAATGGCTGAAAAACACGTGTTGAGTTTTAGAAACCAGTTGGATTATAATAGAGAAATGAGTGATAATAGAAAAAAGTCTAGTGTTCTAGTACCGAGCTATCATAATAATAAATTGGGTCCGAATGAAGACTCGGTGAATAATACTTTGTTAGAAAATAAATGTAGATCAACCCTTTACGAAAATAAATTGAGTCGATCGATAGGTGGCTCTCGGGATTTTCGGAATTCTAGGGTTCCAAGTAATTTATCTGAGCCTCGATGGAATCCTAGAACAACTTCATCGTTTATTCCTTCAGAGATGGACAATACTGTGGCGTCTTTCGTTGTCGGAAAAATTAATAGTCAGTTGACGGACATTTGCGTCGACGGTGGTTCAAGCTTCAACATTGTTCGTGCAGATTTGGTTGGTGCTTGTGGTCTCGAGAAATATATTACTACAACACAAGAGAAATTAGTAAATGCTCCTTCAGGATTGAATTTTTCCACGAACAAGGAAATTGTGTTGACCGTCAATTTTTCAGGACACTTTGAAAGAGTTAGTTTCAAGGTGGTAGATGAGTTACCTTGTAAGTGTTTGCTGGGAACTCCGTTTTTGCGTTCCACCAATTCGGTTGTTGATTATTCTAATAATACCTTAGTTCTCCGTGGTGGCAAGAAAAGAATTGCATTGAACTTTAAGAAAACAGTTCGGCATTTTGGTTTTCAATCTAAAGGGTTTAAGTCTGGTCCTCATGCCGGCTAGTTGAAGGGGAAGAATGGAAATCAACAGAGAATACAGACTCGGGATTCTCTGGATCAAGATAAAATGGCTTCGATCTTTATATACGAAGATTTCTTTGATTATGGTTTGCGAGATGAAGGAATTCAGTGCGATTTGGATCTAGTTGATGCCGAATTTAGAATTTTGGAGATTCGTGCTCCGAATAACTTACAGCTTGGTCAACTTAGAGCGATGATTGATTCAGAAATCGATTCGGGTCATCATATAGAAAATACTTTATCTTCCATGGTTGATAGTTATGCGAGGGTTCAACCAGTTAGTAGTGTGCATGGTGCGATAGAAAGGTCCAACCGTCATTTGTCTCCGAACCGAAACTTAGTTTCTGGGACTTCGAAGCAGAATAACGATTCATTGCAGTTTAATTCGTGCAAGACTGGTGGTGTGATTGGAAACTCTTGTGACCAGCATCCATCTTACGTAAACTTGGTGACTTCGTCATCGAGATTTGGTTGTTCGTCTGGAACAGCTGCTTGTGCTAGTGGTTCAGATGGTGAAAGGAGGAATTCCATTCCTCGTTTGCCTTTTGATCAGAACTTGGGAGAGATGACATCGTTAATGAACAATGATACTATCAATTGTCGATCTGTTGAGACTTTAGGTGGTGCGAATGCAATGTCCGTTTTGTGAATCCGTCTAGTGGAACTTTGGTGACATCTACATGGGAAGATGGTTCTTTTCCGACTCGAACGTGTTGTAATAGAAGATCTGATGGTGCGAGTGACATGCCCTTTGGGAATAATTCGTCCATGGGACAAATAGTGAATTCTGAGTTCGACGTGAGATGTCGTAATTCGGGAGAATCTTTTCAGGATTATGATAGTGGTGCGAATGAAATGTGCTTTGGTCATCGGATTGTCGCTGATAGAGACACTTCGAAATTAGTTTTAAATAATGAAAGACCTAGTAATATGAATGTTTCGGAACTTACTGATGGTGTTAATCAGTCATCTAGCAAAACTGTTACTACAAAAGACAATTTAGATCTTGTTCAGAATGAGGATCCATCGGCAATTGAGGTTCCAGAATCTGAGAGTGTTAAGAAGAACAGTACTTGCAAAAGAAATAGGAATCGTAGAAGAAAGAAGAAAAGGGTAGATAATGTGACAGAATCCTCGAAAAATGGTAGTGTCTTGGAAAAACTAGATGATGTTAGTCCTTCGGGAGTGAATTGTTCGTCGAACGACAATGAACGTAAGGATGCGGTGTTAAACCATAGTAGTGGTTCCGAAGCGTCTGATGTTGACCTAGAACAGTCTGAAAATTTTCATAAATTAATTCAGCGGAATCGGAAGTTTCAGCCTCCTGACCTTTCATCTAATCAACGGGTAATGGCTCAGAATAACACACGGGTGAAGAATCAGAATTTAGGGCAAGACTCGTGGAAGTTCGATAACCCTGAGATTGTTGCTTTCATCGACTCAATGAAAACTAAATATTCCGATGTAATTTCCGATAGGGTTGGATGTGTAAAAGGGTTCGTTGGTCGACTCCATTTAAAGGAGAATAAACCTTTCAAGGATACCCCCTTTCCAGTTCCTAAAAATAAGGAGAAAATTTTTTATGATCAAATTGAAGAACTTGTTAACGAGGGGATTTTAGAAGAGGTTCACCATGCTAACTATGGCAGTAGTTGTTTTCTAGTGAAAAATAAGAACAATACATATCGAATAGTAGGAAATTACATTAAGGCTAATAGCTTAATTGTGAATGACGTATATCCATCCCCGAATTTAGAAGCGTGTCTGACAGGCCTTGCGGATAAGAAACTGTACTCTAAATTTGATTTAAAGCGGGCCTACAACCAAATCTACCTTGATAAATCATCACGTGAGATTACTACCTTGGTTACTCCCAAGGGATGTTATCAGTACACCCTAGTTCCGGTCGGAATAAAAACTGGGAGCAACATTTTGTCAAGGGCGATGGAAAAGGTATTAGGTGATCTAACAGATAAGGGTGTCAAAATTTATTTTGATGACGTCCTGGTAGCTAGCGATACAATTGAAGAACACATGTTAATGGTTGAAAAGGTGTTACAGAGGTTCAAAGATTATAACATAACTGTATCTCCTGACAAATGTTTCATGTTTTATAAAAGATCAATTATCTGGGGTATATTATTCAAGGAGACCAGATGGAAATTGACCCAGGCAGAGTATCTGCTATACGAAATATTCCTCCACCTCGTAATAGGCGTGGATTGTTGAAAATACTAGGAGTATTTAGTTATTATTCTAAGTTTGCGTCGGAGCTCCAACACCTAATGGCTCCCCTTAGTGCCTTGAAATCTCCTAAGATTAAATTTGTTTGGACTCAAGAACATCAACAAATTCTAGATAAATTAAAAATATTTTGATAGATAACATAGTTTTAAAGACTCCAGACCTTAACAAACGTTTTGTAGTCCACGTCGACGGCAGTGGAAAAAGTATTGCCGGATGTATTTCCCAAAGGAATGCGAATGGGGACCTTCAACCTGTGTGCTTCTATAGCAAGAAACTCTCAGAGGCGGATAAACACCGCAGTATTTATGAGATAGAATTTATAAGTCTTGTAAAAACAATATCTCGTTATAGACACTACTTGGTTAATGAGTTTGACGTGTTAACAGACAATAAAGCCTTGTCCTGGATACTTAATAACAGTAAAAGGCTCTTAAAGTACGGTCCTTTCGTCGAAACGCTTTGTCAGTTTAATTTTAAGATACGCCATATAAAGTCAGCGGAGAATATAGTAGCGGATTTCTTGACACGAATCTACGATCCGCTTGAATTCAGTATATTGGATGGACCGGTAGGATTAGCTGCATTTAGAAGAAATATGAATATAATGCATCTTTGGAATTTGCCATTAATTAAGGATCCTATCGATAAATTACAACGAGAAGATCCAGATTTAGATAATATTATCAGAAAAATTGAGAACGGTGACGATGTTCAAGGGTATCTCCTTAATAAGAATATTCTGCTAAAAAGAACTAATTCGGCGATTAACCCCTATAAGATAGTAATCCCGAAAGATTTGAGGAAGGTGCTTATAGAATATCATCATGAAGATGCGTTGATTGGTGGTCATGCTGGTGTGTCAAGAACATTAGCTAAACTGATGAAGAAATTTACCTGGGAAGGATTGAAAGAAGACGTCAAAAATTTCGTAAGTACGTGTGATGTGTGCCAGAAGGTTAAGGAATCGAATCAAAAGAAAATGGGACATTTAATTTCTGATTTCAGTAAGAGAGTTAATTCTCATTGGATGTTTGACATAGTAGGTGCATTACCAAATTCGAATGGATTTAAATTTATACTTATAGGTGTTGATAACGCCAGCCGATTTGTGGTTTTGGAGCGTTTGAGAACCATAAGTTCCAGTGTTGTTGCTAACAAGATGATGGAAATATTCAGTCGACTAGGTTTTCCGGAGGCCCTGTGCACTGACAATGCTTCAATTTTTGTTTCCGAACACTCCATGAAATTCCTGTTTAGTTTGGGTATCAAGCACATACGGATGAGCCCCTATCACCCTGGTGGTAATGCGGCTGAAAGATTTATAAAAACCCTGAAGGCATCCCTTAGAGCTTACATCTCGACGAAGCAACATCTGTGGTCAACTCTTGTGCCGGAGCTCCAATTCACCTTAAATATAAGCGAGCACTCAGGATTAAAGATGTCGCCCATCGAAGTATATTTTGGACGTCCATATAATACACCGTTAGGAAACCGATGGAGCATCAATGATTCTGATTTTGGTGGAAAATCATCTGCTCAGATATGGAAAGAAGCTATTCAGAATATGGAGAAAAGTTGGGCAACAAGGCGTAAGTTGATGTTAAGAAGAAGAAATCCCGTTAATTTAGACATAGGACAAAGTGTCCTCTTAAAGGCACACGTTAAATCATCATTAAGAGATAAGGTGGCGAAATCTTTAAGCGACAAGTGGTATGGTCCATTTGTAATTAGGAAATTTTTGACACCGATTACCGTCTTAGTTTCTGATGAGAATGACACGCCAGACTCATATCGCCGTTCGCATGTCTCAGAATTGAAGGTCTATAGGAGTAGGAGAGATTAAGATTAATATTGTCAGAACTTAGTTGTCCTGGTCTTGAAAAATAGTATTGGTTTGTTTGTATATGTAGTTATGATATAAGAAAATTTTAAATGAATTAACTGTGATATTTGTCGAGCATTTGTTATTATTGTTGTTTGTTATATACTTATTTATTCATTATGGCCATAATGAACAAAAAATGTAAATAATTGAGTATTTATTGTTGTTTTAGCATTTGCTATTATCATTTATTTTGCATTTGTTGTTGTTTGTATTGTTATGAACGTTACTTATGATATTTATATATTCCGTAGCTATCCAGTCTGGTAACGAAAAATTTCTTTGTGGAGAATTTTTCTTTTTTCGACGAAGGCCAGCCTGTAACGATCCCGTTACTATGAGTTAAAGACGAAGAAATAATGGAAAAACTAAGTAAAAAAAAGAAGAAAGAAAATGTTTATAATTATGTAATATCGATGATTAACTTTCTCTGATCTGTAAAAACTAACAAGAATTTGTAACCTTTCCTCGTTTGCTTCTTTTTTTAAAAAAAAAGGCAAAAGAAATAATGTGAATCTACGATTGTGGTGAGTGAGAGAGAGAGAGAAATGCATTCCTTTTTCTGTTTGGTCAATTCAAGGTCGCTTGCGCGGTAGGTAACGTGCCTTATCGCGATCGTAGCGCCGCTTAAATATAAAAGAAACTAAAACTGTCCAAATTGATAGTATATATATCACACATCAAGACATTTTTTTGCTAAAGCGGAATTGCCAATAAACGTCAATGCAAAGTGAAAAACAAGTCAACTCAAATAAGCGATCAGAAGAATCTACAAAAGATGAACTTGAAAGAATATACAACTGTATACAACCTTCGTCAGCACGATATTTTTCTTAGTTTTTCCATGGACTACGTTGTTAAAGATTGAAAAATATATACGCAATCAATTGTAAACTACACGGACAAGAAGTTCGGATATGCGATGGAGTACTTCGAAAACTTCATAACACACTTACGCCAGAACAACATTTTCTGCAAAATATTTTATGACTAGCTGCATGTGAACAGTATTCACAAAAACTAAAAAAAAAAAATATTGAGATTTAGATTGAGAAGACAGTGTTCACCCAAAGAAGAATGTACAATACAAAGTTGCTTCTCAACACAGTAAATGATTGAAGAGACATCGAACAACTCCTAGTGTAACGATCCCGTTACTATGAGTTGGAGACGAAGAAATAATGGAAAAACTAAGTAAAAAAAAAAGAAGAAAGAAAATGTTTATAATTATGTAATATCGATGATTAACTTTCTCTGATCTGTAAAAACTAACAAGAATTTGTAACCTTTCCTCGTTTGCTTCTTTTTTTTAAAAAAAAAGGCAAAAGAAATAATGTGAATCTACGATTGTGGTGAGTGAGAGAGAGAGAGAAATACATTCCTTTTTCTGTTTGGTCAATTCAAGGTCGCTTGCGCGGTAGGTAACGTGCCTTATCGCGATCGTAGCGCCGCTGTCCTTCGTGGGAGCTCGCAGCCTTTCCGGCTGCGAACTGACCTATGAATTTGGAAGAAAGGAGGACGTTTTCCTGCAGTCTCCTAGCAGGCGGATAATTTATCGTCGATGTTAGAAAATGGGACGCGTGTCTTGTTCGTTTGACTTAGTTTGTAGTGTCTGCTATTTTTTGCATTAGTTATATCTGGAAGGAGTTGATTCAATATACAAGAATAAAAGTGCAAGTTGTGTTGTGTTTCGTGATTTTCTTTCTTTTTGAAAAGAAAGGAAGAAAAATAGTGATACGACAAATTGCAAACGGAAGGTTGGTGTTTGACCATGTGCATTAGTGCTGTCTGAGTAAAATTGAAGAGGTTAGATTATGCTCTGTGATTATCCAGTGTCTGAATGGTGCTCGAAGTATTGAGTGGAATTTGTATTTGTTTAAATTTCCATACTTTTAAGTCAGACAAGTTTGTTTCGTGTTCAGGTGTGCAGGGGCATTTGATGAATTCAATCAGTGACGTAGAAATCTGTATAGTTGACCTAAGTCTTGGTCAATAAGTCGCTATTTCTTTCGGCGACAAAATCTATCGTATTTTATCGAGAGTGTTAAATGGTGAATTTCTATGTGGGTTCCTTACGGCAAGAAGAGTAGATGTGCTAGTGAGTAAAATAAATCTGTTCTTGGCTGTTGCCTTAAAAATAGCATGTTATGCATGCATTAATACTCGTAATATCCAGAATCTGAGGTGGTTTTTCTTTTGTTGGTGGAATGATAAAGTGGGATATTTCGAGTGAGAACAGAGGTCTGCTCCCCATTGCACGTTGGAACGCATGGTCTTGCAATATAATAATATTCCCTGCAATCGTAGTAACGACCACTCTCTGGGTTCAATTGTCTGACGGATTGGTGGAATGATAATGTGGAAAACGAGGGAGAGCATTTCAATTTGTTGAAACCAGACCTAAGTTTGGTCATAGTGGTTTTAGCGAACCTGGAAACAGAGCGTGACTTTCGATCTTTGAATGGAAATTAGTTTGGCTGAATGGTGGAATGAGAATGTTGAAGATTAGAGTAGTGGTGAATGTCGTTTGGTAAGAGACACCATACCTTATCTTGGGTTTGTCTCGTAGTATCACTGATTTCTTTAGTGACTCTCGATGTTTGTGGTCCGAGAGAGCCGACTGAATCAGTGATAGAACTAATTACTTTCGGACTTTTTCGGTTTTCAGACCTAAGCATTGGTCTTTGAGTTACTTTTTCGATCACAGCCTAAGCACGTTTATTCTTGTAATCTGATAAAGAACAGACGACAAGCAGACTGAGAGTGAGGTAGTAAATACCAAAGAAAGGTAATAAAAAAAGAAGAATATAAGAGGTGAGTGTTCATTAATATATATATTATAGTTGATTGTCCTTTGTTTGTGTTCTATGTTTGTGGGTCGTCATTCTTGATTCCAAAATAGAGTCGATTAATAGATTATTTCTCTGAACCGCGTTGATAATTACGTGAATTTCGATTGATAATTCAGCATTGTATTTTTGGTAAGCGGGCTAAAACCCGATGCATATAGTAATTGTTTATAATCTGCTTTATTTTCAGCATATATTAATGCGATTAGTATTGAAATTGAGCCAAATAGTTTTTGAACAATTTTGAGATTTATCCTATTGCTTGCTATTGTAGGCGAATGGTGCGGTGAGGCACGGCACTCCAAATTTGCTGAAAGATTTTGACATACTTGTTAATTTAATTATTATTGTTGTTTTCAACATAAACCTAACGGATCTCTCGATATTGGAGATTCCCCCCCCCAAAAAAAGGATTTTTCTTGATCGTTTTTCTAGATTGTTTTTTTTTCTCCTGAGAACTTTGATTTAAGATTCTGAAATTCGATTTAAGGAATTTATTCTCTCTACTCTGGTCAAGTAAATTGAAATTGATAAAAAGAAAAAGGAATTATAAATATTATTTACGAAATTCATATTGAGGTTAAATTGTTATTGTTCCTGGATAGGCTTATTACTCCGATGAGAGTTGAACTATAATATGATCAATGACTGAATATTATCGTTGAATCTATATTACGAACAGACGTCGAAGGAATAAAGAATTGTTTGTTGCTCAACATATATTTTACCCGAAATAATATTGTTTATTATTATAATAAATTATATACACTTGAATTGTTGTTGTTGTTATTATTTATTTATATATATTTACATATATTTATGACTGGTAATTGATATTTACATTTACTTATTGTTGATTATGCTGAATTATCCATCTGTACCTGCCGTATGACTCGGAATTGCGTTCTTCTTCGTAGATCCCTCTGAGGTCGGACTTGGGTAGTGTTGATTGGTCAACATTGCATGAGCTTTGGTATCCATGAATGTTGTCCTTTTAACATCGGCTCTTGTCCTGATAGCGGATGGGAACGCTACACTAGCAATTATTTTAAGGAAGATGCTGTAATGTTTCACCGCTTATGATTGATAGTTCAACACTCTTTAACCACCTCAAGACTTTCCTATTCACTCTTTATAGTGCACCTGAGATCATTACACTCAATATTGCATGCAATTAGCAGAAGGTTATAACATAACACCTTCAAAGAGCTGAAACATCCAACACCTGCAATGAATTGTTACTGTTACTGATGGTGGATTTTGAAACCAGCTTCTACGTTAGAACTGCAGTTCGTGCCTGTTTTAAGTGCTATGGATGTTAGTAAGTATAATGTTAGGTCTAAATATTAATTTACGGTAGCATCTTTTTCTTTATTTTCAGAACAAGAAACAAGTCGGTTAAAGAGTCAAATTTTTATATATATATATTTATCACAGTTCCAGACTCTCACCAAATTCTTTCGAAATGACTTTCCCGAAGTTAAGAATTAGTTAAATCGCTTTCACGCTTACCCGAAAGATGTGAATTCATCTTATTTGGTTGAAATTGTTAAGCATGTAAAAGAAAGAATTTACAAGACACGAGTTAAAAACTGAGTCAATTTTATACACACATTTTGCTTTCACCACTAAAAGTTTCCTTAAAATTGTCCAGTAGCACAACCCAACGCCCTAATGTCTCTAATCTATCGATTTCTTTGTAATCATTGCTGAACTTGGCCAATACTTGGATAAGATGGGTAAGAAATCAGATGGTGTTGGCATTGTTGTTTTTACTTAGCGTTTACCCCCCACCTGCCGGCAGCCATGGCCCTGGTGCAGTGCCATACAATGGATGTCGTCGCCATACAATGTTGTATTTCATCTTTATAAATTGGGGATAGAACATGTTGGGAGTAAGCAGCATTAATTTTCACTTGTGTTTTGGTCTTTTCTCTATAGCAGAAGAAAGTAAAAATCATAACACCTTTCGAAAAACCTTGAATTGATGTATCAAGTTATATCGGTCTTTTGGATGAACAGCCACAGTCCCTTAGATAAATTTATGCTTCCCACATTGTCACAACAAATTTCTAGCGGTTCCAGTTAGGTAGAGCTCGTACAGCCTTCTGCCCATGCTCTTTGTCTCCGTAATGCTAACGCATGCTGCTGTCCTTGCGGACATTTTGCAGTCTCAATTTGTGAAGGATTGCATGACTCACTGTAATTGGGCTACATTTAACCGTTTGACTGTAACATGGTGAGGCAGTAAATCCTCATAGACAGCTATATCTGGGATCTTTATTATCACAGATCTTGTGAGTTCCACTGATGTCCTCTTTGGATGCAATTCCTTTGGTAATAACAGTTGTAGAGAAGGATGCTGTGCATAATGTTTAATTAAATGACTAACAGTGGCCCGTCTCATGACAAAGCCATTATTTTGACGCTGTTCTATTATGAAGGATATGCTAAAGTTTCCATGGGTCAGAGCCATGACGTATCTTCTTATTGGCATTTTGCCTACTACAAGACCTTCACTCTGCTACACAAATAAGAGATTGATTTACGTTGCGTACAGTTTTCTTGCTCTGTAAAACCCAATTTGACAGGTGTCATTGTCTTCAAGTTGTTCGGATGAAAAAATGATCAGCTTCTGTATTGGAGTGGGAGGAGGAGTGAACTCAGTGCTTTGAGCTAATTACACAGGTTGTGTTTGTTGGAGAAGGTCTTTTAACTCTATTTATAGTTTACTTCTGTTGTTATTTTTATTAGTTATTCATTTATTGAATTCTGTGATCCATGATTTTGAATGACAAGATAAAAAGAGCAAGTAAAAACAACTGCAATGATAAAAATGATATAAAAAGAGTTATCCGTTGATTTCTAAATTATTGATATTGAGAATGTTGAATCTTAACTTAACTCTAATACAGTGAAACCTGTCTTTAGCGGACTCGCAAATATTTCCGTTGAAGTCAGGTTTCCGCTTAATGGAGGTAGAATTTTCCTTTAAAAAGTATATGTATAACAAACATACTGGGAAAACATATTGCTGTGCGTACGTTGTTCAATTACAGTACTTCTTTCTTCTACAAATTAATACACAAAATCTTCAAATGAACATAAAATATGCTTGTCTTTTATTTTTTTCCAATAGTCAGTAAGGATTTCTGTATATATATTGCTGCTAGATTTTCCGCACACACTTTAGCCTCAGATACTACATTTACTAAATCAGTGACATTTTTCTGCAAGAAAAATTGTCCAAAACTATTTAACAAAAGAACGAAGATTTATTGCAGATAGTGTAATGTATATGTTTGCCCCTCACAGGATGTCTAAAAACTTTCTAAACACTGTAGTCCGGAACTCAGAATTTTCCTTTAAAGGTTTATTTTACCTTCCGTTGTCCACATAAAACAGTTTCCACTTAATGAAAGAATTTTTACACGTTTTTTACTCCAAAATTCATGAGATCTTGAAATGTTTCCGTTTAAGACAATTTTCGGTCTAATAAAGAGTCTGTTGAAGGCAGGTTTTACTGTACTAAACAAGTTAAAAAAAACTCTTACAGAGAACGTAAAACTTCTAAAATATCATTGAATAAAGTGAACAAACCTTTAAAATATTTTATTCCTCTTAGGTTTTAGGTATCTTCAAAGAAACTATGGTTATATGATCTTAATCTTGGCAATTACTTTGAAATTCTACATAAAGAAGAGTAAGATGTATCTCTTCCCTCTCAAGGAAGTAAGTTTTCTCTTTATCTTTGTTTAATTATAGACATTCCTTCTACTCCTACTAAACGTGAAATCTTGGTTTCGATTACAAAGGGTGTAATTTTTATGTATATTTTTAAAATGTTACTTATATTCTCGAGAATCTCAACGTCTTATGTTTATTTCTATTAACAATTGTAACGTGGAGGTTGGGTTTCACGTTATTTCGTGGGTTCTGTCTCATGCTCGGGCGATATTTTGTAATAATGATAATAGGTATTTTTAGTTTTACATATGGAACGGACAAATACAATTTAGTAATTTGTCATGCTTCCATCTAACCAAAGGGCCTTCTTGAATGTCTTTCATGAAATATGGTACAGAGCTCGATTCATGCCGAATGTATAGAATTTTTGTTGTCACACCATTGTGAGACAATCGGGACCATTGGATTAAAAGATAACAAACCCCAATCTATACAGAATGAGACAACAACAAAATTATGTGAAGGGCTGACCACTTACTAATCAACTGAAATCCGTCTAATCGGCCATAATACTTCGTGGGTTGAAACGATAGAAAGAAAAAATAGTAGTGGTTATTATCCATTTAGCTATATTATTAGTTGGTTGGGTTGAGATTTAGCTTCCCTCTCAGCATCAAAGCTATATGAGACGTGAACTTAGAATGTGTGCTCCAGACCGCATGATCTCCAGCCGGGAATCGAACCCGGGACTTGAGCATCGAAGATGCGTATAGCCACGAGGGAGCTTAGCGGTATTATTAAAATCACTAAATCTACATAGTATAGGGGTTTGGAAAGAATTTAATCACTTACCAAGAAAAACAGAAAACACTTGAAAAAAAAAGAGAATAAATGAAATGCAATATTTTTTCGCTTGGTACGATCAAAATGTTTGCTCTTATGTCTGCAGGGAAATCACTCTCTATATTGCAGCCAATGGATGAGCCGAAGTCACGCGTGCGACGTCACAAACTTAGTAGATGTTTACGAAACAAACTGAGGTGCCCAGTCAGTCAAGATGAAGTGTATTGTTGAACAGAGTCATTTGAAAACACATCATGGAGAGCACACAGTTGTGAGTGCTTACCCTTTACGAGTTTAAACTAAGGCTTTTAACACACAATTATGAGTAGTTATCCTTTATGAGCTTAAACCGAGACATTCTACTATCTAGTCGCGAAAAACAATAACAATGCATTTTCTTGCCTGTGACTAGGGACTGATAAATGAGAACTATAGCAATCAACAAAAGGGATTTCTGATGAGCCCCTCAGCAATATCGTGGAAGCGGGCCCAGGAAAAAGTGTTCATGCCTTTGCAGACGAGTTGGCCATAGACTCTACCACTGTCGTTCGGTGGCTTCCTGTAATAGGTAAGGTGAAAAAGTTGGAGTGGGTGTCGTATGAGTTGACACCAGCTGACAAGGATCCTTATCTGGAGGTGTGTAGTTCTCTGAGTGTACTTAATAACCGGGAAGGTTTCCTACATCAGAGTGTCAATTAGATGAAAAATGGCTGTGCTGCGACAACCACAGTCGGTCAGGACTGGATGGACCGTGACCAACGTCCAAACTCACCTCTCCACTCGCATCATGCTTTTCTCCATCGATGTGAAACCGTCACTGCTGAACATTATAATGGAGAATTCCATCAAATCACCGAAAACGTGTCCACAACCATGCAGCAATAAGTGCCAGACATGATACCTTTCTGTTGAACTTTCATATTACGCTCGAAGGACGGTGCAGACTCTCCATAAGTTGCAGTATGGAACCCTTCCTCACCAACCATATTCTACTGTTCTACTGACATTTCTCCCACCGACTATCGTCTCTTCTGGCATCTTGACCACTTTCTGGCAGAGAATCCATAACAATCTGGCGTTGCAATGTGCAGTTGAGAGCTTCGCATCGCAGACTCTAGCCTTGTTTCGTCATGAATATGCTGCTATAGCTGGAGACTGTTCTAACCAGATATTTCTTCGGCCTTTGAAAGTTACACGTCAGTCGGAGATTTCAAGAAAAACAAATCCTATCTCTGTCTCTCTTTTCTCTTCTCTTCTCTCTCTCTCTCTCTCTCTCTCTCTCTCTATATATATATATATATATATATATATATATATATATATATATATATATATATATATATATATATATATATGGTGTGTGTTGTGTCATGACGTCTGTTAGCAGCGAAGTATTTATATGTTTTTTTTTTCCACCATTCATCTTGGAAACAGTTATATTGCTGTCGTTTCCATATTTGGGTAGGTAGTAAATATTACTTATAATAAAAATAATCCAAAGAACTAATCTCGTTTGGAATTTTTGGATTTATCATTAACTATGTTCTCATATTTTAAATTGGATTAGCTATAAGGAAACAAAAGAAACATTATGGGTTTTATGGTTTTAGTTCTTATAAAATTTTGCTTTATATTTTTAGTTCCAGTATTCTTCCACATAATTGTGAGAATAGCATCTCGGTGGTATAAAATTCTCTTCTGGCTTAAAGTATCGTACTTTAATCTTGGGTCATATGTGTGCAAATTAATGACATTATTCCCGCAGATTCTCCTATTTTCTTCCACATCCTAACTTAACTCCCCCCCCCCTTCTCTCCCAAACTTATTCACTTGCATCTATCAACTAAAAATTTTTATTCCATTTTCTTTCTACAGCACAACTCGTCCCATGGCAAATATCTTGGATAGTATATTAAACGGAATCTCCTTCTTTGTATTTAGTCATATGATTGGTGTGAACCAGTCCATAATGCATGATCATCTGCAAGCCCTTGTCAGTGTTAGTGCGTCTTTTATCCGTGTTTCGTAGCTTTTGCAACAGGTATCTTCTATTATCTGATGTATGCAAGGGCGTTCATCAGGGGGAGCAAGGTGGGGCGCTCGCCCCCCCCCCCTTAGAGGAAATTGTGCTTCGGAAGATTGAAAACCCAATAGATATTTTAGAATAGTTACGGCAAAAGTTGAGACTACATTTGAAATATCGCTTATACTTGCTCCTCCCCTTGGAAACCACAACATGGGCGCACTTGGATGTGTGTACTATAGTCTAGGTCTTACCCTAGGATTCTATCCCACTCTAAATCCTTCTTCTAACTTTTTAACTAGTCATCATGTCATAAGATGTGTTCACACCAGATATTCCTATTTTATCGTATCTAATCCTTTTCAATATTTTTTGATTTGTTACTCTGTCCACTCTTGGAATTTTGGAAACAAGTCTGTAGCACCACACTTCAAAGGCTGTTATACGTTTCTTATCTATTTGGCCGAGCATCCAGGTCTCGCTACCATATAAATATAAAGGTAGTTAGTAAGCTCTTGCGAATTCTCGTATCAGTATTACAGAAAGTAAATATATTCTGTTTACTGTTAAAGGTGGCTTTAACTTGGTTTATTCTACTAACAACTTTTACCTTGAATCTTCCATTTGGTGTTATCTTACAACAGAGCCGTAGCTAAGGGGGGGGCCAGCGGGGCGCCCGCCCCGGGCGCTGATAGAAAGGGGGCGCCGAACGAACAAGGAGAAAGAAAAAGTGGTGTTGGACATGATTAAAGATGAGTCGCCCCCAGAAAGTATTAGTGCCCTATTGGATCAATATTGCTGTCGGTTATCATTGAAATACATAGATTTCTTAAAAATTTTCTTGCTCGCTTCGCTCGCAATTCAAGAGTTTGAATAAGTCACAACAAGTTTTTACTTATTACTTAAAGAGTCATTATAGATGATTTCTTAATGACATGTGGTATACAAGGCGCCGAGTAATGACTTATAGTGTACGCAGGAGCATTTGCAAAATCCGAAACGAGCAAAGTCGTGTTCGGTGTTTTGACAGTGATGAGGTTGCTCAGTTCGAAACGTTTTTCTACCCAATCGGATTAATCACGAAACACAGTGGGGCCAAAGCACTGAATTCTTGACAAAAATAAGAATTCGCAATATGAAGCAGAACACTGAAAGAAAACCAATTAGTTCAGTGTGTGCAGTTGCTACAATAATATTATTTCGACATTATTTAATCAAAAACAGAGTTTTACATTATAAAAGGAAATATTCCTTATATTCGCACCTAAATTATATAACAGATTATATGATTGGCATAAAGAAACGCATGGGCAATATGCTTTGATTTGCCAATTTATGATTGGCTTACATTCTTACGCATGAAAGGAAAAAGTGTACTTATTTATTTTACAACTGAAGAGTAATAAAATTGAAGAAACGTTCTTGCTCCTCAAAATTATTTCAAAGTTGTGGAGGATTCGTTATGACAATGAGGATGCAAGGACGCTTCAATGCATAAAAATTATCTCATTACAAGTTCTCGATATGAATATATTATCAGATATATTAAATATATGATTTACAAACATCAGTAACCTGTTCAGGTTGTTTCATATATTGCATCGTGCATTACGTGAGCTCATTTCAGGGCTTGATTGGAACACTTCTGTGCACGCGTCACAGAAAATAAAAAATAAAATAAAATAAATAAATAAATAAAATAAAAAATAAAAATTCTGAATTGATCAACACCATTTTCAATATGGTTCTACCTTATGGTCCATAGATTGTTTAGCAAACATTGGCGTTTCAAAATGTCGCCACCATTAATCAAATATGTTTGACTAGAGTTTAGTTCTGTTGGTGAATGCCAGAAAAATATGACTAGATGTTGGAATCAAGATGGGTCCTGGGGACGAAGCCCCAACGAGGCCTGGGGGCAAAATTACCAGAATCGACCTATATTCAACCTTGTCACTGCGTACATGTGGAACACACGTCTAATAACCTAACACTTATTCTCACATTCATCCCAAATCAATTCAAAAGCAGCATTGCATCCAGAAGGCGGTTTTCCTCAAACATTTTCATGCGCTATTTTTTCCAAAAAGTGCAAATATGTGCAGGTTTACTCTTTGCATACAGTAAGAACAATGTTTTCGCTACAGGCATATTAAAAACTCACAGACATATTATGCCATATTTTCTACTAAAATGCCATTCTATCGTTTGACCATAGTTTATATGCTTTCAGTACCACAGCATTTTCCAAATATGATATTAAGTAGGGGATTATCATAGGAATATGATAATGATATTAGCATCATTCCAAATATGATTATTGACTACGCACCACATCAACATTCTAAATATATGATATAAAACGATACATACATGTCGGTTGTGTCACCATGTTTACCAGCCACTGAATATCTACACGTAATGGAGGAATAGTCGCATTCAAAATCAATTTCCTATTTTCTGTCACTAAGCAGCGCCTCTTCGACTTCGGCGGATAACCAAATTTACACGTCCCATGAGTTCATTGTAAACTGCTATCACCTCTTTTCCTGCACACTATCTTATGTGTACACTATTAAGGTTTCATTACAACAAATTATATCGAGTCAATCTTTTACTTCATTCTTCGAGTTTTTGCTAAGAATTGCCTAGTTTGGTCCCACTGTGCGACGGTGAGAATGAAGGAATGAAAGTGAGAAGAGTGAAGAGACACATTCAAACTGCTGTTTGCGCGGGAATATTAAAAAAAAAAAAGGTAAACGAGGAGAACAATAACATTTTCGAACTTCAATAGAATAGGGGCTTAAGGGATCAGAACTTAGCCCAACGAAGTTCGACTTTTGCCGACACTTATCACTACCAACGATTTATTTTTAAATTTCGTTGACATATCAAATGCTTCCAATTTGGAGGAATTTATTAGGGTCATTTTTTCATCAACTTTTTGTATCGCCAGCATATTATTTTGTGCATACGTGTCTAGTTGTGTGATGTTTTTATCTATCTACGTACATACAAAACGTAAGTACACACACTCTTTATATATGTACGTGTTAGTGTATTTTAATATGTTAATTAATAATAAGTATCTTAAATTCGGAACTTTCATTCATTAAGAAATTAAGTAATTACTATAATTTCAGACATATGTAGTAGCCAAAGTATATTTTGGATTTTAAGTACAAAAATTGAACATATTGTTCAACACCATCGATCAATACTTAGAAATTCACAAAGAAGGTTCCTTCTGAATTTCCATTACATTTTACAAAATATTTCTTACTGTAAAAAGATCGAAATTAAAATGCTATTGATGTGGTCACATAGAGAATAAAACTTAAAATTTTACATTTATTACTGGAAATTAATACTGTCACCCATTTCGAACAATTTAAAAGCACATAGTTTTTAATGTATTAAAATTTCATTTCGTATCGATAGTATGAAACGTTGTAAATAGTAGTAACTCTTCATAACTGTTCTCCTAGTGAATCTGTATACAACCAAAGATAGTTTTGTCAAGTTTAACAAAAAGGCCAAAATAAGACTCTTCTTGAAAAAGGATACATAATGATCGTTTTTGGTTCCTGCAATGGTCTTCCAAGAAGATTAATAAAAATTCATTGTACCATGACAACAAAAGCTGCTTTTCTGATATATCATAATTATTGGTAAGGTGAGTGTAAGGGGCGCCGAATTCTACTTCGCCCCGGGCGCCGAAATCTCTAGCTACGGCTCTGTCTTACAACCAAGATACTTGAAATCTGACACATTCTTCAACTTCTGTCCATCAATAGAACATCTTAATTTTGTTTAGTTCTTACTTGCTACCATTACCTTTGTCTTAGCTGTCTTAGAGCGATTGATCTTCATATTATAATTTTTGAGTACTTGACGAATCATATTAAGCACGGCTTTCTACTCTTGCTCATATTCTGCTAACACAACTATGTCATCGGCAAATCCAAAGAAGTCCACTTTCTCATCGTGTATCTCCATTCCTTTATTTATTTATTTATTTTATTTTCTCTTGTAATTCGTCCGTTCTGTTGAATATATTATCCATTAAATAGAATAGGTGATAAAGAACAACTTTGTCTTACACTTGCTTGATATCATCTTCCTCAATATATTCGCCACATCTTATCACAGTGGTTTATTTCTATACAACCGTTGTATGAACTCCCTATTTCTATAATTTACGCTCAACCGTTTCAGCATTCTAAACATTATTTTCCAATCAACTCTTCCAACTGACTTTTCCACATCGACAACAGCAATATACGTACTTTTATCTTTCGTATCCTCTTCTTCAAGACTAAATGCAATCCTAATATTGCTTTTCATTTTCTCTTACTCTTCTGAATCCAAATTGCTCATCTCAATGATAGATTCCAGCTTTCCTTCAATTATTCATAGAACGGTGGCTGTTGGTATTTTCAACTCATGAATTTATTAAGCTCATAGTTCTCGATTGTTCACATTTGATGGCAGACTCTGTTTTGCGTAATAGTACAGTAACACACTTTCTAAAGCCTTCCAGAAGTTGTCCTATCTCATACATTCTTTTGCACCAAGCGAAACAGTTCGTTAGTATTTGACAATCTGTGGCCTTGATAAGTTCTGTCAGAACGATATAAATACCCCCTTTCTTCTGTTTCTTTATGGTCTTTCAAATTCAGCGCCCAGTATACAATCTTCTTTCTCATCCTGTGCAGCCTTATCTTCCTCTTTCAATTCATTCCACCGTAGAACTTTTCCACGGAATAAACATATAATACAGAGTACATTCTGTGAACCACTTCAGCCACAAATAAGTATTCTTTGAATACTATATATACATTCAGTACTAAATTTTGATAAAGAAAAGAACAGAATAAAATATTTTATTGTCGTTAAACTTTACAATCTATAGGCAACGTCCATTTAGTATATAAATATAACTAATATTATTCATCAGTAATAATCAACCACAATATAGAAAATTTAGTGAATGGTTGATGTAATAACAAAATAAGCAAACTTCGTAATACTACAGAGATGATCAACCTTACGCCGAATTGACACCCATTCTTTTTCTTATATATATATATATAGTTTAGTATATAAGTCCATATGTTAACTAATGTTACTGAATACTTTGTACGTACTTAAGTGTTCTGTAATAAAAGACTAAGAAATCATGGACTCAATTTTATAAAGTGGTAATATTGATTTCATTATCATAATCATAATTTCTCAATATTACTTTGTTCTAAAGGTTATAGATGTAAAATGTAAAATTCAAACAAATAAAATTAGTTAACATTTTTTAAAAAAAATAATGTAAGCAAAAGAGGTATTGAGAGTACAAAAGAGGTTTGAAGTGACAAAGAAGGAATAATCTACATACATAATTTTATTTATTTATTTATTTATTTATTTATTCCAAAGTTCATTCTAAAGTTCAACATACTTTGCACATTATTGTTTAAAAACTTTTCCAAGATGAATTACTTGATCTTCTTGATCTTACCTGCAGAGAACTGCTCTTTGCTCTTATAATGTCTAAATCTTTTAAAATTTCAGTCTATGTTACTATATAGATTATAATCATAGGGAGCAAGATCTAGTGAATACAGTGGATTGGCCTTGCATTGAGCCTACAAATCCTTTAAATATCCAGTGATTTACTATCCTAGTATGAAAAAGATTTGTTGTTCGTTAAAAAGTAAACTTACATTTCATTCTCGTTTCCCTTTCAACACTTCTTAATTTTCTCCAGGACGTTTCAATTATAATCTTCATTAGTTCTTTGGCTCTTCTGACGATACTTTGTATTTGGTAACATTACTTCGCAGTTATAAAATAAGAACTATTATAATACAATAAGTAAAAAGCAATTGTTTACTCTTGTGTTTACCTTTACATTATATTATAAATTATTAATATATTCTAAACAAATATGTACTTTGAATTAAGAATAGATTCCTATTGTTTCTATTTGTTTCTTGTTACAAAAGTAATTAGCATTCTCAATATTTAGAGCGCTAAATATATTTTTGTCAATTTTTAGATCACTCAGAGTATGCAGCGTTGATTTTATGGTATGTAGCTTTAATTAAATGGTGTGGTTGGATCAATGGGTGGGTGGGGATCGTGTACCATCAATCTTCAGACACTTCAAAGGGTCAAAGGTGAAGATTGATGGTAGCTGGATTGACAGACAGGGGAACAGGCAGTGGAAGGAGGGCGTTTGGGCCGCTGGGCAGACGGTCGGATGTAGTTACGCCTTTTTTTTTTTAATCTGCGCTTTACATATTGATCTTTTTTTTTCTTGGGTGGCATCGGATTGGGTGCGTGGGATGTCTTACAGAGGTAATGCCAGTCAAGTCTAGAGATATCCCAATTAAGAGGCAGAAAGGTTTTACTCTGAACACACACACATCTATACGTAGACATATACACGTACGACACCACTTCCATGCACGCATACACAAGTACATACGTATAAATATATTAAATTACACACACACACACACACAGATAGATAGATAGATAGATAGATAGATAGATAGATAGAACACATACACATTTTGGCGCGGGAGATCCGGATCCGATTCTCGACGGGAGCTCAAGTGGTTTAGATCTAATGTTAAACTGTAGTCCACATCTCACATAGTCTCGTTGCTCAAAGGAATGTTAAACTCAAAAATCTAACGCTCACACATTTGACACTGCGACACCCACATCCATTATGTCATTCCTGGAAGATACTTGTTAACTGAATCCTGAGGATACCATAGTAATCCTAATTTTTTCGATGACTGTGCCTTACAGTTTCTTGCCAACAATCATCAAACATTAATATAATTCCAATCGCATCTATAAATAGCTATGAATTTATTTTTTAAAAGTTAGTCTGCTTCTTACAGGTTTTCTCTCCATTCCTAAAGCTGTACAAGGACACTGTTCAATTCACATAATATAGAGAAATGGTGTAAATTAGTCTTCGCTTCCACCCACCAAATTCCATAAATCACGATATAAATCGTAACCTGCTTTGATTTTAATTTGAACTTCGGAAACATAGTGACAACCATAAATCCATTTTTTACCAAACATTCACTGTTATCCCTTTCATTATGTTTTTAATATGCATTTTTGTCCTTTTTTATTATGTCCTTTGTAATACCTATAATTGTTTTCTTCGTTCTTCTCTCTCTACAACTTTTACTCCAAATGAATTCGCTGGTTAATGTTATCTCCTCTTGTTTCAATTTCGTCGATATAATCGCTTTTGTATCATTTATTTTCCAATTCTTTAACTTCCTCAAGCTTCCATCAAATTTTCCTTTTAATAATACTCATTGATCTCTACAGCTTTTTATCAAATTTTTATCCCTCTCTTTTTTCATTCCCACTATTCTGTTCTTTTCTAACCTTTCGTTTTCTTTACTCCGACATTCACGATAATTCAATAGTTACGTTGGAAATAAAATACTACCGGTGTGGTTATATCCAGAGATATGTCTTCAATATATTTTAATATTATAAAGCATATTTTTAATATTTTACAGCTGGCATGATCTTTATTTTTTTCTAATTTACTAACAGTGTGCCATACCGACTTATCGGCTTAATTTCATCACTGCCTTTATCATCTCATATTGTAATCTTGACTTTAAATGTTTCTACACATCTACATGTGTACTGCACATAATGACACTTCTTTAATAAACAAACGTACATGTTATATACAAAGAAGCATTTTATTGTTTTCAACTTTTTCTTTTCTTTCTTAATGACTGATACTGAGACATGGATCTATATCATAACATGTAATCAAAACCACATGATCTCCCACCGACAGTGGAACCAGAGACACCTACGATTTGTAGTTTTTTTTTTTTTTTTTACATTTTTTCTTAGTTTAACGTCCCATGTTTATGCACTGAGGCTAAGGAAGACGGTGATGATGATATGAATAATAATGTCGAAATGGCGAAAGTGGAAAATATGGAAAAACAACGAGAAAATCCATGCACACGGTGTTTGTCCACCATAAAGCTTACTTGGTTGGAGCTGGGATTAAACCAGGAAGTTACGCACCAGAAGTGAACGCTCTACCACTGAACCACCAAGATCTTTTTCGCATATTTTTACATAAATACACTCTAGACTGCACTGATATTTCCAAATACGCGCACTCTACCAGTTCAGTTCGTAAGTAAGAGGGATACCCAAACCAACCAGAATTGCAACACAACATGCACGCATTTTGTGGTTACGGAAAGCATGTCACTAGTCAAGTGGTGTCATCTCTGTGTGGAGTTGGAATTGTTTATCATTGATATTGCATTGTGTATGTTATTGCTCATAGCGTCCAGTGTGATGTATGACTACAAGGACTGAAGAGTGAGCCTGAAATTTAGTTGTTACTCGACAAGTTCTTAAAGATAATTATTTGAATAAATCACAAGTTTACATGTGTTTTCTCAGTTCAAGTCTCTTCTCAGTTGACTAAAAATTTATTAAGACTTGACCCCCTTCGTGTCTGAATGAGCAAGGAAGTCTTACGGATCACAAATGTCGTCTACTGTTACACATCCTTGATGAGTTCATCCACTTTAGCAACATGCTGGTCTGTAACACGCTTCGGTGCACCACTCTGCTTGTTATCCTCGAGCGACATCCGTTCTTCACGAAAGTGCTTGTTCTACTCATGAACGTCGGATAGTGATATACTATCTTCTTTTTTCTTTTACTCTTTCTTTTTCTGCTTATGTAGGATCGATATTTTTGAGTATTTGCTTCCACCTTGCTCACTCTCAAACACCAGTCTGTATTAACCTCTTTTCTTCTAAGTCAGTAGTTGTGCAATCTATCCACCTTGCTCTTCCTCTTTTGGCTTCTACTTCCAAATTCCCACTTTCTTGTCGACATAATAATCATTTCCTGTCATAGTATGACCATACCACTGGAATATTCTCTCTCGTACTTTCTTAGACATCTTGGTCATTTTAAAGCTATCTGTTATTCTTTTCTTTCTGAACTCTTTCAATATAGATTTTTCTGTTAACACCACATTTCTTCTGAGCACTTTTGTGTTGGCCAAGTCTAGTTTATTCTCTTACACCTTTCTTTATTTCCCATGTTTTTTTGCTCCGTACGAAATTGCAGGTCTTACTATGGTCTTGTAGACTCTTTCTTTCACCTTACTACTTATCCTTACCCTTACTACTTACTCTTGAAACTTACCCTTTAATTACAAAGAGTATCTGCGATCTTCTTCCATTTCATATCCCATCTTAATTGTGTGCTGTATTTCTCCGTCTAAATTCCCATTCTTATTCACCATGGAACATAGGTATTCAAATCTATTTACTTTGTTTATATCATGTCCTTCCATCTGTACGGTTTCGTCTTCATCTCCTCCAAAGTTCATATATTCAGTTTTCTTCCCTCTGGTTTCTGATCCTCTATCCGCCGAAACTTTTTTCCACTCTCCTAGCTCTTTTATGTTGGTATTATATTAAACAGTGTCATCTGCAAACAGCATATCCTAAAGGTGATTGATCTTTCATACCTTCCTTATACATATTTTGAATGAGACGAACACACCTTTCTGTTATACCTATACTTCTTATGAATCTTCAGAGCTCTTGAAGCGATATACAGTCATAAGCTTTCTCCAGGTCGAGAAACACTGCATGTAGTTCTTTCTTTTTTTCTTGGTATTTTCCCATCATTTGTCTAATTGCAAAAATCGCATCTGTTCTTCGACATGCATAAATCCAAATTATTCACCACCTATTGATGTCTCCTCCCGAAGCCATCTCTCAAGGATTCCTTCCCAAATCTTCATTTTATGGGACATTAGCTTAGTCCGTCTTAAACTACCGCTACCTTGAATATCATCCTTCTCCATAAAAATTGGTATTTTCATACTCTTCATTCTTTGGGTATTCTTTCTTCAGCAAATACCCTGCATCAAATTTAACAATAGATTTTCTCTTTCTTCGTCGAAGCAACGAATATCCATATTTCCACACATATTTCATTATGGCCGGTTGTGTCCCTATTCTTTGTTTTGAGTACCGCTAATATTACTTCTTCTTCTTTCCTTATGTTGTCTACAACTCCTTGGTTTGGTACATTGTTCTTCAAGATTAGTCACAAGTTTTCTTCATTTAACAGCTTTCTATAGAAGTCTCATATGTTCTTGTGACTTTATTCTTTCTGTAGTACTTCCCCTTTTTCGTTCTTTATTTGTAAAGTATGAGAGAAATCTTTTGTCGCTTTGTCTCGTGTCTTAGCTATCCACAGGAGTTTCCTCTCAGTTTTGCTAGTTTCAACCAAATGTCTTTATCTACTGGAGCACTTTACCTGAAGTCATACCTATTACTTCTTCCCCTATCTTTTTAATGTAGGGAGTATTCATCTTCCACCATTTCTTGGCTCCTTTCAGGGGTTGTACTCTTTGTAATACATTTCCCTTGGACTCGCATCTTAGATTTTGGTCTTTGAATTGACACCACTTAATGTTAGCTGTCGTTCTCTTATCGATTCTTGTCCTTTTGCAGGTGAATCATGATCAAGTACTACGACTCTTGTTCCAACTGCTTCTTTGTTGATTATTATAAAATTCTTTGCAAGTTGTCTTCTGCATAAGAGAGAATCTATTTTGGTTCTCCCTTGTTCCACCTTTATATGTAACAAACTGCTTTGTATTCTCTTGGATTAATGTGTTACATATAGTATAATAACATGGCAGTGCAAAATTTAATATTCTCACCCCTTACCCATTATTTTCTCTGACATTTCAACCTTCGTGGGCTTTTGATGATATAAGTCCTCCTCTAGTACCAACATACCCGTTTAGATCGCCAATTATTCTTCCTTTGGTATGTTCACTCCAAATCATTCCACAAAGTGTCATTTTCTTCGGATTCGCATCCAACTTGCGGGTTGTGCACGCTCATAATACTAAACATTTCCTCAAGACACGGTTTGATACTCATTGTTCTATAAGTCCTATTTGCACCAACTAGTTAGTTCACTAGTCAGGACAATTTCTGCCCCCATTTCTACCTTGTTGAATTGCTTCACCATACAATAGTTCATATCTATTTCTTAGGTTCTTCGCTGTATTTCCTCTCCACCTTGTTTCCTGCACACATAGTGCTTCTATTCTTTCTCTTGCCATTAGGTCTGCCATTTTTTCTTTTGTTCTGCTCATTGACCTCACATTTATGATTCCTAATCGTATATGGAGTAGCTTCTTTAAGGCAGGCTCTTATGCATCGCTTCCGAAGAACACTATCATTTTCTTAAGCATTATGTTGGTTTGACAGGATATTGTTACATCCGGATGCATTTCCTGACGCTAAACCTTACCATTTATCCGGGCTTTGAATCAGCACTAAATTGTACTGGCGTGCACCTCCAGTAGTTCGTTTGAGAAGAACATTAGGCTCGGGTAGGAGAATACACAATGTAGTATCAAGAAGGAACCACTTCACAAAGATTGACACTACTTATGACATTGATGCGGGAACTCCAAGCTAACAATGTCTAGTGGCACATTCCGTAACTACAAAACGTATCCATACTGTGTTGTAATTCCGATTACTTTTGTGTACCCTCTCCTATGGTTGATAGTTATATGAACAATTACACTTACACGACACATACCTTACCTGGCTCTCCATATGTTATGTATATTTCTACATAGCCTATGGCATTTTTATCAGCGCCCTAACACTTGGTCTGATGCCTACATTTTCATCTGACCCGATGTCCTATGGCCCAGATGTCTCTCCTGAAGTTTTCGTGCTCCTTTGTCTGTCTTCCCCCTATCCAGCCATTCTTTCAGCCACCCCATTGAAGCTGAAGGAGGAAAGCTGTTCTAAAGTTGGCCTAATAAAAAGGAATACTGAAGAAAAAGCAATGGAAGAAAGGAAGATCAACGTCCAAGACAGGAAATACCCTTCCATTAAGAAGATATGTAACGTTAGAAGAGATTCGTAATTTAAAGCCAAGTTGAAATCATAATCCAAGGAGAGGGAAGAAGATCGGCGAAGTACTAGTCAATGGAAAGCTGGATCATCAATAGAATGAAAAGAACATTAAAGTCAACATTGGATAGATTTGCTGGCAAGATCCATTATGTTCACATACTTGTTTTATAAATGAATATAAGAATTTGCTTTCAACTCAATACGTTTCTTTTAATTTCTTCAGTTTGTTTCTTAAAATATATTTTTTGAGACATGTTTTAGCGATGTTGAATACCTACGATATCTTTATTTTTTTAGCTTATTGATTTATACGGGGAATTATTTTTTCTTTCTTTGAAGTGAAAGGGAATTTTACTAGTTTTATTTTAAATGTACCTTTGTAAAAATTAAGTTTTTGTAATACAGTAATTTGATTATTTAATGATCAAATTTAATTTCAGTAATATTGTAATGCAAATTGGTTTCGAAAAAGTGGCAGACCAAGAAGAAATCAGTAAAATAAGATCTTTAAAATTCCAGTTTATTTCCAAGAAAACAGAAAAGTAATTCCATATACACAATAAATCAATGGGCTATGGAATAAAGATGTAGGTCTCAGCACGTGTTAATAAGGACATATTCAGTGGCTTTTAAAAGGGATGAAAAGAAAAATTTACGTGAGACCACGCATCCACATAACTTGTTAACAATAACGTTATCCATGAATTTCTTAAGAATTCAAAAACATACATTATCTATTGTCACTACTACTTATGTTCACTATCTTACCTCTCCTTTCCAAAGAGGGAGGGGAGGGGACTAAACTGCTATTTTTATGTCTTACCTTCAACTGGAGTGACCCTGACAAGTGTTGATCTGAAAAGTTGTTGTATTCTATGACTAAACAAAGTATAAAAATAAAATGATCATATCCAGGGAAAATGATTTTTTATTGTCATATTCTTTATATGAGACCCTTTCTAAACAATCGAAATGTAAACGGATAAAATTCTGGTAATTAGTTATGCTTGTACCCATCCTCTGTTTTTCAATGTGTACAAACATGAAATTTATTAGCATGCAATATATATATCTATTGTATAGAGAAATGAGCAAGTTGTCATTATTATTATTATTATTATTATTATTATTATTATTATTATTATTATTATTATTAATAATAATAATAATAATAATAATAATAATAATAATAATAATAATAATAAAGTGAAAACTTATCAGAGCTTAGACCTCGGAAAGAAACTAGAACATCATGTCTTCAGGTCGCCGTGAGAGGGAACTAGCACCGATAATGGAAGAGACGACATCCTTGAGAACAATTGAAACTCAAGACTTCCTGGCTCTTTGTGTATAGTCATGTACACTCATGTCCAAAATTATTGTCGCATGTCTATAAATATGTTGTTGTAGGAATATAATTTGATAACGAATTCCGCCCGGTATTTCTTACAATGTTAGTATGTGCTTAATCGGCAAAGACATGTATGTGGCAAATATCTTGTCAAAAGAGCAGTAAATAAGAACAATAAAATGAAAATAAGACTTTCTTGTCCATTTACCAACATTTTGTTTTACTCATTTTAATTTTCGTATTTATAATTCTTTTCCTATGAAATTTACCACAAGTATACATTTCCCGATTACAGACATAGTATTAGTATTAAAAGTATCCTGCAAAATCGTTATCAAATTAGTTTTATATTCTTACAAGAAGACAGTAATAGATATACGACAATCATTTGGGACATGAGTGTACAAGGAAAAATCATATTTAAGTAGAGTAAAAAATTATGGAGAATATAATTACAAAGTTCAGTACATGAAGTCTGTTGGCAAAAATATATTTCTTTGACCTCCAAAGTCTGATATTTTGTGGTATGAAAGAGATGATATTATAGGTTTCAACATATCTGAACCTCAGCATGTAAGCAGAATAAGATGACATGTTCAAATTGATCCAATTCAGTGGAAAGATTTTTGTGACTATTACAATTTGTAGTGTACATCAACTGTTGGATTGTTGTTTATTTATGTTATAGCATTATGTCATTACTACAACACTAATGTCATTCCAACAACGGACTAATAATTTGTAGTTAATATGTAAAGTAAACAGGTATCAGCTACAGCAAGGTTCTAAATGTACACAACTAATGCATATTTTTGGTATTACGCAATAATTATACTAAATTATTACTTAATTGTATGGTATATAGATATTTTGGTGTTACTTTTGTGTTCGATTACCGTACTTCCACAGTTATCAGTATTAAATAAGTATTTTTAGTTTGTTTTTCACTAAAATTGTTTATATTACTGTTCAATATATTACAATAGATCTAGCAGGTATGAGAAATAAAAGAAAATTGCAATACATCAATTATGGCGAAGAAAAATGTAAATGTGACGGTAATGACAAAAATTTGCAAGTACTTCTGGAAAATGAATAATTTCTCTGAAGTAGGTCATGTTTCAGCTCTGTCCTATACTGACAAGTATCTTAAAACTATGTACTATTATCTGATGTATCTTTGCTTGAAGAAATATATATTTTTTTAAACATGACGTCATTTTTGCCTCTAATCTAATATCGGCCCATATATTCCAGTAAAATAGTTTAGAATGATCGAGCCCCTGGTATGATGACCACAGTATTTCATGCCATGGACCCCCCTTTCACGAAATCCTGGCTATGTGCCTGAATAGACTCACTATGGAAGGTTAACGACAAAAGTGCAATTCAACATTGTAGAAAGTTCAAAAATTGGTAAAACTAAAATAAAGTATAAACAGGTAGATAAACGTGTTTCTTTTTCGTTATTTCCTAGCTTGTCGTATAGACTAAGAAAAATTGCAATAAACCATAACTTAAAAGTCAGCTTGAAACCACTTAAATAATTGTAAAGATCTTTGAGTCAATTTAAAAGCTATTTTGATGATAAGAGTTATGTTAACAACCAACAGCGCCGACTTTCCAAAGTTTGTGTGGGTGTATATCAATGGCCTGACGTGTTTGATTGATTTATTTTTAGTTAAAATATTTCATGAACACTGTCACAAAGGGCTGTACTGTGATGAAGTAAAATATACCGGTACTATAAGGATAAGTTGGGGCTGCTCTAGTTGAGTCGGTAACAGTGCTGACTTAAATGTAACAGAAACGGGTTCAAACCTGGGTCCAAACTAAAAATACAAATATTATTTGTGTGGGTGCTGGATCCCCGGAGCACCCACGTAGTCAGCGCGCATGTTAGCAACATTTACGTGGTATCTTGTTCGTGCTTAGACACTTATATTGGTATGATCAAAAGAAATATCAACACCACACTAAAGAAAGATATAAGAAAGTCATAAAATGATATATATTTTATTTCGGAGTTGTCCAAGCATTTATATAAAACCAACATTATGTGTAGGATCTTCAGGTTTTATATCAACGATTGGACGAAAAGTTTTTGAGGCTTATTGCATTAGAACAAAAAGTTCTAAACTAAATACCGCAAAAGGAAATTTGGATAGAGAATGGGATACCATTTTCACCAATCGTATTAACAAAAATTTAACTCTTACGCTTGTATCGTGTATTTTATTTTATTGTATACACGACTCCAAAAGTTCATTACCACCTGCAATTCTCCTTCTCCTGCAATAGCAGGCAACCCAAAAAGCTCGGCGGTTGTGTGGATTGCAAATTCGAGAGGCGTTGGACTAAACCTCAATTTTGTCACAAATATATCAATGTGGCAATCTGCAAATAAGAGAATAAAACAAATTGTTAAGAATAACAATTTAATTATTGTGACGGAGTTGGATGACATCAAAAGTTACAAAATGACTTAGTTAAGCAGTTGAAACAAGATGAATGGTAAGAAACATATATCAAAAGAAAGCATTTCTCTCTTTCTCCCCACCCCACCCCAAAATGAAACTTATCAAAAGAAAAAGTTACATCATATAAAAGTTTCATATAAAAACCTAACAGCACAAAAACAAATACCTACACGAAACGAAAAAGAGACAAACACAGAATAGGGGACACCAGTGGCGTAGGAGACTTGCGGCCCTCCCATGCAAGATAAAGAGATGGGACCCTAGTTGTAAACCCCATTGTTATAATAATAATAATAATAATAATAATAATAATAATAATTATTATTATTATTATTATTATTATTAAAAAGTCGTTTCCTTTTCAAAATCTCTGACTCTGCCTCAGAGCATGAATTCAAATAGCGATCATGTGTGCACCTTTTGTCAATGAGGGGTCCCAAATGCCAAAAGGGGTGGAAATCTCCTAGAGAGAGAAACAAAAAACTTTCTTATGGTAAATTCTAGTTCAAAGTTCGAAGCACTTGCTTTTGCACGTGGTTTTTTGTTTCTTTTTTCAGGTAACAGAAAAGTTCTGGCGCCTAAGAAATTACACAATATAATATTGCAAATTTGCAAGTGGATGTATTTACATTGCAATGTTTGGTAATAAAGATATTATGATTAGAAAACAATATTGCGAAAAGTTTAATTTCTTCATCCATCGCAAGTCTTAGGGGCCCTTTATACCTCGCCTCCCCATCCCCCGAATATCGATATCGAAAATTTAGAGTGATATATTCATGTCCATATATTTGCGATATCGAATGTTGATATATGATAATATAGATATCGATGATAGCGATATATCGACATATCACAGGCCCAGGTTCCGAGAAGTGATGCTTGAAATATACTGGAATCAACAATCAAATTCTAAATAAGTTTTCCATTTCCGTATCCAATGTTGAGGGGGAAGGGTATGGACCCGAATAGAAATTTTAAGAAAAAAAATGTTAAGATAAAAGTAGGTTTTCCGTTTCCCCCGATGAAAGTGAATGAAAATATTGTTTATTTGTTGAGATGTGCAAACTGAATGTGAATAATAAGTGTTCATTCACCCATACTCTTGTCCAGAGGCGGATCTACGATGGACTTCTGGGGGCTCGGTGGTTTGTAATACTGCTACTTAGAGTTACGTTTAAGAGCTCCAAACTCTGGAATGGGTTTTATTTATATATAAAATAAGGAAGATTTTCCTTCTGGGGGGTAATCGCCCTGATCGCCCCCTGGATCCGCCCCTGATCTTGTGTAGCAGACTTTGAAGACATTTAGTTCGTGTCTGCTCCTGACGCTGCTGATCCTGCTTTCTAGGGATGGGCAGATGCAAAGTGGAGCAAGTTTTATTTGACAATTAACTCTGTTTTTGTTATGTATTTTTTGGGGTATTCATGAGAGAAGGAACTTACAAGTAACACATCCGAAGTGTAACACTCCGATTTTGATGAAATTTGGCAGGTAGATACTACACACAAAATAATCGAATAGGTGTTTTTTTACTTTCTGCGGAAAAACGGTTTTAGGGGCAAAAGCCCAACCCAAAATTTTGAAAGTTGACACCCGAATAGCAATAACTAGTGAACCGAAGTGACTGAAATTGTGCACAGATATTTCAGACGTAAAATGAGAGAACACGGGTTTCGTATTTTCCTGAAAAAATAAAAAACGGTTGGGTGGAGCACGGACCCCTCCAAACCTTTGATCACGAATTATGAAAAGTGCTAGTAACAGTATGTCAAATGTGCGTAAAAGACATGAAGAATTGCAACCAAACTTTTTGTATGGACAATACGCAAAAATAAACGAATACGGTTTTCTATTTTCTGCGGAAAAATGTTTTTCTGGAGCAAAAGCTCCCACCCAAAATTTGTAAGTTGACGTCCAAAAAGCAAAAAGAAGTGAAAGGAAGTGAATGAAATTGTGCACAGTGAAGGAATGCAACTTTCGTATTTTCCTGGAAAAAACGGTTGGGTGGGGCACGGACCCACGAAACCTTTGATCACGATATATGAAATGTGCAAATAACAGTATATCAGATGTGTATAAAGGACATGAAGATTTGCAACGAAACTTTCTGTATGGACAATAACCTAAAAATAAACGAAAGCTGTTTGTTTATTTTTTATTTTTATTTATTTATTATTATTATTCTTTTTTGTTGCGGAAAAACGGTTTTAGGAGCAAATGTCCCAACCCAAAATTTTGAAAGTTGACGCCCGAAAGGCAAGAAAAAGTGAACCGAAGTGAATGAAATTGTGCACAGATATTGCAGACATAAAAGAAGAAATACGGGTTTTGTGTTTTCGTGGAGAAAACGTATGGGGCACGGAAACCTCGAAATCTTTGATCACGAAATATGAAAAGTGCTAGTAATACTATATCAGATGTGTGTAAAGGACATGAAGAATTGCAACCAAACTTTGTGTTTGGACAATGCACAAAAAATAAACGAATAAGGTATTTTTTATTTTCTGCGGAAAAAACACTTTAAGAGACAAACCCCTTCACCCAAAATTTAAAACTTGACGCCCGGAAGGCAAAAAGAAGTGAACCGAAGTGAACGAAATTGTGCACAGATATTACAGACGTAAAATGAAGGAATACAGCTTTCGTATTTTCCTGGAGAAAACGGTTGGGGAGAGCAGGGACCCCTTCAAGCATTTGATCACGAAATATCAAAAGTGGTAGAAACAGTATGTCAGATGTACGTAAAGGACATGAAGGATTGCAACCAAACTTTGTGTATGGAAAATATTCAAAAAATAAACGAATACTGTTTTTTATTTTCTGTGGAAAAACTGTTTTTTGGGGCAAAAGCTGCCACCCAAAATTTTGGAAGTCGACGCCCGAAAGGCAAAAAGAAGTGAACCAAAATGAATGAAATCGTGCACAGTGAGGGAATACGGGTTTCGTATTTAAGTTGGAAAAGGGACTGGGTGGGCATTGTCCCCTCCAAACCTTCGATCACGAAATATGAAAAGTGCTCTTAACAGTATGTCAGATGTGCGTAAAGGACATGAAGAATTGCAGCGAAACTTTGTGTATGGACAATGCGCAAAAAGTAAACAAAAACGTGTTTTTCTTGTTTTTTTTTTTTTGCGGAAAAACGGTTTAAGGAGCAAAAGGCCGCTTGAAACTTGACGCTCGAAAGGCAAGAAGAAGTGAACCGAAGTGAATGAAATTGTGCACAGATATTGCAAACATAAAACGAAGAAATACGGGATTCGTATTTTCTTGAAAGAAAAACGGTTGGGTGGGGCACGGATCCCTCCAAATCTTTGATCGGGAAATATCAAAAATGATAGTAACAGTATGTCAGATGTGTGTAAAGGACATGAAGAATTGCTAAGAAATTTGTGTATGGACAATACAAAAAAAATATACGAATGTGAGTATTTTTATTTTCTGAGGAGAAACGGTTTTAGGGGGCCAAAGCCGCCACCCAAAATTTGGAAGTTGACGCTCGAAAGGCAAGAAGTGAACGGAACTGAATGAAATTTTGCACAGATATTGTAGACAGAGTCAGGGAATACGGGTTTCGTATTTTCGTGGAAAAAAGGACTTGATGGGGCGCGGTCCCCTCCAAACCTTCCATCACGAAATATAAAAAATACTAGTAACAGTATGCCAGGTGTGTGTAAAGGACATGAAGAATTGGAACGAAACTTTGTGTGTGAGCAATAGGCAAAAAAATAAACGAACACGGGTCTTTTATTTTCTGCGAAAAAAAACTGTTTTAGGGAGCAAAAGTTCCCACCCAAAATTTTGAAAGTTGACGCCCGAAAGGCAAAAAGAAGTAAGCCGAAGTGAATTAAATTGTGCACAGATATTGTAGACATAAAATCAGGGAATACGGGTTTCGTATTTTCCTGGAAGTTCATTTACCGAAGTCTGGTTTGCTCCTTTATGTCTATTCTGGACTTTAAAAGATGTTATAGAAGATAACACATTATAAGAGTGCCAGTGTGACATTGCTCCGTAGAATCGGTAATGTATGGGATTCTAAATCCAAAGATTTTTAGTTCAAATCCTGTTATGGAAATTTTTTAAAGCGCATTGTAATCGCTACTTTGAGTTTTCTGAGTTATTCGTCGTTAGTTTTGGTGAAATCACATTTAATATAATAATAATAATAATAATAATAATAATAATAATAATAATAATAATAATAATAATAATAGCGCCTGTCATTACTATTATTCGCATGAGACAACACAATCCTCTTTATTGTTTTTATTCTTCACGCACTTAAAATTAGACTTTATATGAAACGCACATGGTCAAATGGGTTACATTTGTATGGTAGGTCTAATTCGTTATTTGTACGTCTAGCCGATTATCCAGTCTCGCATTATCGCTGTATCCATCCTTGAGCAGTCTTTGCAAAGCCGTAACTAGGGAAGTCGAGCTAGGTAGTTATTCCGGGCACTAATACCGAGAGGGCGCCGAACGAGCAACAACAAAAGAAAAGTGTTGGAAATGAGTAAAGGGTGCGTCGCTCCAAAAAGATATTGGCGCCATATTAAATCAATATTGTTGTCGATTTGCTAAGAAATAGATTTATTAAAATTTTCCTGCTCGTTTTGCTTGAAACCCAAACGTTAAGAGTCACAATAAGTTTTTACTTTTTATTTAAAGAAATTAATTATATATTTGTTAATGACAATGTGATATACAAGGTGCCGAGTAATTTTTACATTGTACGCAGGAGCATTCTGAAAATCAGAAACGGTCAAAGTCTGAAATACATGTTCGGCGTCTTCATGGTGATGATTTTGCTTAGTTAATCACACTTCTCTACCCTATCGGATTAATCACGACGGTGAGAATGAAAATATGAAAATGAGAGGAGTGAAGAGATATACGTAAGCTTCTATTTGCGCGGGAATGTTAGAATTGAATGTAAGCAAGGGGAATCATAATATTTTCGAACTTGAAGCAGCTGTAGAATAGGGGCTTAAGGGGTCACAATCAGGGACGTACCCAGGGGCGGGTCCTGGGGTTCAAATCCCCCGAAATTTCGACTTTTGTGTGCATTTAGCCTAATTTTGGGGGGTAATTTTAGGAATTTTAATATGAAATACCCTGATATTGAGTTTGGACTCACCGAAATAAATTTCTGCCTACGCTACTGGTCACAACTTAACGAATTTCGTCTTTGCTAAAGACTTGTCACTACTAGTGACTTTTTTATTCCGTTGGTATATGAAATGCTTCCAATCTGAATGAACTTGTTGGGATCATTTCTGCAACAACTATTTGTATCACCAGGATATTTTTGTGCATATATATCTATTTATAGTTGTGTGATATTTTTATCTATCTACATACATACAAAATATATACACATATGTGTTAGTGTATTTTTAATATGTTAATTAATAATAAGTAACCATAAATTCAGAACTTTCATAAAACATTTTGTAATGTACCATTACAGTTGAGAGTAATGGCAACTTTTTTTACTCACCCTGTACCTACTAATTTTTTTAAAACAATTCTATTTCGGTTTAATTACAGGATTTATTTATTCTCTCCACTTCAAATTAAATGTAATGAATCGAAAGGTCTCATTAGGAATCATATTTTCACTGAATAACATATTTATTTATATTTTGATTAATTGTAAATCCCATTTTCGCATATACAAGTTGAATAGTTACAAGGTTTACCATTCTGACGTCATACCGAAATATAGTTCCGCCATTGGATATAAATTTTCTTAATTTCAGACCAATGTAGAATTTGGTCAGGTACCTAAACTTTCCCTCACCCCCTCTCACTAGTCCATAGTCATTTTTAGATCCGGTTATATCTGGATTTCACCAATTTCTATTTGCTTTGTAATTTCCGCGGCTGAAAGATTTCGCCCTGATTGGTGGAATCCTCCTATCTCTGTCGTTTTCGGCGCAGTTATTATTATCATCGTGGACACATTAAGAGGAGCAACCTGCAACATCTTACGGCCACATATCTGCCTAAAAGACTAGGATTTCCAGGAAAATTAAGATAAAATCTAATCGAATGTCATAGTAAACACCGTGTGATCATTTAGGAGCCTACAAATCTATAATTTTGTTGAAAGAACTGTAAAACCAAGGAGAAATATCAGATTTCGGTTTGCAGGACCCCATATTGCTGCCAAGATAGAATAGACAAAGTGAAATAGTGATTTTTATGTTCCTTTTCTTTTAAAAACCCAAATTCAGTTAGGGATTAGGGAAAATACGACCTGGTTTTGTACATTTCGTTCGTGTGTATAGTAAATGTGATATATTTTTACTTTTCAGTAAGTGCATGTACGTAGTAGGTTTGATAGTTGTAATGTTAATTATGAGAATGGCAGCTTAATCTAACTAAAAGGGCTCCTATTCTCTCTCCAAATTGAACCATTTCTAGTGGGGGATGGGTTAGATAATATTCGTGATTAGGGCTTTTTCCCCTCTCAGGGGAAAGGTCTCTCAATAAACTTTGTTAAAGTGCCCCCAGGGCATCAAAACTCCAGTAAACATTTTTTTATATAATTGGCCAGGTCAATTGGACCTAGGGTTAACCTTCTCATTTTGTACCCCTAAAGTTCAATAGAGCCGACTTTATATACCGACAAGGGAGTAATGTGTTTTAAATCTAATATATCTGGTACTTGCCTTTAATATGCCTATAATAAATGGTGCTTGTTTAGTTAGTAGTATTTATGTGTAGTATTTATAGTGGTGTGTGTAGTTAGTAGTTCTGTGTGAGTGCGTGATTTTACTGTTAGGACAGTGTAGTTCACATGCGTTAATTTAATACCATTTGTCTAACTTGAAGCACACTAAACAAGAGTAAATATTAGAGTTCTGATTAATAAGTGTAAGGATATATTTCATTCAGTACACGGTAAATTATTTCTCCACTACAGCGCCATCGTGTCCGTTTTCGATAATCAATTGTTTGTTGACATTACGTCATTGCACGAGTTAGTGATTTAGTATGTTTGATTTTGGACCCTTCTTCTTAAATTACATCCCGTGGACATGGTTTTCGGTTCATATGAGTATACATTCATATAAAATAGCACGAGATCTTACTGTTCTGAAAATTACAGCTTGCTATGTCAATTAGAAACCGAAATATCCACTGAAATCAAGAATGCCTATTTTCTTAATTTAAATAAGCCTACATGATGTTACTGTTTGTTTCAAAATGTAATATTAAATTCTCTTTTCCCGTGACTGTAGGAAAATTCTATTGTTGCTTTAGTTTTATCAGAAAATCAGAAATAAAATAATCGTTGACAATTTAACTTTCAGTGAATACACATATGGTAAATACTGCGAGGTAAATATAATTAAATGTTTCGGAACAAAGAGTCCGTGGTTCGATGAATGTTATCGTGTAGTAGTTTAAGCGTGACGAATTGTGATAATTATGGATTTATTAGTGCATAATGTAACATGTGTATGGCCTGCGTGTAAATGTATGTAATAGGGTGTCTGTAAAATATTACTTCGTGTGGAAATGAGTAAATAATAAATAAATGTAACGATGTAATAATAATACGATTATAATATGAAATGAATGAGATGATATGACACCTATATTTAAATGGATAGGCCTAGTGTATATTATATATTGAGAATATGAATATGTTTTACTGAAAATCTCTCGCGTTTTGACTTCTACAACAATATATTCATCCAACCGAGTTTGCTATTGGATAGTAATGTGTAGTTGGGAATTGTATGTTACTTCGCATTTAAGTACCTCATACTAACAGCCCCGGTTCTTAAGCCTTTCATCAGATAGGGTAGCATCATGTAGAAATTACTTTTGAAGCTTTACAGAAATGATAAGTAAGAAAAATAACTGCTATATCCTGTGATCATCGAAAAGTACAGGTTTGGTCATTTGTACCTTTAACATTCATTGACTCCGAGATTTTTTCTTCGTTGCTTACCTTATTTACTGTGCAGTGTTCATATAGCTAAAAGCTCAGATCGGGCTATCCGATTAAATCAACCGCTACTAAATTATCTATATAGTAGAACAGCTTCTCTTAGTTGATAAAAATCGTAATTTGGTATTTATTAAAAGTAATATGACTGAGTCTAGAGACAGAAGAGAGGCAATACTTGTAAATCGAAAGTATACCAGCGTTTATTATTTCAAATGATGACTATCCTAAAAGAACAAGGAAGACCTAAAGTTATTTTTTAAAATGATTCTTACAAACAGCTTTCATTTCCATTTTCCAACCGATTCAAGTTTAAATCTTCAGTGATACTGCTCCAGATTCAAGGAAAATGTTAAACCATTCATCGAGATCAGTGTTTCTGAAGATTTCATTCCAAGGGCTGGTGGTTATATCTATATATAAAAATCCTTTATAGAAATACAAGTTCTCTTAATGCCAGTTTCATCAGTAACTAACCATTGTTTCATGAGTTTTTTCGTTCCGAACAAAGACAGAAACTTTTAGGCCTTTTTCTGTACAGTTTGAAAGGATGCTGGTTTGACAATAAAATTTAGTTTCTTTTTATTGTTTTATGATGTTATTCGAACCAAAGCCGTTTTTGAAATCACATAGGCCTTCTTATTTCTTAAGTGGCGCCAGAGGTTTTGAAAAAAGGATTTCAGAATAAGTGGGGAAGGCTTGCATTTCGACTGTACCGACGATATTGACAAATATTCCTGTCATAATTCATTACTGGAAACCATTGGCGCCCGAACAATTTTTAAAGGGGTCATCTCAATGGTTGCTATATTACGTCTGGTATTTAATATACGTAGTTTGCTATATTACGCATACATTTTCGTGAGCAAGGGGGGCCGGGCCCCTTCCCCCTTCCTTCGGGCGCCCGTTGTCGAAACTAAGTAGTCGTTGTTTTAAGCAGTGTTTCTTCCAGACATGTTTTTGGGGCGCTGCCCCTGGAACTCTGAAAGTTCTCTCCACGGGGAGACCAAAATAACACATCTATAGTATAATAATAAATAGAATAGTACCAGCAGTAACCCCGGAATCCTAAATGTACTCCCCATTAACATTTTTTTTCTGAAAGAAACACTGATTGGAAGATTGTGATCGTGTTGTGTGTTGTGCTGATAACCAAAGCAAAGTGGTTAAAAGCTGTAATTTTAACCACTTTGTATAACAGTTCCTTTTTGTAGGCCTCGTCCGCTCTAGTGTTGCCACGAGACGAGACATTTCTCGTGTCTCGTCTCACGAGACGAGACATGGGACGAGACGAGACAACCTGAAGTCTCCTCTCGTCTCATCTCGTGGAAACACTATTTCGACCATGTGGGTTACTGCCCCGATCTTGGAAGTGTCCTCGAAGGGATTGTGCTACGAATAACATTTTATTCGAACTAATTGACCGACCTTGATGCCATATTGTTCCAATTTCGCCTGATCGCAATGTAATGGAATAGACAAACATACTTTTATATGGTTACATGAAGGCGGTCCCGTGTTCGATTCCTGGTGGGGGCACTCGGTAGGAAAAGTTTAAAAGTTTTTCAGGCCAGCCACCCTGAATGAGGTTTTCCTTGGTTTTCCACATTCACACCAGGCAGATGCCAGGGTGATATCTTAGGTTTCAGGTCCCTTCCTTCCTTCCCCAATCCTTTCTTCCTTCCCTTTCCCCGGAAAGTGTGCTCCCCTAGGGACGTGATCCCTCGAATGTGACGGGCTAGATGGTCTCAGATGCCGAAAGCCCAGAAATCTAAATCCTAAATCCTAAATTTACAAAGTTACTTTTGGGAAACATTGTTCTTTCAAAATATATTTCTATATGTTGATATTTATTAATTGCTTATTATTTATTATTAATTGCTTTCTTGCATCTTTCCTATATTATTCTAGATTAGTTACCATCGGTTAGAATAGATTATCTAAAGTTAAATACGATTATGTATGTTTACCATTTCGTTTCTTTCTTTCAAAATACATACCTACCTGATCACATGTATTTTTAATTATTTATTTGTTGCATTTTTTAATAATTTATTCCATACACACAACAGATAAAACAACTCATACATTTTAATTACACAGCACATAGTACTTTGACATGGAGGGAAATCTCCTTTGGTTATAGCCACATCCAGTATTACCAAAGGGGATTTCCCTCATCCCCCTTGTAATTCGCACACCGTCAACAAATATAGAACATTGTTGAATATTTCTCGAACCACTTCCATCACACTCCTGGCCTTGTGACATGGTGCATTATTTTGTCGAAAAATACAACTACCGTTGGGAGACATCGTCGTCATCAAGGGGTGTAGTAGTCTGCAAGCAGTGTGCGATACGCGTCGGCCGTCATTGTGTCTTGCACGAGCTATACTAGATACATGCTCACGTGTATGTCCCCCAGAGCATTATTATTATTATTATTATTATTATTATTATTATTATTATTATTATTATTATTATTATTATTATATTTGAAGTACAATCAAATATCACGACATTAATTATTAGTTTTAATTAACTGAATTGAGCTGAAAATTAAATCTTGATTTCGAAAAATTAAGAAAGTTTATGCGTTCAGTGGCTTTCTAAAGTAATAAATGCTTGAATTGTTTTCAAGGCTGTTTCTGGCTGAATACTTTCTTCAAAATAATATTAAAAATTATAGAAAGATTTTCAAGACATTCGAGTCGAAACGAGATTTTTACGAACAGTCTCGACTCGACTAGTGTCTCGGCTCGAAAATTAGAGTCGTGAAATACGTTTGTCTTTAGTCGTCTCGAATTTTACAATGTGCGTCTGAACTCGATTTCCAGTCCAGATTCGAGACATGTCTCGACTTGTGCACATCCCTAAATATTCATATTTTAAATGTGCAATAATACCTCGGGAAAAATGACCCCGAAGTTAATTTACAAAAATCTACTTTCGTCTTGTTAGATTAGTGATCGTGGTTTAGGATAGATTATGTAAAGTCAGACATGGTTATGTATGTTTACACTTTCGTTTCTTTCTTTCAAAATGCATTCCTATCTGTTCCCATTTATTATTAATAATTTTTTTCTTGCATTTATTAATAGCGATCAGAAAAACCCATTATTCGCATGGTGACTGTATTTGGAAGTCAACGCCTGTATTAGTATCACCGTTGATTTCAGCGAATGCGAAAACTATGGATTTGACATTAATATCGGTCATTTTGGATTATTTTGACATGTCAGGTATCCCCTCCGGTACCCCGACCCGCAACTAAATGGGGTTAATTTGGAAGTTAATGCAATCGGAGTTTCACCATTGATTTCAGCGACCGCCAAAACTTTGAATTCGACACTAATATCGGTCATCTTCTACTACTTTTACATGTCCCTGTAAACGTCTCCTGTGACCCCCTGGTTCGATTTTAAAAAAATGCTTCGTCTTGATCTGGGACCTGAACCAAGGTACCAGAGATCAAAATTTCGTAACTCTTGGTCCGCTCGTCTGGTCTCCAGGCAGCACACAGATACATACATACAGACAGACACACAAACAAACTTTTTATTTTATTTATATTAAATTAGGTGTATTTCAAACAATGTTTCTTCCAGAAGTGTTTTTAGGGGGTACTGCCCGCCCGGAGCTCTGAGAGTTTCGCCCGGAAGAGACCAAAATAATACGTCTATAATATAACAATAAATAGAAAGTTATCAATAGTGCCCCCGGATTACGAAGTGTGCCCCCCCCCCCAGGAACATAGTTTCTGAAAGAAACACTGATTTCAATCACAACAGATAGAACCAACCGCGCCGACTTTCCAAAATGTATGTGGATGCATATAAATGGCGGGACGTGTTATGTGTTTTCAGCGGAGTTTCGAGTTTTTTTTTTTTTTTTTTTTGATTGATTTGTTCTTAGTTAAAATCTTTAATGAACACTGTCATAAAGGGCTGTGCTGTGATAAAATAAAATATACCGGTAATATAAGGATAAGTTGGGGCTCTCCTAGCTCAGTCGGTAACACGGCTGACTTAAACGTAAAGAAACAGGTTTAAACCCGGGTTCAAGTTTAATTACTGTAATCAGGGTAGATTGATTTAAATCAAGATTTAAATCACTTGATTTGTTAAATAAAAATCGTTGATTTAAATCAAATTCCGAAATAAATTAATTTAAAGTGACAATAAGTAAAATCCAGCCTCTGGTGTGTTATTTCAATTATGGAAGATAATCATAACACAATAAAATGCAAATGTATGTACAGCACAGTATGAAAACGAGTGTTTCATGCAGAGGATGATTAGGGAAAATCCCGTTTAGAAGGGGGTAACGGAGAAATTCTGCTTTCTTATCTTCGTAATATAAGGTTTTTAAATCGTTAACTATTCCAACGAGAAAATCACCATGGACATTTGAGACGAAAATTCTTTTGTGTGCGCGTCTGTTTGTTTGTTCCCAGATAATAAAGGGGTCCGATTCCCTCTCCGAAACTTAATTTTTTAGATTTTATAGCTTTAGGCGAAATTTGCGTATTTTATTTCGTGCCGCAAGCTAGTTCCAATTTTTTTTAGGTGTGCCCCTGCCAAATATGAGTAACTATTGTGAAAAAAAAAGTATCATGTTGAAAAACGTCGCCGTACTTTTTCCTTAGTGCGTAAGAAACATTGTTTGGGATTAGAGATTGATGTTTTTTTTACATAAAAAAGCCGGCTTTTTAGGAAAAAAAAGCAAATTTTGACCTTTTTCATTTTAATGATTTTTCTATTTAAATAGCTTTCTTATACTATACTCTACAGTTAAACAAAATTTCATGACCTAAATGCCATATTTCTCTCTAGAATTCACCATCATAATGAATGGAGCACATGTTTTATGAATTAAACATTAAGTACGTAGTATTTGAGAGTAATTTTTAGAGGCTATATAACTTTATTTTAACTTCTGAGTTGTCGACATTTTTTCTTCTTTAGATCGTTTCATTTTTAGTTATTCGTGTTTCATTTCTTAGTGCTTACTACTCTAGTTTCTAGCACATAGTTAAACTTACGTTTTTCAATATATCCGTCAGAGCATACTTCCACATTTCTGTTATACTGTAGCTGTGTAATGATGTAGCAATAGTCTTCCGGATGCAACCTTGAATACCATTTTATACAAATAATCAGTACGGACTTAGAAAAGTGTTTTGGGAGGGTTTCTTTCTTATTAATGGTTAGTTTTTTCCTAAAAATCCCTGATTTTCATTTGAGGGGAGCTTGAAGTTAATGAGTAAAGATATAACTAAAATTTCGTTTGTTTTAGAAATTCCGTAATTTCGGAGAACAGGCTTCAGTCCGAAAGACATTCCCACCCTAACCCCTTTCGCAAATCCGTCATTGCTGGTAATTAGTAATAACAACAATTTAAAACATAAGAAATGAAATCAGCCAGGAATCACAGTACACGCACTATCTCTACATTCACAGATTGAATTAAGAACTTTTGTCGAAATGGTCGAATGCGGGACTGAATCCCGGATTTCCCAATAGAAGCGGAAAAGCCAACCACTCACTCATTTTTGTTGTGCTTGACTTAAATATATTTCGTAGTTTTTCTTTTCTTTTCTTTTTTTTTTTAAAAACAAGAAGGGAAAGTTTCGTAATGACATGTTGAATTCTTGTTAAAAATTCAGAAACCTTCAGGACTGGGTAAACCGTGTTGGTGGTTATATATTCAGAATTTGGGACGTTACCGATTTTGCAGGTCCGAAACACTTGAGAGGTTGTAACAGATTATTACGTGTATAATAAATGAATAGAAAATACATTTTCAACATTTCTGTTCCATTTCAAAGAAGTTTCTGTACGAGTAGCAAAGCCGGAAGCACGAAGTGCATTAACAAATTAGGTGGTTTTTGAGCGTCCCATACAAAGATTGCATTTTTTTCAGTCTTTTAAAGTAATATGTTGAATTGTAATAAAACTATTATTTTTCATTGTTACTTTAGTACAAATGTTTATGAAAGTCTCGGAAGTCAGACATAACAAACTTATAGGCTATAACAGATTGACGAGGGAATGATATTTATTTATTTATTTACCAATCACCAGATGCAGCTCAGAGGCTATTTTATACTGAATATCTAAAACCAAATGGAAAGGATTTGGGAACGTATCGGCCAGGGCCTGTTTTAGTAGGTACCATCCCGGCATTTGCCTGGTAGGACTGAGGGAAACACTGGAAAACCTCAGTCAGGATGGTCGGCAACGGGAATCGAACCCATGACCTCCCAAATGCGAAGCCAACGTTGTACCACTTGAGCCACTTGATATACGTAATAAACAAAGAGAAGAACAAGTTATTTTTGAGAAGGCTACGGCGTCGAAACTTAAATTTGTTTTGTGCGTTTGTTCAGTAAATATATTATTATCTTCCCAATGTGTTATTTGTCTGAACTCACACACTTAGTGCAATAAATTCTGTATGTAACAGTTTTTTCTTGTTTTTGTATTTTTAATTCACAATAATAATATTGCTTATAATGCATATGACAATTATAACTCAACTGCAACTTATTATATACATGGATTAATTTTTTGGGATTCATAATAAAAATGTGTAAAGAATTAAAATTGTTTGAAATATGTTTTCGAAATTCATGTTTATTTTCGAGGTTTTGTATTATTATCTGCAACCACTACTAAATGAGTTTTTGTATTGTAGAGAAGCGAAACAAAACCTGCTTTATCAATTTAAAGCAGAATTGGGAAAAAGCCCAAAATTTCCCAACCAAAAAAGCGAAGCAGAAAAAACCGAGCCCCCCACAAAAAAAACTTTTTTCGAACCCTTGCATCTCTATTTGAGATTGAAATAAGTTAACGACTGGCAATCAATTCAAAATTCAAGCCCAATACTTTCACTTAAATGGCACAATTAACATTTAATATTAATTCCTAATGTTTCATCTTCAGTTCGTGACTTGTATTACGCGAGAAGAAAGATTTGATTTAAATTTAAAAAAATTGATTTAAATAAAAAAATCAACAAAAATGATTTTTGTAAAAAAAATCATGATTTTTCTACCCTGCTTTCAACTAACGGTCACCTTTCGAGTTTAGTACTTCATTTAGAGTTACGGAAATGTCGGTATATGTCTTCTGATGCTGAGGACGCCATGTTTTGAAATTAAATGTACTTAGTAATATGCGAATGTTTGAAAGTTTTGAAGAACTATCAGCGAAAAGAAGGTTAGACTGATTAGTGTCTATAAAGCGGAATTCCTATTTCAGTAGTGAACTATAAATTTTCATATTTATCCATGAGAAATCTGCCAGTATACCACACTAATAATAATAATAATAATAATAATAATAATAATAATAATAATAATAATAATAATAATAATAATAATAATAATAATAATAATTACTGTTGCTATCAGTCTATTATCTCTAGCGAAATGTGTTAAATATTTCACTTATTACATTTGTAATTCTTCCTTCATGACATAGCCACTGTAGAAGACGATGCATGAGGCACCAAAACAATGATGATCACTGGTCGCTTGTTTAAAATATTGAGTTTTAAAACTTTATTCAGAGATGAAATATGCTGCCGTAGAATAATTGCAAGAGAATCACCTTCTTAAAATAAAAATGAATAAACAACAAGGTTTTACTTTATCAAAAAATTAACGCAGCAAGTATTCAAGCAGTGATTTTCAGATTAGAATGTACACTTATGTCCAAAATGATTGTCGCATATATATAATTGTCTTCTTGCAAAAATATTATTTGATAATGACTTTGCAGGGTACTTTTAATACTGATACTATGTGTATAATCGGGAAATGTATATTTGTGGTAAAATTCATAGGAAAAGAATTATAAATACGAAAATTAGAATGAGTAAAACAAAATGTTGCTAAATGGGCAAAAAGTTTTATTTTCGTTTTGTTGTACTTATTTACTACTCTTTTGACATGAAATTTTCCACATACATGTATTTGCCGATTATACACATACTAACATTATAAGAAATACTGGGCGAACTCGTTATCAAATTATATTTATACAACAACATACTTATAGACGTGCGACAATAATTTTGGACCCACGGTAGTGTATGCAGAATTAAAAATCAATGGATGCTATTAGTATTAAATAGTTGTTTAACAAGTTTTATAGTTTTCAGTTTTAGATTGAAATTGTTATATTGTGCTCTGACGTAATGAGAGGACAGTGTAGCATATTTATATGTGTAGAGCTCCTTTGTATTGTGTGATAAGCATACGCGTCCTCGTGGCGAGAGACCTGGATTCAATTCCCAGCCGAACCTCATATCATTCGGGTTCCACATAAAACTGTAGATCCACGTCTCATAACAACCGCGCTGCTGAAAGGGACTGTAAGCTCAAATCAAATTAGATCAAAATTTACATAAGGATTGACAAAATAAATACGAAGTTTCAAGCATCATAATCGTCCCATTTATGTTAGAACCACAGGAAATACTGGGTAATATATAAGGTAAAGGTAGTTTTCACTTCGACAATTCAATATAATTAAGTATATACTGAAAGAGAAGAAAAATTCTGTTGGGCCATTTCATCAATGCGGCAACCATTTTGTGATAGTCATTGAATCGCTGTGATTCAATCAAGAAAAACGTATCTAGTTTTCAATTTATAAACCATATTGAAACAAATATAACATTTGCGTAGATGAAATGTGTCTGACCCGTCTTTCATATAATAATTCTTCTTCCAATCCATTTTTTTTCAAGCGGTAGTCTCGTAATAATAGATAAAACTATATTTTCGTGGAAACTGGTAAGAATGGAACTCTATGATTCTGTCATTCTTGTCGATTCATACTTATTTATCGATACCATTAGTTACTGAGACCAGAGAGATCAGTCGCTTTCCATCTACTACTGACTGCAGGCCTGGAAAGTGATAAAACTACTTCATACGTGTATATTGTACTGGATGGATATAAAAAGATTCCGTGAAAAAGCGTAATGCTTAGAAGAATGTTCTATTGAAACCATAATTTTGGAAGTGTATACACAGAATTTCATCATACCTTAATGCGATAAAATTTTCCATAATATCTTTAGAAAGATGGGATTAGAACCTAATAACACCCCTATTGTGTACTGACACTATATATATACACACAAGATGGATCATTTATTTTGATACAAATTGTAACTTTTAAATTAATAGATACAAAACGCTGAAGTTTCTTACCATATAAACATGGGCAGGAGAGATTCATAGACTTACTCTTCAATCTCACCATGTTAATAGTGTTACCAACTCAAAATAAAGTTGTATTTTCTCAAATGATAATATGTAAGGTTATTGTATATTTCAAATCTATATGCGATACGAAAACTTATAATTCCACCCTGATTATGCAGCATTCAAACTAAGGACGCTACACTATTACAAACATAAAAAACAATAAATTTTGAAGGGTTGTACAACAGTAGTAACGTAAGTGACACGAACGTGGCAGCGCACATTCAAATTACCATAGTGCTGAATACTATGGTCGTCTTATGAAGCGCTCAGTGGTAGAACGTTCACCTCTGGTGCATGGGATCCTTGGTTCGATCCGTTACCTCATATTTTCTTCGTTCCACCATTTCATTCATTTCTTATGATCATCGTCTCCTTTAGCCTAGCCGGTATAATCGTGGAACGTAAAACTTGAAGATTTCATTTTTCATCATATGAAATATGTTGAACAATTAGAAATAGAGTTACATGGAGTTAAAAATTAGACTATATTCAAAGTTCCTTTTTTTTTTTCAAAAATGTTTTTAGATAAATATCACATCTAATTACGTACGTAGGTAGTTTTGAATAGACATAAAGACCATTTTTAAATAAAAAGAATGATAAATTTTATTTTAATACTTAAAATTGCACTTTGTGGGAACTTTCTAAAACTTTTTTTTTAAAATTTACTTTGCTTCTATAACATTACAACAATACGTGCTTTTTCTTAAGTGCACTTACAAGTAGTTCTCAAAATTTCACAATTTTAAGCATTTTTGCAAATTTTACCGCAATTTACTGTATCTGCAGAACGGTATGAGATATCAAGTTGCTGTGAACGACGTTATGATCTCTACATATATTGGAAGCCATCTATACAATTGGATTGCGTATTTAGTCAAATAGTTTTCTTTTTTTGAAAAAAAAGAGGCTTTTTGAAATGAAAAGTGTAATTTTCGATTCTTTGTAAGTTTGTTCATATTTATTAAAATTCCGTCCTATCATGATCATAGTATTAGACAGAATAAAGAACTTTGGATGTGCATTGCCTCTTTTCATTTACGTTATTACTGCTGTAGAGGCAACCAAACTTTGGATGTTTATAATATTGTAAAGTCATTCGTTTGAAAGATTGAGTAATAAATGTAACATTGTAAGTTTTCGTTGAACATGTAAATTTGAAATAGGTTATAATCTGACGTAGGGGAATTTGTAAATATATTTTATGTTGGGTTAGCAACATTGTTAACCTTATGGAATTATAGAATATTCTAAACTATGTCATATTCCGATACATGCATGGTGCAAAATTTCAGCGCTTTTTTTTTTTTTTTTGTACTAGTTTAAAAGTTACAAGGGCGTGTCAAGATAAATAGTCTATCCTATATATACAAGGTGAACCATTTTTCTTGATACGCCCTTCTAACCTTTGAATTAATGGATACAGAATGCTGAAATTTCGTACTATGCAAATATCGACAGACGGACACTCTTTCACATATGCTCCAATACAAGCAGATAAATGATCCAACCAGATTTATGATAAATGATCCTTAACAAGATAAATGATCCACCCTGTGTGGGTTCAAATATATACATGAAGAGAGAGAAAGAAAGAGTAAGAAAATATAATGTAATCTCCCACAAATATGCCCTTTCAGTTAACAGAGACAAATTAATAATGAACTTGAATTATTGTTAAAGGATTAAGGAAAGTGATGTTCAGAGGAAATGCAGGAATCTCGAGAAAACGCACAGACACGATCTTGTCCAACGTAAAATCATATGGCTGGGACCGAATTGAAAACCTCTCGCACCAGAGGTAATGTTTTACCCACTGAACCTTCTTGTCCCCGATCATGTAATAATGAGCAATGACGTCATTCATACAGACACCACAAATGGATTGATATTACGTTCAGGGGACTGAGCAATCGAAGTTTTTCCTTCCATACTCCTGACATGTAATGTAGCACTTAAACCTAATTGAAGATTTTCATCTTATTTCAATCAATTGTTAAAAAGTATTGAGTTTTTGGATCTTCAAATAAAGAATATACAGCACTTGGTGATGCACAATACCTTTTCAATCCTACTAGTCGCACAATATAACCTTCCCGAGCGTCAGTGTGGGATTCGAAACAGATTATGGAGTTTTCCCTTTCTTAGGCCGCGATTTTTCCCCGCATTTTGTTGTAGTTTATCTATTTTTAATAACTTGTGATCAGCCGCTTCAGAAATCGCTCAAGTTCGTTACGTTTCAGTAGAAATTCGCAGATAGAAATTCAATCGAGTAAATATTTTTTAAGTCAGATCATTTGGCACACAAACATCGATCTTCTTTTTTCAGCCAGCAATCTTCAAACTGTTTAACACTGTTCGTGATGAACGTTTAGGTCATTGGGATGTGATGACTGCTTACATGTCGGTCTTGCTCGCCTTTTGCCAGCATAGTATCCACTTTTGCTGTGATTGATCGCCTACTGCGAAAAGGATCTTGGACATCTGAATTTCCAGAACGAATCGGACTGAACCATCTTTTGGCTATTGTTGTTGATAACATTATCCTGCTCATAAACAGGACAAATACATTCACGGACTTACGCAACATTTGTGCTTTTATAGAAATAAAATTGTAGAATGTAACTTAGCTTTCCGTGAAGTTCACTCCTCTTCACGGCACAATGCTTTACGTCTGATCAGGGGCGCATCCACGGGAGGCGATCCATCGGATCCGGACCTTCTCCCCCCCCAAAAAAAAAATCCTAACTCAACATATATTTGTACACTTTTTCAATAAATCTATACTTGAACAGTTTAGCAGGAAAATAATTGATGTAGTATGCAAATTTGATTTTATACTTCATCAGTACTCTTTCTCTTGTAAAAACAATCTAATTCTATATTTTTAATATAATTTTAAACAATCTAAAAACATAGGTTGAACTATTTAACAATTACTTATCGTCTTTCCGAGTGCAAAATAATGCCCGTTCAATACTACATATAGTGGCTTGTAGCATTGGATCCCTCCCAACGAAAATTTCTGGATTTGCATCTCATTAGAAGAACTCCAACACATTTTCCAAATCAACTAGTTTCAATCAGTCAGCTGTCAATTAACGTTAGAACTGGCCAGACGCGTATCCAGACATTTTTGTTGGGAAGAGTCCAGAGTTTGGGAAGATTCCAATGCTACGCTACACTACGTCTATGGAGTATTGAACTAATGTTATTCTTCATCCAAAAAAAAAAAAAATGATAGTGATTAGTAATTATTGTCTGCTTTATTCTGAGACAAAAATATAGAATTCGATTGTTTTTATGAGGAAAGAAAAAGTATGATACTAATGAAGTATAAGATCAAATCTTTGTGTTACATAAATCATTCTCTGCACAAGGAAGTATAATTTTATTTTAAAAGTATACAAATGTATATCGATTTACGAAGGGTTTGAGGACGGTTATGGACCCGGTGAACTCCCCCATAGGTGCGGTCCTGGATCTAATCCATTGTGACTCATTTTCTCTGAGATCTGGGATACTAACGCCATCTTGTGTGCAAAATATTCACTACTTTCAAACCATTAGCTCCTGTATTTAAAATTTTATTAAAGAAGAAATATTCGGACTTAATAAATCATAATCAAGTAATATAATAGATATACTTTATTTATTGAAAAATAACGTACAAACTTTTAGAAAAGTAGAAAAGTACAAATAAAGATTTTTCTAAAGCTTTTGTTTTTAGAAGTCAAAGTAGAAAAGTACAAAGAATTTTTTTTTTTTTTTTGGTAACTTCTTCAATTTTTCTGCCTCACATCTCCATGTTTCGCTAATCCTTCTTCAGTCCTAGAAATGAATAATATCAGAAATAAGGCTATGAACAGTAACCAACAAAATAGTGCATCTTAATAGGTCTTACATCACTATAATAGATAAAGAATAAGAAACACTCTTAGTAAATAACACAACAGGAAACTCAACATATTTTCAGGAATCGCAAACAGAAAAATAAAGTAGAAAATACTGACAAGTAGCCCAAAACATTAAAAAAAATATTAACAACTAAAACAGAAGGGAAAATAATATTAATAGTAATATTGTATACCAGAGTGATACACCACTCGTGGAAAGAAATAATTTGGTCTGTTGGAAATGAAGAGAAAGGTACGAGTGTAAGGAAAACAAACAGAAAGATCTATTAAACGCACGTAGAATAGGAACAAGTTTGAAATCCCCAGAATAAAGGAAAAGACACTGAGAAACAGTGATATACTTGATGATTTGTATCACTCGTTCAGATAAGAAGTGAAGAAAAATATAATATTGCTATTTTTGCATAGAGGACTGTCATTATAAAGTCATCGTACACTAAAGGTCTTTCCAATGTTTCTAATCTTTTCTTACTATTATTATTGTTTTGGTGAATAACCAAGTTATAAGTAATCATAAATTTAAACAGCTAATCATATACGGGCGGTATATTTCAAATTAATTTATTGTAATGCGTATTATAAAAGGAGTAAGAGCTTTGGTATGGGTGGCTGATAAATACGTAAATACAGAGTACTAGCTGAAATATCCGTTCTTCGTACAGGAGGGATAGGTTTCTGGAAAATATTTGAAAGGTACCTTTAAACCACCTCCGCCCCTCGAATGCTTATTTGATTCGAAAGCAAAATTATAAACCCTTATCTCGTTTTAAGCCCAATAAAGATCTCAGCTCAAGAATCGTTTTAAACAGTTTAATCCTTTCTTTATTTTCGCCATATTTAGCTTCAGATGATTGCGTGCGTGGATGTGGTACTTTATTCCTCGGTAGCTACTGGCAGGGGCTAAACAAAAGTTAATGGTCAACTAACCCATCATCTAAGGAATAAAATTAGCTATACATGTTGGCCGAAATCGGCCAGGGTCAGGCTCGGTTTGTATATGGTACTTTATTTTTTGGTAACTACTTGGCTTGATCTAAACCAAATTTGGTGTGCAAGTAGCCCATTGTCTACGGGATAAAGAGTGTTATATTTTATGGCTGAGCTCGGCGACGGGCAGACTTGGTTTGTATGTGGTATTTTATTTCTCGGTAACTACTGGCCAATTCTGAACAACATTTGGTGGGGAAGTAGCCCATCGTCTAAGGCAGCCTTTCTTAATTGGTTGCCCGCGGACTCCTAAGATCCGTGGAACATATTTAGAGGGTTCGTGCGATTATTTACATAAAATAATTTATAAAAGACACAATTAATACCATGCACCCCTACCTAAATCTCAGGTACTAAGCAAATACAAAAGAAAATTAAAGCTGTCTGCTCCGAACCTTACCTAAAACAAAAATATAAAGGGGATCCGCAATTCTGAAGTAATTGGGAATCACTGGTCTAAGGAACAAAAAGATTGCTATATTAAGTTACCACGCTCGGCTAGGTGTAAGCTCTATTCGGTTTATAAGTTGTACTTTATTTCTCGGTAACCACTGGGAATGTTGAAACCAAATTTTATGGGCAAGTAGCCCATCATCTTTGTTTAGAGGCCGAGTTCGAGAGTCTTGTCTCAGCAACAGATGCCATGTTCTACAACTTCACACGCCGGGACTTGTTAATTCGATTCACAGACTCTGTTTCCCCTGTATGAATTGAAAATGAAATTAACATTTTATATAATTCTCTTAGAAGCAGATTTTATCAGAACACTGAGACATGAGTCTGCTTATCTTTAATCAGCAATTCAGGTACAGAATTTCTTCATGTAACTTGAGGAACTCATAACACACTCTTATTTTTGGCATAATTTTTGAATCCCCAATTCTCCTTTAAGATACGCATTTTAGTCAAAGTCACATAATCAAATCTCAGTCATGACCAATTTTAATCCCAGGCACTGGGGATTATGGATAAGAGTTTTTAAAAATATACATTACAACGTATCAAAACCGAATGAATTTTAGAATATCTTCCGTGGAACTCTAAAACAAATCTGCAACGGTGGATAGAAAGGTTAATCCATTACTTTATTTTTGGATCAAAAGATCCAATATATTTCAATCAAAAAAAAAAAAAAAACTTTTGTACGTCTTGTATCTGGAGAACTACGTATAGTGTAGCAAAATCCAAACTATCACTTAACTCGGTATGATGTGATTATTCCGTAGAAAATGCGAAAACTGGAGTAGGGACCGTTCAAAAATCTTGTGACCCCTGATTCAAAAACTAATTATTGACCAAAAGATCGCAATCTTTTGATCTATTTTTTTATCATTACTAAAATTCTTGTTTACTAATTTTAACTCCCTACAGAAGGGATGCTTGGAAGCCTAAAAAAAAGCACACACACACACACATGCCAATCGAGTCAACTGGTAGAACCTTCGCTCGCTTCAACTATGTAGCAATCAAAATAGGTTTCCATAATCGGAGAAGTGGAGATGAAAGTTATCCTCAGAACGCTCAATCCATACCAAAAAGTCATTTCTCACTATCTCTTACTGTTCCTGCTCCATGGCGATCAAGGGGACTACGGTGACTCAGTTGGATCCCCGGCCAAGTAAATTTGTAATGGACTTGGTGGGCCGTGAAGCGAAGAAGGTATCAAGTGCATTTTGCACCTCTACTAGGGATTTGAACTTGCATATTCTACGGTGATTGCCCAAGGAATGGAACAGGTGATAATCGGACGGTGCAATATCCGGGGAGTATGGCGGATGCAATAGTGTTTCCCATCCAAAACGTGGAAGGGTGTCCCGGGTTATCCTAGCCATGTCAGGCTTAGCGTTGTCTTGTAACAGTAGGACCCCTTTGAGATTCAGAAGTGCTGGCTCCAGAGGTTTGAGATTTTCTTAAACACGGCTCGACTGCTGACAGTACGCAGTTGCATTGATGCTCTGACCAGCTGGTAGCAGTTCCCGATGCATGATGCCGCGAGCAGTTTTCCAAACACACAGGAGGACTTTTTTCTTGCGCAGTGCTGGTTTCGTCTGTTTTGGAACCGGTTCATGGGATGCTAACCAATGATGATGGCGTCGTGGAGCTTCGTACAGAACCCACTTCTCATCACATGTAAACACTCTGTTCACAAATGACTCCTTCCTAAGTGGAGACAACAAAGAAACACAGGTGTCTCCTCGCGTTGCCTTCTGGTCCGGAGTCAAATCATGTGGGTCCCTGACAAGTTGATAGAGGTGCTGCCGAATGGTCTCTCCACTCACACTCACACTGAATTGTAGTCTCAGTTCTTCACATGTTTGGCCACTGTTCGCCTCAATTGCTGCATGAAGATCTTTATTTTGTACATATGTTCTTCCTCCGGCACGTGGTGCGTCTCCGAGTGCTTCGTCACTGTCCTTAAACTTGATAGACCACCGGTGTGCTATCAGCGTATTCACGACAGCCTCATCAAAGGCCTGGCATATCTTCCGACCCCTGCAGCGGCGTTTGAACCCAGATTGAACTCGTACATCATACGCGCCCTTATGAGACTGCGTGGAGGTCCCATGATCAATTTGTCCTTACGAAGTTCACGATGTAACTGAACTGCCACAACCAGGTAGTATGTTGGATATACCACGCCAATAACTGACCTTCGGCATACCTCCATTCGCATTCAATTCACGGTGTGAGGGCCAATGGAACATAAACCTCCACAAAAAGTGACAGAACTCTCTTGGTTACCTTTGTATTTATTTTTTTCCATGGCGATCAGTATTGAAACCGGAACTAGTAATAAATTAATACTGCTTCCGGTTTTAATAGAGAGAGATACAGGCAGACATGGCCTTTTAAGTCGCTGAATCGATTCCAAAAACTGCTTGTTGCTATTTGTTATCTATTTTATTCTATGACGATTAACGTTGAAACCGGGAAAGGTTAATTTTTACGACTTGTAGTTCGAATAGAGGGATAACGGATGAGATGCAACACATTCTTGGGATGCATCTCGATATCTCTTACGGAGTTCAAAATTTCACGGTGCAACTATATATTCATTAATTACTCGTATTATATTTAAATATTATCTTTTTTATCGTTACACACCATGAAATATTTTTTATTGTTTCTAGGTGTATATACCTTTAAGAAAATAAATAATAATAAAATGCATACTTCGTTAAAATATACACTATGTGATCAAAAGTATCCGGACATACGTTTTTCATATTAGGTCCATTGTGCTGCACCTACTGCCAGATCAACGACCTCAATAGTCATTAGACATCGTGAGAAAGCAGAATGGGGCGCTCCGCGGAACTCACGGACTTCGAACGTGGTCGGGTGATTGGATGTCACTTGTGTCAGAAGTCTCTACGCGAGATTTCTACACTCCTAAACATCCCTAGATCCACTGTGTCTGATGTGACAGTGAAGTGGAAACGTGAAGGAACACGTACAGCACAAAAGCGTACAGGCCGACCTCGTGTGTTGACTGACAGAGACCGCCGATAGTTGAAGAGGGTTGAAAAGTGTAATAGGCAGACCGTCACAGAGGAATTCCAAACTGCATCAGGATCCACTCCAAGTACTATGACAGTTAGGCGTGAGATGAGAAAACTTGGATTTCACGGTAAAGTGGCTTCTCATAATCCACACATCACGCAAGTAAATGCCAAATGATGCCTCGCTTGGTGTAAGGAGCGTAAACATTGGACGATTGAACAGTAGAAAAACATTGTGTGGAGTGACGAATCACAGTAGTGGGTATGGCGAATGCCAGATGAGCGTCATCTGTCAGCGTGTGTAGTGCCAACAGTGAAATTGGGAGGTAGTGGTGTTATGGTGTGGTTGAGTTTTTCTTGGAGGGGGCTTGCACCCCTTGTTGTTTTGCGTGGCACTCTCACCAATCAGACCTACATTGATGTTTTAAGTACCTTCTTGAGTCCCACTGTAGAAGAGCAATTCGGGGATGGCGATTGCATTTTTCAACACGATCGAGCACCTGTTCATACTGCACGGGATGTGGCGGAGTGATTACATGATCATAACATTCCTGTAATGGACTGGCGTGCACAGAGTCCTGACTTGAATCCTATAGAACACCTTTGGGATATTTTGGAACGCCGACTTCCTGCCAGCCCTCACTGACCTACATCGATACCTCTCTTCAGTTCAGCACTTCGTGAAGAATGGGCTTTCATTCCCCAAGAAACCTTCCAGCACCTGATTAAAAGTATTCCTGCAAGAGTGGAAGCTGTCATCAAAACTAAGGGTGAGCCAACACCATATTGAATTCCAGCAGTACCGATGGAGTAGTGTTGCCACGAGACGAGACAGAACCCTTTTAGACGAGACATGAGACGAGACAGGCTACTTGTCCCGTCTCGAAAACGAGACGAGACGAGACGGGACATCTCGTGAAATGTCTCGTCTCGTCTCGTGTCTCGAAAATGAAAACGCTGGCGGGAATAGCCAAGATTGAAATTGCCAGTGGTCATATAGATTGCAAAAGGAAAATCCCCTTTGTGAGAAAACATGTTGAAAAGCCTTCATAGAAAAGTATCCTCTGTCTATTGAATGAAACAATCGTTATACATGAGCTTCCAGGAATATCATCCTTAATGTCTTGTCCCCAATTCCCCTTGCTGTAAACTGAGGAATTCTCATTTTTTTCATTTCTGCCTGGAATGATGACAAACAAAATCAAAGACAGGGAAGATTTTTACAAGGTCAAGAAACCGAACTACCACCATCATCTATTCAATTTGAAAACTGGGTAAGGTCTACACTCATTACAGGCTGTAGTTGAAAGTTCTGGCTAAGATGGCGGAAGAGAACAGAACAGACTACACTTTTCTTTATTCTCTGGTGGCGGTATTCTTTTTGCTATATGAACGGAAAACGTCAAATGAAGTATGTCATCTTGTAACTAAAATTTTGTCTTCTCTCTCTCTCTCTCTCTCTCTCTTTCTCTCACACACATACATACACATAAAAACACACTTTTACCATTTTACCAATCGCTTGCTTATTATACAGCAGTTATGTTGTAAAATTCACCTCTTCGTTTGGAAGCCGGGCGAAGGATAAAGAAAGCAAAAATATTGTCGACGAACCCTTGAAATTGTTTGCTTTCAGCAAATTTATGGCACTAACAATACCACTGGAGGTGAAGAGGTTTTACAGGGGGACCTTCCTTTTGTTACGCGGAAATGTTTGATCTGACCAGAGTGCGAAATTGCCCTCTGTTTCCATGTTGAGAGGAGGGAAATACTTCCCTTTCCTAGTGAATAATATTCATTAGGACCTGAATTATCTTCAAAAATGGTTTCTTACAGGCGCATAAAACCTTTCGAACTTGATAAATGTAAAGAACATTTGGTATAATATTAATGGAACTCCGTTGAAAGCAGAAAATATCATGAGAATGATCAAAATTCGAACATTGAAGAACATAATTAACAGAAAAGAAATAGGATACCCAAACCATAGTTTTAAACCTGCTATAAAATGTATATCCTATATTTTTACTAATTCTTTACTCCCATGAAAGTATCCTGGGAGGATATTCTCTCCAATTTTTCAGACTGAAATCCTTTTATCCCGTACGATTTCCCCACCTGACACAATACGAAAAAACAAATGCTGTTAAAATTCATACACATGACCCTTCCGGGACTCAACTTGGGGCCTTCAAGCAGATGGTCTATCGCCGCAGACCGTTCGGCTTGGTATGAAGATGTACGTTGTATGATTGCGAATAGATCACGACAATATAAGAAACTTTAATCCAAAATGGCCACCCAAAAATCAACTTTTTTTTTTAGACCACTAGCTAATCTGGGTGTACTGTCATGAGTTCGTTACACAAACGGGGCGACCACTACATAGTATCACACACCCCGCGGTTATGGGAAGAGATTTGAACCATGGAGGTGAAGACTGGCCCCAAGCATTCTTTCGTCCGATGTGTCGTTCAGCTCCCATTACTATAGCACTTTAAGTAGAGCTTACTGTGCAGTAACATAAAATTTCAATTAAACACTTTCCATTACTCAATAAAATTATTTGGTTCCGAGCTTTTTTTTTAAAAAAAAATAATTGCAACAAATCTAAACATGCTAAAATGGAAAGTAGTTTTTTGATTGGTATGGATTAACACTGTGAAACCTAAAGGCTGGAATATATGAAATCAAAATGTACACACATATCTATCTCTCTATTTATCTATATATCTTTCCATCTCTCTCTCTCTCTCTCTCTCTCTATATATATATATATATATATATATATATATATATATATATATATATATATATATATATATATATATACAGACACTATAAAGCAAGTGGGTTGATAGTATACGGTAGTGTCAGGGATGGTGACACCTTTACATCGAACTTTGCTTTCGTGTAAACATTATTTGACATTAGTGTCTTCATCTTCGACGTACCTATGAGCAATTTACTGTATATTCGTGTATTGAAACTGGTGAAACAAATTTCAATGTTTCAGAATGTAAAAATAATAATAATAATAATAATAATAATAATAATAATAATAATAATAAAATAAAAAATAAAAGCCAGGGTCGACAAGCCTCAGACAACTAACAGCAGAGATATATTATCTTGTAAACTATTTGTCTTTGCCTTGTGAGCTTATTTGAATTTATTTTTAAGACCTTTAGGCAACTTTGGCCGAATGGATGATGATGGGGAAATTAGTGGAATGAAGAAAGTAGTAGGATACTAGACGACTTCGAGAAAAAACACTCATTCGAAAAATGAAAGTAAATGAAATGAAATCTTTGAGTTTTACGTCCCATGGTTATGCCGGTTAGGCTAAAGGAGACAGTGATGATGAGTAATGAATGAAATGGTGGAATGAAGAAAGTGGGAGGAAACGGGAAAACCCCGAGAAAACCCACGCACACGGTGTTTGTCCACCACAAAGTTCATTTCGCGGGGCTGGGATCGAACCCGAGACCCCAAGCACCAGAGGTGAACGCTCTACCACTGAGCCACCGCGGTCCCCACACACATTCAATGTTTGTCCACCACAAAGCTCACATGGCACTAAGCGAGATCGAACCGACTACCACATACACCAGAGGTGAAGGCTTCACGGTGTAGCTGTGACATTTGTTGTCTTATGTGTTCTGGGTAATACTTGTAACTTAGTTGTATCTTGATTAGCATGGTGCACTCTGCTACATTTTACTTTCGTTCCCATAGTATGCTGCCATATATTTTACGAGACAAGACGAGACAAACGAGACGAGACGGGACAAACCTCTCGAGACGAGACACGAGACGGGACGAGCACATTTTTTCGAGACGAGACACGAGACGGGACATGCTTTGCACGAGACGAGACGAGACAGCCTGAAGTTTCGTCCCGTCTCGTCTCGTGGCAACACTACGATAAAGAGCGCCAAGAACTTATAAGTCATTTTCAGCCAGGTGTCCGGATACTTTTGATCGCATAGTGTACATTTATCCAATGAAATAATAATAATAATAATAATAATAATAATAATAATAATAATAATAATAATAATAATAATAATAATAATAATAATAAGTACTAAATTAAAAGTTTAGAAAAAATATTAACACAGCTTATAATGATATTGCAAAATAAAACAGGAACAATAACAAAAAGGTTAAATAAAATTTCTATGCATATGTAACGAGTTCGATTCTTGGTCGGGGTTTTTGCATCGGATACAAGCCCAAATAGAGGCTTATATCCCTTTCTAATCAATAGATGCCTTCAGTATGGCAAAGAAACATTAGGCTTGAATCAATCAATCTGTACAAAAATTTCAACTACCCAGATAAAAATAAAAAAGAATAACATTACGATTATGCCATTTTGACTAAGAGAAACAGATGAAATTAGAAAAGTGAATAATTATTAAATAATTGGTGGAATGAGAATTTGGGAGGAAAGGAGAGATCCTCAAGACAAGACACAGATACTATATTGTCCACCATAAACTCTTGTGACCAAGATCGAACTAGAGACTCTTCGCTCCAGAGACGAGTATACTACCAGTAAGCCCTTTTCCCCGCATTCCCTTGTAATGGTCACATTTCTTAAAACTCCGTCTTAACTTCAGCCTGAGGTTCAAGAACAATATTTATACATATTTTCATATTTCTGCTCCAAACATGAGGCAAATCTAGTGGAAAGCAAACAAATAAACCATTCCAATAGGTCATAATTTCAAAACTCCTTCTGCCACTCACTATTCATTTGGTCTTGCTAACATGTAAGTGAAAAAAAAATCTTGATTTTATGTTATTGTTTATGTGTTTGAGATCCGATTTCAATTCTAGTTGGAAATGAGTAGGTTCAGATTCTAGGCTGAGCCGAAAATCCACGTTTTATGTAATCTTTACGTTGACTTGTTGGACGTTAAATACCATCGAACCAAAAACAAATTCTCCACTCCTTTCGTAAGTATTTAGCTTTGTGTTCTTCGAACACAACACTCCGATAACATAGGCTAGATAATAGAGGTGGAAGTAAAACAGTCCTAAGGCTGTCTTCAATTTGTCAGTTTAAAATATCATTCTGTTTCTTAGAAAGCAAATGTTGTGCTTTGAGTTTGACTGATCGAGTACTGGAACGATTATTTGCAGTGTACGTGGTCATATAAGTAAAGCTTATTTTCATCATTTAGGGTAGAACCAGCCCTCTCCCCCATACACACACAAATATATAAGAATGGATGTAAGCATACCTTACTCAGGTTGATAAAATTATAACAAATGCAAATACAGTAGAAACTCGATTAACCGTCACTCTCTGTTATCCGTCACTGCTCCGGACAGTACTGTACTTTAAATGTGCCGTAATTGACGCCGTCCGCCGTGCAGAGCACGGAATAAAGTGTAAGCGAAATGGACTGAAATAGTCATGCGTCACTTCCGGTCATGCTAGTTTCCACTCAAAAACTTGGTACAGTACTGAAACCCTTATGGAGAAAAGCATGGACTTGAAACACTCAAGATGCCAGAAATTAAATTCCAAACTGTTATGAATTATTTTCAAGACGAGCCTATATTAGTGTAACATGGAAGGAATATGGTTTACTCTGGCCCTCTTCAATCATTATAAGTATTATTCACTTGTATAAGGTTATTTATTTCTTCCAGAACCTTTTAAATCTACTTACTGTATAGGTTTATAACGATATTTCTCTTATCCGTCTATTCGCTTAACCGTCATGGTCCCGGTCCCGAGGGTGACGGTTAATCGTGTTTATACTGTACCACTTTTCCATAGAAGAAGACCACAGCATTAAGCAAATAGAATTAAGCATTCTTTTACAGCAATGAGATGAATTAAACAATCTACACTTTAAAATGGAATGCAAACGAATATTCGTGACTTTATCAGAGACAACTATCTACATCTGACTCTAAAAGAAAGTACCATGCTTTGGGAATGTCGTTACTATGTAAATAGTAAACATTTGAGATTATGTGCTTTTATTTTCAAGCAACTTCCAACGAAAAATGAATGGTTTCCGTTGTTGAACGGTTGTTCGTCGCACAGGAAAAACAGGCTTATGGGAAATATTTCGAAAGTATGTATGCATGACCCTTCAGAAGACCCCGCCTTTACGATGCGTATTTCAATCGAAATGAAATAGTGGTAAGCTAACTCGAACCAAGTGCTAAATATGCCACTCGTTACCTAATCACTTCTGTGTGATTTCCTGTTATTCTAAATTAGTTGCTTCCTAAGAGTCTTCATTTACACACTGGAACTGTGTGGTTTGTATTGAAAGCTTTACATTCTTCTTTTCTCTTTTTAGACCTCTTTTATAAATAACGTTATCAAGTACAGACCTGATCCTTGCGTCTGATATCGTCTGTTTAATTCCTTTCTTAACTACTTGTGAGCTTACTCGTGGCTACATGGTTACCATACACGTCTGAGACGTGGATTCGATTCCCAGTAGATATGAATGTTGTTTGGATTCCATGTGAGGCTCTGGATCCCAATCTTATATAGTATCATATAGCTGAAGGGAACGCTTAACTTCATCCAACTAATCTTTTATATTTGTCAATTATGTCATCTAGGTTCGTTTAACCCTAAATGTTCGACGAAAGCTTATTTAACGTGTTTGTTATTGTTCCTGCTATTTTGCAATATAATTATATATATTTTTTCTAAACTTTTAATTTAGTAATTATTATTTTATCATTGGATAAATTTATATTTTGGAAGGATCCATTTTAGTAGGGTCTACTATTTATTTTCTGATTTATATATACCTAGAAACAATGAAAAATGGTTTATGGTGCGTAACAATAAAAAAAAAAAACATATAGGGCCTTATGCAGAGTAGTTTTGACGTATGTTTAGCGTCATACTAAAGGCCTGACTACTGCAGGAAACATATGTTAGTCGAACTCTTTAGTATGACACTAATCACGCGTCAGAACGACTTTAATAAGGCCTATTATATTTAAATATGATAATTAATGAACATAGAGTTGCAGTGTCAAATGTTGAACTCCTGCTACCCAATGGGTCCAGCTTGGCCATCCCACTCCCAAAGATTGCTTGGGAATCTTTTGCCCAGATCTTTACTTGAACATCTCACAAGGAAACAGACTAAAAAAAATGTATGTGGCGTACGTAACATCGTATGTTACCTTTGTAAATCCTGTAGTTTTTGGACTCAACGTGTACGTGTTCCATCTGTACGTACTTTCCGTATGAAACAATATAGGCGGTCAGGATCTCACAAATGGACGTATGTAACATGCAGCTGACGAAGGTAACATACATATATGTATGTAATATAAGAAAGACTCTTAGATATCAGACGTCCTGCAACGGCATGATGTAATATCTAAGGGCACTGCCTATGTAGCATACGGATAACATATGCTCCGTACTGATTTCTGTAGTAAGCAAGAGAATTTCGTATATTTGTACAGCGGGGGACACTTCTAAATGGTACACCTTAGCCGTAAATCTCCATATGGCTATACCATTTAGAAGTGTCCCCCGCTGTACAATATACAGCTGTCCGGAGAACGGATTTTTCTGTGTACACATGCCTGAACGCCTCCTTCCCTAGTTATGCAGAAATCAACACCGCTCTCACCACCACTTAATTATGCATTTTAGTGAAAATAACGTTAAAAACTTAGTTCCTTATAGATAATATGTTCAAAAGTTAATGTAAGTCGGTTCAACCGTCATTTGAACAGTTATAGAATGACTTTTAGTTTTATTAATATAAACTAGCTTTCGACTAGCAGGGGGATGCGCCCCCCTGACCCCCGTGTTTGCTGGGCGTACGGCCTTGTACCTCTCATCCCACAACTCTATTGAATTTCAAATTTCTTTTCCTATTTCAACTATCTAAAAACAAAACGCCCATTTAAATAACATGACAATTTCATCATACCCCTTTACACCCATTAAAAACTAAAAATATTCACTTTTGGCTTTTTCCTGTGGGTTAGTCCTGGAAGGCTATAATCATGGTAGATGTCCCATATAAATAACATGGGAAATTTTTTTCAATTCCTCATAAAACCACTCTATAGTTGGAAATTTTTATTTTTGAAGATTTAATTAGATAACGCTAACGGAAACATACAAGCACATCTAATTTCAAGTTTTTATTCCGATTCCGAGTACCTAAATATGAGATAGGTCCAAAAAAGGTCCATTTAAATAACATGGGAAATTTCTTGCACCCCCTTTTAGAGCCCCTAAAAATTAAAAATATTCACTTTTGGCTATTTTCCTGTAGGTTAGTCCCGAAAAGCTACAATCATGTCAAATTTCAACTTTCCACGTTAACCGAAAGTACCCGTTATTTTATGTCAGTTCTTGTAGTTTTAGATATCTTGATCATCCACTATAACGGACAAACCAAAAGAGAGAGAAAAGCGAAATTTTGCACGTAGCAACTATAAGGAGGGGAAAATGTTTGTATGTATTAAACAGAAAGATCCAACAAACAGTGTTGCCAACCCAATATAAAGTTTTTTTTTCAAATAGCACTACATTTATTTCAAATCAACATGTCAAACGTAAATTTAAAATTCTACTTTTATTATTCAGTGTTGCAAATTAAGGATGTTATAGTATCACAAACATCCAAAGTTCGGAAGCTTCTAACGCATATACAGCATAACGGAGATGCACAGAATAATGCACATCGAAATTACTTTAGTGTTGGATACCATGGCCATGGTATGACTTGTTTTGAATGAATAGGAACGAAGTTACCAGGGCATGAGAATTTTAATTTTTTTGAAAGCCTTTATTTCGAAAGAACGCTCAGATAAGTACCATATCTAGTTACTTGTATGGTTTGTAATGGATGTGTAAATTATTTTACTGTTTACAACACTTCGGTATCTCAAATCATCCCGGAGATATTATAAGCATTGCTGAAGTATGCCACACCGCTTAAATCGTGTAATTGCGAAAACGGTATAATTACAGCTACTAAAAGCTATTGTTGTAATGCTATAGAAGAGAAGGGAAACAACAATCATTTTAAATATTTTCCAGAAATACGGCATTTTCAGCAGTGTTGCGAACTTTATCAATGTTTATCATATCTCCGAAACGGTTAGAGATATTGAAGTGCTGTAAACGGCAAATAATTTATATATCCATTACAAACCACACAAGTAACTAGATACGATATTTAACTCAGCATTTTTCCGAAATAATGGCTTTCAAAAATAATTAAAATTTTCAAGCCCTGGTAACTTCGTTCTTATTCGAAACAAGTCATACCATAACCATGGTATCCAGCGCTAAAATACTTTTCATGTGCATTATCCATGCATCTCCGTTGTGCTGTATGTGTGTTAGAATCTTCCGAACTTCGGATGTTTGAGATACTATAACATCCTTAGTTTGCGACACTGAATAATAAAAGTGGTATTTTAAATTTACGTTTGACACGTTGAATTGAAATATGTAATAATCAGACGTAGAGCTATTTGAAAAAACATAACTTTATATTGGATTGGCAATAATATTTGTTGGGTCTTTCTGTTTAATACATACAAAGATGATCCCCTCCTTATAGTTGCTTCGTGCAAAGTGTTTTGCTTTTCTCTCTCTTTTGGTTTGACCGTTATAGTAGATGATCAAGATAAATTGTCCACCCTGTATACGCCACGGAAAATATCATTGTGCTTCCGTCTATTTGGAGGTCGGAGAGGATAGGACAGGAAAACACGATTTTTGCCAAATTTACTTCAACGCACTTAATTTCGGTTGTAGAAGATTACAAACAGTTTTGAAAATTGATGGGTACAATAAGGCAATGTGAGTGAGTATACAAGGCAACATTGGTTCCAAAAATTCTGTTGTGTGGACTTATGCTTGAAGGATAAGAAAGGTCAAGGATATCGTTCGACTGTTATTCAGTATGTATTGAAGCTGACTTGCGAATCAGTTCCTCCAAAACGGTACGAGAAATTGTACTAGAACTCACAAGTCAGAATTGTAATTCAACTGTAGTACGGTATTTAGATAAACTAGAAAAAATGAAAAAAAAACAGACAACTTGAATGAGAACCATGGAAATCGGCGATTTGGAGTCTGTTCTTCGCTGGTGCTGCTGCTCCTGTGCTATTAAAGATATTCATTTTTGAACATATCCCCCCACCTTCCACACACACACATACAGACAAACAGAAAGAAAAAAAAAACAGAATCTTGTTCAGTAACCGACATATTCTACCAATAGGTGGATCGAGAGTTTGCTCCACAAATATTTCCAGAGCGGATGTTGCACGAAGAAGTTTGTGGTAAAAGTGACCTACTTGATAGTTACATTAATCAATTATAGCTTCCAGGCGAATCCATCACGCCCAAGAATTCAGAAAATTGAAGAAATGCACGAAAGACTACAATATCTATTTTACGTATCATTCCTCCCCCCTCCAGAAAAATAAAAAGCAATAGCTAAGGGAAAACGAAATAATACTTGGCTATAGATACGCATACGTAACTTTACATTTCGTAGGGGCGTGGGTTTAGCCATCCAAGTCTCTAGGTAAGGGTTTATTCCTAAAAGGGCTGTCCAGACTCCAGACTAACTTGGTATTCATCAAGGTCCTTAAGCATCATTCTCCGGATGGGCCCTTCAGGACTCCCAGTCCGCCTCTGTTCACTAGTGAGTCCTGAACTATAAGTTGAGATTCCCTGCTACAAGCCTATATCGAGTGTTCAAAAAATGGCGCTTACGAACAAGAGAGCGCTATTCTACAGGTCAAAATAAAGCAAAAATGCTATATAATGGTAGGTCTATATCCTACGGGGTCTTCTTCAGCCGCTATAGGGATAAAGATTTCACTATGTGACAAAGTTGTAGATTAACATTCCTTTACAAATCCATCAAGCAGTTAAATCGAGTGTTACGTTAATATGTGATGCTATTGCCAACGTCTTTCAACTTTAACTGCAATCTGGAAAGAATCGATGTAACTATTTGTTCGACTGACATATCTTCTCTATGGTTTTTTATCTAGGACGTTGAAAGACATTGCCAGTGGCGTATTTAGGGGGGGCTTAAGCCCGGAATTAAGCCCCCCCCCGAAATCTTACTTACTATAGTAAAGTATATGAAATATCTTGCAGAATTTTCACATTTTCAGGCAAAGCCCTCCCCGAAAGTTAGCAAAGCCCCCCTCCCCCCCGAAAGAAAATCGTAACTACGTCACTGGACATTGCAATTCGCTTCTCCAGACGAGGACCCGAAAGATATACTACAATTATATACATATTTTTTCGCTTTATTTTTGATTTGTACAATAATTCTCTATAGTCCGCGGACGCCATTTTTAGAACACCCGATATATTTATTGTTTACATAGAAGTATTAGAAATTGACTACACCCAGAACAAAGGAATAAGAGTCTGTCAATGGAATCCATCATTTCAAATCATTTAATTACAAATACATATGTAAGCAATTCATCCAAGTTTTTAGGGAATTAAAGAGCTTTGAAACACGCGTGTTTGAAAATAATATCCTGTATATATGCAGAGTAGCTTACATATAATGATTAACAAATAACAAAATAACTACGAGGGCGGGGTGAAAAGTTCTCGGCCTGAGAATGAAAGACTGAGATTTTCAGTTCAAAAATGATTTTATTTTTCGACATAATCTCCCTTAACTTCAATACACTTGGTCCAGCGTTTCTCCAACATCAGTATTCCTTCCCGGAAGTAAGAGTCTGGAAGGTTGTGAAAATAGTCATCCACGACCCTCTCAACTTCTTCACTCGACGTGAAGCGCTTCCCAGAAAGAAATTTCTTCAAATTTGGGAAAAGATAGAAGTCAGATGGTGTCAAATCAGGAGAATATGGGGGATGGCCGAGCAAATCGTACCCCAAATCCCGCAGTTTTTCCATAGCCAACGCATTCTTATGCACAGGTGCGTTGTCCTGGTGAAAGATTTTTTTCTTCAAGCCAGGCCTCTTCTCGCGAATTTTGGCATCCAGCTGATCAAGAAAGTTGGAGTAATACTCGCCTGTAATTGTTCTCCCTTTTGCAAGGTAATCAATTAACAGGATCCCTTTCTCATCCCAAAGCACACTGGCCATGACCTTTCCGGCCGATACGATCGTCTCGCTTTCTTCGGCGCTGCACCACCGGCTTTCACTCACTACTTGGACTGATGTTTCATTTCTGGCGTGTAGTGGTGAATCCATGCCTCATCTATTGTCACAAATCGCCGCACAAAATCCGTCGGATCCCTTTCGAATCGGTCCAAAGATTGCTGCAAAAATCGTTTTCGCATTTGCTTTTGGTCGGCAGTCAGCAAATGCGGCACCCATCTTGCGCAGAGCTTTCGCATCCCTAGTTCTTTGTGCAAGATGATTTGCATCCGTTCCTCCGATATCCCCACAATATCAGCTCTCTCACTCACCTTCACTCGCCTTCACTCGCCTGTCGTCCAACACGATATCATGCACTTTTTCGATTGTTTCCGATGTGGTTGTGGTTTTCAGCCTTCCTTCACGTGGGTCATCTTCGAGGGATGTGCAACCACGTTTAAATTCAGCTGCCCACTTTCTAACGGTTGACATGGAAGGAGCAGAATTCCCGTAAACTTTTGTCAACTTCGGATGAATCCATCCAAAACGAAAGAAATGATCACCACACGATATTCAAGTGTATCCATTTTCATAACTAACACGCAAGGCGTCTAACTGCAACAATGCCTCCACACAAACTACTTGAGAAAACAAGTTGACACTTGTTATACGAACAACTGAAAAGCGCCCCTAGGCAAACACAATAAAATGTTGCTGATTGGAGTGCCATCTCTGGGTCAGGCCGAGAATTTTCACCCCGCCTTCGTAGAATAGCTAAATTTAAAGCTGTGGCAAAATGAAAATTTCACTAGCAGGATAATGGAAAGAATCGATGTAACTATTTGACGAATTGCTAGATTAACTGTATTGCCCTTTATCTGCAAAGCGATGTTGTCACATAGTGGAAATTGCATCTTCAGATGACCATCCGAAAGTTACACAATTTTATATATAGAGAGAGCTGTTACAAAATACAGTATTGTTCATATGGGTCACCGTTTTCAAAATAACCACCACGACGTGGTACCTGTATCAGATAAAACGTTCAGGATCATTCATATGAAAACGGTTAAAGATAAATGAACAAACAAAAATTCGAATAGGAAATCGCAGAGGGCATTTATCATTCGAAGGCTCGAGAATGTTGCAACAGACGGAAAGGTGATTAGGGTGAAAGTGCCATAACGCAAAGGAGAAAATCTAATTCCTAGATAATTACCGCTCCAACCCCCCTCTGTAAGTGAGTGAAGCGGGAAGGAACGGTAAAATTGCAAATAAGAACCTTAGTTCTTGCAAATTGTATCTACGCAACAAAATTATCTGAAATGTGTTTTTATAAGAGATAGATATCTCTGTAATGCGAAAAAATAACTAAAATTCTTGTTAAATGGTACCTTCCATTTTGACTGCAGGTAATAATGTGATGTAAAAATGAAACAACTGCAACTTGAAACAAATTTGCCAAACAATGCAATTTTAGAAGAATGTATAGAAACGTTGGTTTTGTTCAACATTCGTCTTCACGATACTGGTTAAATTCTTCTTGTTCAATGTCTTCTTGCATGTGATAGAAATGAGTTTCACTGAGCTGTTGTTCACAGTTACACTCCGAATAACTTTCAGCGGTAATTTCAGTTGTGATCCTCAGTAACGAAACGGTTCATACTGATGCAGATACCTCCCAGACATCTTGCACGCATTCCGTTAAATTATCAGGGGCGAAAGGGCGGGCAAATTGTTTGCAAATTCCAAAAATATATTATTAAAACTTATGCTTCTCATTTTAGTTGCTTCTTTCTTCCCATCCAATAACACTTTGCAATATAAATGGTGTTAAACTTGAAAGTGAATTTCACCTAATTTTTATTCATTACAGTACCAGTCACTTGTACACACAAGTGTTTCAGACAAACCATACTTATTGCAAGTAAACGTGCGATTCTCATTTGAGATTTTACCATTCATTTTCGCTTCACCCACTTAGGGAGGGAGATCGGAAAGATAATTTTCTAAGAGTTACATTTAATATTTTCCATTATGTCAATTATACTTTAATAATATTTTTCTCTGTTGTATTATTCTCGAGCAGTGAAATAATAAATACCCTTTGCGATTTCCTATACCAGTTATATTCTGTTCATTTATCTCCAACCGTTTTCATATTAGTGGTACTGGCCTTATCTGATACAGGCAACATATCATGGCGGAAATTTTTAGTAAGGTAACCGATATGAAAAATGTTTTGCCTCAACGCTTTTTAGTTTTTACAGATCTATCGAACGAGGTATCACTCGACCCATGTTTCCATTTAAAATTTTAAAGTTGAGCCTCAGGCCTCCATGAAGGGCAGCCCTGAAGGACACCGCGACATCACCATTCGAATTGAATCATACTATTCCCTATTTGAGTTTTTGCTTGTTCATTTATTTACAATTGTTTCTGAGATATTTCCGTGGAAAGATTAAAATGGAACACTTTGTATATAGTATATATAGGGTGGACAATTAACTTGGACATCCGTGATAACGGAGAAACCAGAAAAGGGAGGGAAACGAAACTTTGCATGAAGCAACTAGAAGAAGGAGGGCATCGTTTTAGGTATTAAACAACACCACCCAGTGAACAGTGTTGCCATCCCAGTATAAAGTTATATTTTTTAAAAATGGCACGACGTCAGATTATTACATATTTCAAATCAACATGTTAAACGAAAACTTAAAATACCACATTTATTATTCTGTGTTGCAAACTAAGGATGCTATAGTATCACAAACATCTAAAATTTGGAAGCCTCTATCACAAATACAGCACAACTAAAATGGGCAAGACAATGAACACTGGAAGTACCGTAGCGTTGGATACTATGGTCATGGTATGACTTATTTTGAATGAGTAGCAACGAAGTTACAAGGGCTTGAACATTTGATTTTTTAAAGGCTTTATTTCGAAAAAAAAATGCTGAAATAAGTGTCATATCTAGTTAGTTGTGGGGTTTGCTTTGGATGTGTAAATTATTTTGCCGTTTACAGCACTTCGATACCTCAAACTGTTCCGGAGATATGATAAACATTGCTAAAGTTTGTAACACTACTTAAATCATGTAATTGCGAGGACTTGTTGTAATTACACTTACTGAAAATTATTCCTGCAATGCAATAGAAGAGGAGGAAAACAACAACCAGCTTAAATATTGTACAGAGATACGCCATTTTCAGCAGTGTTGCGACCTTTATCAATGTTTGTCTTATCTCCGGAACGGTTTAAGATATCAAAGTGCTGTAAACGGCAAAATGTTTTGTTTGCCAATTGCTAACAACACAAGTAATTAGATACGATACTTACCTAAATGTGTTTTAGAAATAAAGCCTTTCAAAAAAATTCAAATTTTCAAGCCCTTATAACTTCATAACTTCGTTGCTATTCATTCAAAACAAGTCATACCATGACCATAGTATCCAACACTAAGGTACCTCCGATGTTCATTGTCTTGTCCATCTTCGTTGTGCTGTACGTGTGATAGAAGCTTCCAAATTCTGGATGTTTTGTGATACTATAACATCCTTAGTTTGCAACACTGAATACTAAGTGCGATATTTTAAGTTTACATGTTGATTTGAAATATGTATTAATCTGACGTACTGCCATTTAAAAATATATAACTTTATACTGGGCTGACGACACTGTTCACTGGGTGGTGTTTAATACGTAAAACAATGTCCCCTTCCTTGTAGTTGATTCGTGCAAAGGTTCGCTTTCTCTCTCGTTTGGTTTCTCCGTTATTACGGATTCTCCAGATAAATTGTTGTCCACCCTGTATATAGATACACCATGTCTCCACAGAAACACTCCCTGATTTGAACTGATTGTATAATGAAAACTTTTTTGCAATATGTTTGTAAGTAAGATGATAGAAGATGTAGTATCTCAAAATATTTTTGTTTGTTCCCCACAGGTTGTAACATTTACCCATTCTTTGTGCTAGAGGGCAATAAATTCAAGATGGCGCTCTCCAAACAGCAACGCACCTGGTGTGTGTGTTAGAATTCCATACAACGAAGAGTGTTGTGTCTGCTCAACGTGCGTGGGACAGAATCACAGAAGCTGTAAACACAATCACGCCGGATATGCTTTCCAGAATATGGAATGAACTGGATTATCGCCAATATGTTTGCCGTGTAGTAGGTGGGGCACAAATTGAGTGCCTGCAATGAAACTTTATGAGTTGTTAAACGTCTACCCCAAAATGAACACAATATTTCCCAAGGTTTTCATTTTATAACCAAATAAAATCGAGGAGTGTTTCTGTGGACACACTATATACTGTCCACACTACATACCATCATAAATACTGCCATAAGTTTGAATGTGAATAACACAGAGTATTAACACCAAGGCAATTTATTTTGGTCATGTTTTACATTGATTTGTTGTACAGCTGACGCATGAACCATTTTTCTAAATGCTCCCCCCCCCCTTGGCCTTGATGCAGGTACGAAGTTTGTCCGGCCACTGGACAATGGCATTACGCACCACGTCCATGGGAAAATTGTTCACTGCTCGGGTCAAGGATTGTTTCAGACCGTCGACAGATGAATGCCGTTTATGGCAGATCTTTGCCTGAAGGACTGTCCAAAGTTCGTAGTCCAACGGGTTAAAGTCCGGGCTGCTAGAAGGCCAATCAGCGGTAGAAATGAAGTCGGGGACGTTCCGTGCCAGCCAGTCCTGAGTTGTTTTCGCTTTGTGGCCTGGAGCGGGATCCTACTGGAAAGTCCACCTTTCTCCAGGGAACATGGTAGCAGACAGTGGTTTCACTATAGGTGTTAGCACTGTCTCCTAGTACACCTTGGCAGATGTTTTCACATCTTGTTCGCAAAAATGCAGCTGCGTTGTGTCTGAGTAGCTCACTTCCCACCAAACCATCACTGATGCAGGATGATGTGCCCTCTGAACCCTTGGAGTTACCTCAGCAGCTGCAGTAGATGACGTGGCATACACACGGTCATTTTGGGCGTTGTAGGGCTGCTCAATTGTGAACACCTTTTCGTCAGTGAACAGAATCTTTCTGTGCAGATTGTTGGCGTAACGCCGCAACAGTCTCTTTGATTTAAGGACCCTCTGCGACATTAATGTTCGGGTCAGAAAGTGACCAGTCCGCCTCTTATACGCCCGTAGATGTAGGTCACTCCTGAGCACACGAGACATGGAATTTCTCTGATTATGTTCATCTCAGCAGCCATCACACTTTGTGTTCGAACAAGATTTCTTCGAATTCTTGCTGCGACTGCTTTCTGGACCTGCGGAGTTCGCACCGTTTGTGGTCTACCACTCCTTGCTCGGTCAGCTGCCGTTCCAGTCTCGCTGTATGGCGCGATACACGAATCTCTTGCTGATTTATAAGGGTTTCAGGAGGTTGAAAATCTCACCTGCTGTCTTCCCGACCTTGTGTAGTGCAATTATTGCTACACGATTTTCGTAATCGCTTCACCCCATCAACGAATGGCATGAACAGTCAGTTAAACACACACTACATGTAATCTTTCGCTTTATACTCAAATGGCAGAAATGTGCCACTCCGGATGCCTACAGTGCCACTTCAAACTTTGTGATATATATCTGGGATATATAGGCCTATACAAAAATCTGGAAGGTATGCAATCCGAAATATTGCAGAAACGATTGGGTTGTCTATCTCATCACAGGCACTGTGGTCCACTTTGCTTATACCGTACATACTATAAATTTTGATCTCCAAAACATCATCCCTCGGGTCGAAAATCGAAAAAGAAAAGTTCCATGAGTAATTTGATCTTGTGACAGTCTATCTGGGCACACAATTTGGTGCTTGCAGTTTACTCCTTTATATGTAAAAACCTGATAGCAGACAGGCACACACATTTTTATATAGTAGTGCAGCTATATGGATATTGAGAGAACTAAAGTAGCTCTGGTTTTTTCTTTCTAAAATAATAATACATTTGTTGAAAAAAGTTATCATGTTAAATATTAATAGAACTTAAAATTAACTAGTGACTTACCGCATACAGTGTTGTGGTTGCGACGTCAATTGTGATGATTTGTGGCTGATGGTGTAGTTGCTACTTTTCCAACATCTGACACGGATGTTGCCCTTACGGTACCAGCTTCTGATGAAGTAGCAGTGTGGCCGAATCCTAAACTTGGGTTGACTGAGCCGGCGGAACCAAGTGTAGCTGTGGCAAGTGGATTTCCAGCAGAATGCATACCATTCGACACATGAACATCTCCTAAGGCATTAGCTTGTGGTAAAGTAGCAATGTAGCCCAATCCTAAACCTGGGTTGACTGGGCCGGCCGAACCAAGTGTAGCTCTGGCAAGTGGATTTCCAGCAGAATGCATACCATTCGACACATGAACATCTCCTAAGGCATTAGCTTGTGGTAAAGTAGCAATGTAGCCCAATCCTAAACCTGGGTTGACTGGGCCGGCCGAACCAAGTGTAGCTCTGGCAGGTACAGTTGCAGCAGATTGCGTACCATTTGATACATGAACAGCTCTTCCGGCATTAGCTTGTGGTAAAGTAGCAATGTAGCCCAATCCTAAACCTGGGTTGACTGGGCCGGCCGAACCAAGTGTAGCTCTGGCAGGTGCAGTTGCAGCAGGTTGGGTACCATTTGATACATGAACAGCTCTTATGGCATTAGCTTGTGGTAAAGTAGCAATATAGCCCAATCCTAAACCTGGGTTGACTGAGCTGGCCGAACCAAGTGTAGCTGTGGCAGGTGCAGTTGCTGCAAGTTGAGTACCATTTGATACATAAACAGCTCTTCCGGCATTAGCTTGTGGTAAAGTAGAAATGTAACCGAATCCTACACCAGGATTGACTGGAACTTCAGCTCCTGGGAGTGCAGTAATGCCAAATTGAGCTGCAGGTACGGTGTAAGTATCGCCGGATCTAACGGCATAACCTGTAACATGAGGTACGTTAGCAGCTTCAGTCACAAGAATAGCTGGAGTAGCATGAGCTAGTTGGGCTACTTGAGGTAAACCTGTAGACATAGGAACACCAATGTTAGCATACACAATGTTAGCATCCGCAGGAGCAGCTCCAATAGCAGGAATGGCTTCGATGGGACCATATCCAGAGCCGTAGTTAACTGTAGAAAGTGCTGTAGCGCCAACAGTACCGCCAATCACCGTAGTAGTAGTAACAATAGTAGTGCCGCAAGGAATGACAGGAACAGCAACAACAGAAGTGGCAGGAACAGCAATACCACGAATGGCATAGGCAGAACCTAATGTTCCTCTTTCTTGCATATTCGCAGCGTTGCTTGCAGTTGTGTCCTGTACGGGTGGTTGACGTCTTGCCAACCCAGCCATCATTAGCTTATCCTGCAATGAAAAAAAAGATAGGTATTCAATACACATTACGTAAATATAGCAAGTGAGACATTTAAAATTATTTTCAAAATGAGTTATTATATTCTCAAAATTATGTCAGCGACAGTGCCGTGCCGTTTAAAATCAACGTCCGGGGCGAGAGTATACGACGGCGCCCCTACCCATATGAGTGAGGTCGACAAACCAGCGCGAAGCGAAATAAAATTTTCAAAAATAAACCCTGTTTTTCCTTGATTTTGAGCACTTTTTTTAATTACTTTTTCTTTCCATTTTATATATATCTTTTCTTTTTTCCTCCCGAATTTTACGCCCCCTTACTTTTACGCCCGAGGCCGTAGCCCCACTCGCTCACCCCATGGCACAGTGCTGATTAGCCATTATTAAGATAAACATATCGTGTTAGTTTACAATATAATTTTTTTTTTAAATGGTTGAACGCTTCTTCCATTAAAAGATATTCAATAGCAAAACGGTACGTGCTAGGATTGAAACGTATTCAAACATATCCATTTTTATTGCACTATTTCAGTAAGTCAGGATTGATGTCTTTGGAAACTGCCATTCTCACTGAGTTACTGTACATTTTTTTTAATTCCACGGTAATAGCTTCATGGGTATAATAGCACCTTCATCTATTTTCAAGGGCTAAAGAAAAAGTGGTTTACTACGTCCATGTTCAGACACAGTAGAGAGGTAAGCACCATTACAGAAGACACGACTTTAAAACAGTGTTGCTAGAGGTAGTAATTAATTCTTATTAAGTTCTTAATTTCACCAGTATATGCCTAGAGTCAAGTGGCCCTATGATTTGGGCTGAAATTACTCTTTTCTTTTATGATTTGATAAATTTTGGCATATAATATTAAAAAAAAAAAAATGTGCCAGTATGCAGTGGCTGAAAACAAAACTTATACACCGAATAATACATTATTTTAAGACCAAAAAATGACAGATAACGTTACTATAATTACGATGAACAATGTATATATGCTGGTCTCTTTTTAATTTTAAGTCCAAAGAGACATGAAAAAAAAACTCAAACTATCCCAAATTTGAAATATCCAAAAATATGCATTTTTAAATATCTGTAATCTAATCAAGTGAACAGAGCTACTGTATAGTCAAGCAAGAAAGAATTCTGTCTTTCAAGTCACAAGAGTAGGGGAAATATTCCTAACCCTGTCTCAATACATGTTGCTGTGTGTCGTTTTGCCTTCAGGACGAGTAGATGCTTACCTTCATCGAGAAGAGAGAGCGCACGCGAGAGAGAAATCTATATAACACTTATTTCACATAAAGAACAAAATAAAATATGATATTTAACTGCTTCCGGGCATTTAGCGTTTACAACCCCAAATAATATTTCGGAACATCTATCTTTAAATTCTCATAAAAGAAGAAAGGAAATTGTGTAATACTTCTTACACAAAGATAACAAAATATTTTGCTCTATCTTGGCAGTTGCATAATGTTTAGAACTTTATTTCTTTCTTTTATTTTATGCCTTACGCATGAACACCTCGTATGCTCATACTAGTATATTAGATTTGAACAAAACACGTTTTCAAATTTAAAAGAAAACTTGCTATTACAAACATTTTTAGACTAATATCGTGTCAACATTCAATGTTGTCGTTTCCTGATGCCTTGTGTATTTCTGTCTTCTTATATGCTAAAATTAGAACTCTTTTCAGGTACATTTCTGGGGGTCAAACCATCCCAGATATAGAGAGTTGAGTTGATTTTGGGTTTAACGTCCCGTTCAGCAGCGAGGCTATATGAGACGTCGACCTACTAATTAACGTGGAATCCGAACTACATGAGCTCCCGCCGGGAATCGAACCCGGGTCTCCCACGCCAAAGGCGCGTACGCTAACCGTTTAGCCACGGAGGAGCTCCCAGATATAGAGAACCGACCCCTCCCACGAAGCTATGACTGAAGTTGTCCTCACATGTTACTCTTGTACATGGCACGTTCTTTAGTGAACAACATCCACTTGCATCCCATTCACATTTTGATTCTTTTTCCTGTGAACAAAATTTTCTGGAAGAAAGCTTGGTAGTATTTCCAAAATTAATTTTCGTTCTTCACTCCTTGGGCACTAATAATATTTAGTTATTGGTATAACAAGGTGCCCATGAGGGAGTCTTAGGAATTTGGATTCGCTCAGGAGATACTTTAGGGCAGTGGCGGATCTAGAAGGTAAAAAGTGGAGGGGTCGGCCAGAACCCAGACTATGATAGGTATATCATAAATTTACTATAAACTTTCAAAAATATATAAATAATAGCTTCAATTATTTTTGTCATTCATAAAACTGGGGGTGCCTAGGCCCCCCCGGCCCCGGGCTAAATTCGTCACTGCTTCAGGGAAGGCATAATTTTTAATTGAAATTGCTACAATCCAACTTCAATTCTACTGTAATGATTTCTTTAAAAACTGTAACCGTGAAGGATAACTTAGCGTGAATAACAGTGCAAACCAAGTTAGCTTCTTTCTAGAGTTGTGAAACTAAACCGCGGTATGCTTTCGAACTATGAGAATTCAATTTTGAAATGAATTTATCTACAATATTGAACCTTTCGGCTTTAATAAACGGATAATGTGAGAGATGAAATCTGCTAATCTGCGCGAAATACATATCAAAGACAGTTCCTGATATGCCTTATAATTATTACCGCATATGACTTAATCTTGAACAGAAAGATCTACAATTTCTTATTACTTTCGATTGAGAACAAATCTATTCCTTGGATACTAAAATATGGATCTATAAAATATGGTATGTAACCTCCTATTACTATTTCTCTTCTATGGAAATAATTATTGAAATCCGGAAGTACTAGTATATTTTTGCCACTTCCGTTGCATTAGAGGAATAAAATCGGAAATGGAACCTATTTTTATAGTATTAACTCAATATCAAAGAACTGTTTCTCTCTTCTATTACCATTTTACACTATTGTGATTAATATTAAAACTGAAAATCGTATATTTTTCACAACTTGCAGTTGACATACACGAATAAAAATCGAATTAAAGGTTTTTCTTTGCTGTGACGTAACTAAGGAAGGATACAAATGGAACTTGTGCCCCGGGCACTGGATTCGGGGGCTCAAAACTGAGCAAATATTTATTTTTACTATAAGGCAAGGAAAGGAGTTTTAACAAACTAAAAAAGAATATTAGTTCGACAAAAAATTTGTTTTCATCCTATAATTCAATGTGTTTTATTCACGTTGAAATTTGAAACATGTTACATCTATGAGAAACATAAACTTTTCCTTTCGAACATTTGTAACTTTTCACTTTGCCTCTCTGACCCGGGCATGTGTTGACGTAGGGATCTGAATTTTTCTAATAATATGTTGTTATATATGTAATACATATGCAAAATTTCAATCTTGCATCTTGAGAACAAAGGGAGGAAAAAATTGTTGAAAGTCGGAATTTAGGCTCTCTCTCTGTGTACACACTTATAGATATATATTATAAAAATTTACTGCATCATTACTATTTGGCCTAGAGTCATGGTTTAAACGTTATTTTCTTCAGCATTTCCAACGGTACCACTCACATGTCCCTATCATATACCTGAACCGGAAAAATCGGGAAAACCCGGATTTTTTTCTGAAAAATCACCCCCTCGGAACACTTGCACCCCTCGGGCCCTGCCCCGGTCTCACGTAGGGATCTCAGAAAAATGTTAGGAATATGCAAATGTACACACAATCCGTATGCAAAGTTCCAGTCTGATATCGTGAAAACTAAAGGCTTGAAAATTTTTTGAAATTTGGCTTAAGAAAAAATAAAAATGTAACGCCCCTTCGCCCTTACTTGGTGCCGCCAAGTTGACCATCCGGTTCCAAATCGCATCTGGAATGTTCTTTGGTCTATCCTTGACTTAACTAATAAAAACAACCGGCTTAAATACCAGTTATAGAACCTAAATAAGTGGTCAAAGACGATACTGCGCCATAATAACAAAAGTTAGCAAAAATCCTAAAAGGATTAAACGGTAAACGTAATATTCAGTTTTCTTCCTTGTGTGAAATTCATCATTAAGAATATATAGTTCATATCAATAAATCTACAATTTTCAAATATTTCGGTAACTTGAAATGAGTTTGCCCCATACTTCATCTTCTATCTTGTCTTCATTTTCTTTATCATTAGATGGGTCGTGTTTTTATATCACTGTTACCTACGGTTGATTTTCTATGGATAACTGAAAACCAGTTAAATTTGAATTCTGTTTGCAATGTATTCAACATCAAAAATCCTTTTAGTGTGCTCCTTCGAACAAACAGAAGGCTCAGAAGTTAAATTTACCTATGATTTTTACCATTATTTTCAATGCAGTTTTCAAGGAGAATAAATATTTGTTCGAATTATGCAAATTCAAATTATCTTTGTAACACTGACAATCTTTGGTTGGTGATTTCTGCTACCAAGATATGACGAAAAGTATAGACAAATCAGCGTGTACAAATGTTTCCTTTGCCGCTATGACTAGCCGAAAATTTGTCAGAAAAAATGTAAAAATAACTATAATTCGAGAACAAAATGTATCCAAGTCGGGTAAAAAAAAAAAATATCCATAATTTATAAATCATAGATTACATTAATACACAATTGAACTTAGTACAGAGGCAGCGCAGGAATGACCTCCAAAGGAACTGAAAAATTCCTAGTGTATTTTATCAAACATTGAGTGAGGAAAATAAACAACAATCAAATGCAATATTTCAACAAACAAATAAAGCGTTCAAGTTAGAAAAACACTGTTAAGAGTTCGAAAGAAACAGAGATACACATGTTTGATTTACTTTGTTTCAGTACAGAATAAACTCCCAGAGAAAGAACTGTCTCTCCAATTGATATATCCTTCGAGTCTATGACGTAATCATTTACAATAAATATTGAAATATATATGATGCGTGGGAATTCGCAGCTTTTATAACGTAAGTGTAATTATTAAGAATGGTTTGCACTTTACGAACAATCTACTACTTTAATTTTTTTCGTCTCATTTCTTTTAAATTCTAGAATTTATCCTTGATATTTACATTCCTGAACTAACACATTCTTGAACGTCCTATTACACGACACGTTTTACCCTCACTACACTATTATCTTCATATACACTACATATTATCTTCCTTTTACCCTCTTACTCTTGAAGTTCCTCTAGTTGAAGTTTCAGAGCCATGTTTCCTTCGCGGTGCCCTCCTACTTTTTATGCCCCAATACATTTGCGACGCCCTGAATTACGAAAAACTTTAGAAGACAGAAGAGGGACAGGAGGGCAAGTGCTCGCACCAAGTGATGACTTCTCATTCCAGATATGATGTCTCGTATTTAGAATTCTTTAGTGAGTTCCCTTATCATTTTCCTCCGAATTTAAAATACTATTCACTGAATATTTTACAGGTAAAGAAATACCGGTAATTAGTGTGACTCAATGAAGCAGTCTATACCAGTGCTATTCAACCTTTTTTTCTGGCGTACTCCTAGACACAGTTCGCCATCCAATTGTATACCCGTGAAGCTGCTTAAAAGAAATTAAATCGAAATGAACTTATTAAACTTAATACACATGTTCTGTTGATTAAAAAGGGGGACAAATAGAGACCCAATAAAAGGGCAACCAATGTGCCAATCAGAAGACTATTTACAGGTGGATAAACTGCACATCCCCAAAAAATTAAGATGGGAAATTTCAAAATTTTCTTCCACTATGATCACTCAATAAATATTGGAAATATGCTTATTTTAAGATTACATACCCACAGAAATACCTTAGCGTACCCCCGGTTGAATAGCACTGATCTATACAATTTAGTTCACTGTTGTTGACTACATACGTCTTATAAAATTAATCTTAAAACACGTCCCAAAATGCCGTACATCGTAATGTGAAATATGCTAATACCAAGGGCGTCTAGTAAATATCCTCACATCAATATAAATCGAAGTGACGCAGTGTTCTGTACTACTTCTCCACGCAGTGTTCTCGTCACTGCATGTTTTTATTAATTGGCTATGAGCTTCTAACTTCAACATCATGAAATACTGTTTCCCCATCCCTCCACTATTACAAAATTGTCTGAATCACTTCGTTATCTACGTTACAATTAATTATCTAGTTGAGGCTTTTATAAGCTATTCATTCAACTTGCTTTTTCTTATCATTTATCTAGAATAATAGTTCTCAGCCTTGTGAACACTATGACCCCCTTTTTTGCTATACCCGTAGACCCTTTCTTCCTTACAGAGAGTAAAAATAATAAAATGTATAAAAGTCACTTTAACGCCGACTCACCGACAATCTGTCCGCAACACTGGAGGGACGCATACCACCAGTTGAAAATAAATGACCTAGAATCTTACTTCCCGTTTCCGAAGGAAGAGAACTTTACGAATCTCATAATTTGAGTGTCATAACTTTTTTGTACATTGATTTACCTCGCATAATATTTAATTTACTGATACATCTATCAGGATCATTACTCTTCTTCTAAAGTAGGGTCACTGTAGCCCAGCTATACGTGGCGAATTTCTGATGCAAGGGACCCCTTGTTCAATCTCAGATTATGGACGTTTGTGGTGAATAACACAGCGTTTTGCTGTTTTCTCCTACATGCTGTTTTCCATGAATTATTTTGCAATACTTAGCTTTCGTTTATCTTTCATCTCTATTAACCTAAAACACATAACTGTGAGACATTGAAGTCTTCGTTTCATTTCAGTTCTTATTTTGAGAGTTATTATTATTTTTTTAAAGTTTAACGTCAGATGGTTATGCTCTTTGCCCTTAAAGCTAAGGAGACATGTTTAATGAAAATGAATGATTGTAAAACTACTTTTTGTTCGGTCTTACTGGGAATCGAACGTGGGATCATGTGCACAAAAGGCTTACACGCTAGCCACTAGACCAGTATGTAGGACTCGTACATAGTTTATTCTGTACTGAAACAAAGCAGATCAATCATATATGTATATCTCTGCTTCTTCCAAATTTGAACAGTGTTCTTCTAACTTGAGCAATTTAATATGACTTTTGTTTGTTGAAATATTGTATTTGATTGTTGTCTACTTTTTCATTCAAATTTTGATTTAAAAAAAAGAATACATCCAGGAATGCTTGAGGGTTATACTTGCTCCTCCATATACCATGTTCAATTGTGTTTTAATTGAATTTACGATTAAAAGTAATGGATAGGTCTATTTTCTTTTATCCGAATACGATTCGACATCTTGTTCTCGAAATGTGTTTATTTTTGCATTTTTCCGACAAATTTTCTGCTAGTTGTAGCACCGAAAAGAAGCATTTGTACACCGAGATTTGTCTTTACTTTTTCATATTTGTTAGTAAAAACATAGCTCAAAGAAGATAGTTGTCAAGAAAAGAAGTAGCTTTACGAAATCTAAAAATTCACCTCAAAGCAAAATTCATACCCCAGTTAAGTATGACAGGATTAGTGAATTTATCTAATTACAAAAGTAAATTGAAAATCCTAATACTAGTTCCCAACGTTAAACGCAGTAATTCTATGTCCGCTCGTAGTCCTTCACAGGAAAGGGTTTCCCGAAAATGGTGAAGTCTCTTTTTCGGGAAGCTAGTGGTAATTTACTATTTTACCAAAGCCAAAGCTTGTTTATTAGCATCAAAACAAAGAGAAATGTTCAAGGGAGAAAACGTTTAGTGATCGAATACTAGGAACAAACCATATGGTCTGTATATTAGGGTGGGCCGATTTTTTTTTCAGATATTCAGGATTGAGTAGTTATCAAAAGTTGTGTATTGGTACGAAATGAAGCCATGTCAAATATGTTGATTTTAAAACAATATTTAATCGGGCCCCCGTGACCCTAAAGTTCCTAATTTTTTGTTGAAATAAAATGATTTTAGGTAATAAGAACATTTTTCCAGACAATACTATTAATACATAAAACATGAAATACATGGTTTTAATATACACAAGTAGCTATTGAAACCTGAACTAACTTTCATAACTACCATACTCACCACGAAAAACCTTCGTGTTGAGCCCAGCTCAGAACTCTCAAACTTTAAGAGAATATCACTTTTTTGCATCTGGATGCAAAATGCACAACACTGGCTTTCCGAAGGCGGCGCTTACATTGCTGAATTCAAATAAACTAGAAACGATATGGCTGCGAGCCTCTCTTCCTGTATTGTCTTGCCTTCGAATTAAGGATATGATTTTGAATTACAAGTCAAAATGCAAAACGATCATTAACCCCATTAAGAAATAAGATACCTCCATTAAGAGCCAAATTAAAGATGTTTAAGAACGGTGCTCAGAAGTTATTTGATATTTTCTCTTGCAAATGCTGCGATAGAGTAACCTGTAAGTGTGATAAATCAAATTAAATACCGCCGTGGGATCTCATATTAGATAAGAGAAATCAGAGACAAATGACGAGTTGCAATGTAGATAAAGCAGAAACCCATAGGTTCAAAAGAAAGCATGACACACAGATCGATTATGATGCTGCGGTACCAAATACAAGAGGGTTACAATCGTTAACCTCAATCACGCACTTGGAACATACATTAAGTGCTTCCACCCCGAATTCAGACGATGAAGAGTTCGCATGGAGCTATCGTTTAGAGAATAAAATCTAAAGTAAACCTAAATTAATAATAGTGAGCCCTAAACAAATGAGTACCGCCAAAGATTTAACAGGTGTCTCGAATAAGTCGGCTGCTAAAATTGTATCCGCTGTTTTAGAAGATATTAATTTACGAACAAAACTAACCAAGACAAGGTAGTAGATAAAACCAGAATCCATAGGAAACTAGCAAAACAAGAAAAAAGAAAGAGAAGAAAAAAGAAACCGTCTACAGTGTAAAGCTACTAATTTTAAGGGTCTATTTTGATGGCCGAAAATACCAAATTATAGTTCTAATTGACAATTGCAGTAGGCAAAGCACTGAAGAATATGCGGATTATATCGATTTGACCGATTGGTCAGAAGTAATAGGAGCGAAACCTCCAATTTTGTCTAACGAATCAACAGAAGAATTAACCGAAATGATTGTGGAAAAGAGGAGGTTTCACAGTTTGTCACGTTCCCCTTCCACACACAGGCTTTGGAGAGGTGTGTAAAGGTAGTAACAGAACCTTCTTCAGAAGTATGCGGTAGTGTTGCACGAGACGGTTATATTCGCGCAAAACTGGAAGCACGAAAGTATCTACCAAGCTTCGAACATAAATCTCAATATTTTGTTCCAAGATTCAACTAAGGAGCTTTAAGTAAGAGGAACTCGCTGTGTAGCCATCTCCACGTGGTGAGTTCTGGGCTGGTTTGGTGTTTGTTGGTCAATTTTTCAATCTTACCTTATGTATTTGTGTCCGTACTATTATATCTACTAAACACCAATCAGACGAAGAGCTGCACATCAGATCAGAACATTTAAAATCCTGGGGTCAAGTTAAAGTATTAGGAATCTTAACCAATTTTCTATACATACTTAAAATAATGGTATATATTTAAAAAAAAATAACACTTTTCGGATCCGCAGGTCTGGTGAAATATTATCTGCCTCTGTTTTGGGGAAGAAACATAGCATTATACAACTTTTGCACGGTACTCAAACTTAAGTTTTTGAAAACAAATATTTCAATAATATTTTCACTACTCACAACCATATTTTTTCAGCATTAACATTCTTTCGGGCTCCCAGGGCCCGGTTAAATATATTTTTATCCGGCTCTGTTTTGGCGAGAAAACATGACATTATAAACTTTGCACGGTACTCAAACTTAACTTTCTAAAAAATATATTTCAATAATATTTCCACTATTTACAACTATCTTTTTTCTAATAAACGTTCTTTAGGGCCCCCGGGGCCCGCTTAAATAACTTTTTTCCCGGCTCTGCTTCTGTGAAGAAACATAACTTTATACAACTTTTGCACGGTACTGAAACTTAACTTTCTAAAAATATATTTTAATAATATTTTCATTGGTCGCTACTTTTTTTTCAAAATTACTGTTCGTTCGGGCCCCTACGGGGCCCGGTTAAATATCTTTTTATCCGGCTCTATTTTGGTGAAGAAACATAACATAATATTATACAACTTTTGCATGGTACTCAAACTTAACTTTCTAAAAAAAAATATTTCAATATTTCACTGCTCGAAACTATTTTTTTTAATTAACGTTCTTTGGGCCCCCCGGGGCCCGGTTAAATAACTTTTTATCCCGCTCTAGTTTGGTGAAGAAACATAATATAACATTTTACAACTTTTGCACGGTACTCAATCTTAATTTTCTAAAAAAAAAATTTTTCGGCCGTTTTCGGCCCACCCTACTGTATATGCCAAAAACACGATGAAATGGATATTCTTAAAATCAAAGTATGAGATGTGAGAAAAAAACTTAATAGCGAGGAAAACTTACTTATTTGTTTGTTTGTTTGTTCAAACGAAATCAAGTTTAACTTATTAGTAACCGACGTTGAAATAATAATGTGATGGTTGGAAAGTAGTTTTTTTTAAAAAAAAAAAAGAAATGAAGACACCCTTTTGGAAATATCATGGAAGACATATTGCTATGTTGATGTTGTTGTGGATAAACTTATTGAACCTAACAGCATGATTTTTTTTAAGCCAATTGATTTATATGGGAAATTATTCTTGATTTCTTTGAAATGAGCTGGAGTTCGCGTAATTTCATTTTACTGATTACTTGGTTAAGTCTAGTTAAATGTTTCTTGTTTCCTTATAATATATTTAACAACACTTAAATAAAATATGATTATTAAATACTAGTAGAATCCAGTTATTCTCACGGAAAGAATAAGGTTGGTGATAAATACATGAAGTATGTATAGATGTCTTCTTGGTCGTCTTATACAAGTTTCATTTTAGTGCTGTTGCATAAACCCTTACACAATTGCTTCTCAGCAACTTTTTCTGTGATATCTATTCGCACTTTCAAAATTTAGCTAAATCGACTTCTCACACGAGATAATAATTCTGTACGCCAAATGTAGCCTACAGTATACGAAGTCCGTGGCTGTAAGTAGAGTGCTTCAAAAGGAATTGGTAATAATACTGGAAAACGTTTTAATCAACCTATATGTCCATGGGAATAGAAATAATATAACCTCCGTCTTACATGCAGTTTAGTATATATAAATAATATTCGAACACAATTAAAACTCCCTAGAGCAAGAAAACGTTTAACCGCTTTTCCCATGCTCTTAGTTCTTGAATTTCGGAAGATATTGTCTTACCCATGATCAACAGTCTGAGCAGAACATTAGTGCAAAATCTCATTTACCTATGCCAAATTGTTTCAAATATCTATTGAACGGCGGAGAAAGTTCCAAACACCCTTTTTTCTCATTGCTAACATTTCGTTAAACTCTATATTATCCTCAGTCTAGGATTCAATGCGAAAATTTGCCAAATTAAGTTTCTAATCCAAACAGTTTCGGAAATCTGTTAAGTGGCAAAAAAGAAGTATTTCAAGACCTCTTTATCCTTCTGGTTAGAAATACAACCAGTTTTGGAAAAAACTGAAACTGGTTTCGACGAAAAACCGAATTTTCGAAAAATTTCAAAAACCGATTCAGCTTTTCCTAAAATTCGGAAACCGTAAAACCTGTTTTTTGCCCTTTATTATCCCTTACTACTTACCCTATGTAAGTGTTGTACATACGAACATTTGTAAAAAAAAAAAAAAAAAAAAAAAAAAAAAAAAAAAAAAAAAAAATCCGATAAATGACAAAAATATTTCTTATTCTCCCTCCTTCCACTTATGGGTCGCGTTCATAAAGCTTGTATTTTTGTCAACCTAGGGCAGTGTGGAAATTGAAGCACTTCGAGGTTGGAGGGGGGGAGGGGGAGTTAGTGTGTGCCTAAAATATATTTGTACTAGAGGAGTACTCTTGCAGATTAGGGGATAATTTCTCAAATAATTCCAAAAGGAACTTTTACTCGCAGCAAAATACCCTTGTATAGTGTTGCCAGAATCTTTGAAATGCTTAAAATCAGCCCTGCCCACGGCGAGCAGATAGTGGAAACTCTCCTCGTGAACGCTCACGAGCATTCTACGAGCAAATACCATTGTTCGTGCTTCGTGGATCTTCGGGTTTTGTCCTTAGAGGAGCGGAAGTGTTGTCAACCTTGAGGGTAATCACTAGCTTACCAAAAAAAAAAAAAAGTATGTATGGTAACTGATTACCATTTAGTGTAAAGTGTTTTTTTACAATGTGGTAACCGTTAACTATAGACAATACAAACTTGTAACAGCAATCAAATGATAAACTATGTACGTTCCTTTTCTTCTTTTTTCTTTCCTTTTGTTAAAGAGGGATGTGGGTTTGTTATATCCGAGTGTGGGTTTGTTATATTATGTTGTTTCGCTTTTTAGGAAAAGAGATAATCTGTTGATAAGAAAAAAAACTGTAGCACTTGTTTGTAATTATCTAAGTATATCTCCAGAAAATTAGCTTATGCATGTATGTGTGTACGAATAGGCTTAGCAAGGGGTTGGTTGTGGAGATTAGAAGCCACTATTACACTATCAATAGGAAGAATAGTATTTCTTACTCCACTTTTAAAGTTACTTTGATCGCAAAGAATCAAACAAAATATTAAGAGAGCCAAAGAGATTTTCCATTTTTAAGTGTGACCGTTAGTGACTGCAATTAGTTTTTTTTTTTTTTTTTTTTTTTTTAACAAGGAGTGTCTTTTTAATAAGGAAAAATGTATTGTCCCTGGCTGGTTGCTTGCCGGTGGCTTGTTAAAAGTGAAAAAGAATGTTAAATCATTTCAACGACTGAAGCTACAAGCTTGTCTTTCTTCGATAGTTACTGACTGATTTTGAAAGTCACAATGTTGTAGGCCTACTGTAATAGCGTAGGCCTACTGTAATAGCGTAGGTCTACTGTAATAGCGTAAATTCGAAAGGAAACGTTCCAACTGAATGATACGAACAATTATTCCCAATGTCTTGAACATGAAACGTGGGTTGCACGGATAACGCTTAAAGTAGGCTGGACTGCACTGGAATTTCCTTCCGGCAAATTAGTGTTTGGTCGAAACTCGGTTCTTCTGTGTAATTGTCTCTTAACAACATTTGAACATTTCTTTTAGATAATAATAACTAACTAACTCTATGGTCTATGGAACCCGAAGGTTCAATGCCGCGTTTACAAAATATTTCCACTAACTTATGTCCTTAGCCAACTGGATCCAGTTTCTACTCTGTACTCTTATTTCTGCAAGATCCATCTTAATATTGTCTTCCCATCTACGCCTAGGTCTTCCTAGTGGTCTTCTTCCAATTGGGTTTTCAGTTAAAATTATGAAAGCGATTCTAATTTCTTCCATTCTGGCTACATGGCCTGCCCACCTGAGCCTTCTACACTTCATAACCCTAATAATGTTAGGTGAGCGGTATAAACTATGCAATTCCTAGTTATGAATTTCCTCCAATCCCCATTTTCATCCCTCTTTGGTCCGAATAATAATAATAATAATAATAATAATAATAATAATAATAATAATAATAATAATAATAATAATAATAATAATAATAATAATAATAATAATAATAATGCGTATTATTATTATTATTATTATTATTATTATTATTATTATTATTATTATTATTTTCAACCTCCCATCGTTCTCCTATCAATCTAGCAACGAAAGGCGTTTACAACTTAGCAAACGTGAAGCGAATGACAAATTACAGACCGAGTGCTAATGTAATACAACGTCACGAATTGTGTAAGCAAGCTAAAAAGGTCTGAAACAATTCGTTTCCGATTTTTGCAGTCGTTTTTGCGTCTGTAAGATGACATGTTTAATATTAGTTTCTTTCTTTCTTTCTTTCTTGTTCATTTGTTAGTTACTTCAACGCTAACTGTAACCTCTATCATGCGTCTTCCTCAACCAAAAAACGTACCAATTTTATTTCCTGCAGTGTTTTCGCGTCACTGCTTTCGAAATGGGGAGGGGGAGAACACACCTGCACATTTCACGCTTGCGTCTGCACAATGCTTATCATCGTGCGAATTTCTGGCCAGGCTTGGCCATGGGTTTTTCGCCATCATGTGTGGTTGGCAACACTTATCGGATGCAGTGGAAGAAGCGAAGCTAGCAGCACCTGTGCTCACCTGTTCTTATCTTCGCTCGTGCCCGCTCACGCTTTGGCTCCAGGAGCCAATTCATGGACAGGCCTGCTTAAAATGAAAAAAAGTGTTATATACTAATTTACTTTCTTCCATTAGGTAGTTTAATTATTAGGTAATCACATTTTTAGTAATTTTAGTAGACCTTCTCCTCCCTGTAAGATTTTATTTTATTTTTTTTAATTTGTCAGGATCTATTATGTTTCGTGGCTTTCAGAGTCTGATTTAGCTCATTCAAAGAACAAATGCTTCGTTCAATATCATAGTAGTTAAATCGTGAACTAAATTCATGTTTTACGTATTCAAGTGTTCTTTAAACTTTTGAATAGCCATTCTCAGAAGTTGGAGAGAATAATTATATACATAATTCTGAAAAAAAAAAAAAAAAAACTATAATATTCCCTTCCTTTCTTCTTCGCTGAAATCCGAGACATTTGAGCGTCCCGAGAAATATTTTCGGGACGCAGACCTTGATTCCGTGACGGTCCCGAATTTTACTGGATGAATGGGCAACCCTACCCCTGTACCACTGGCGTATTTAGTGTAGCTATCGGGCTCAAGGCCCCCCAAAATAAATTTGTTAGTTTATCGCATTCCACTTACCTACAATAATAATCCTTCTTAATGTTTCTAAGAATTTCATTGACTTTTCATATTCTTATGTTCTTTGTTCAGAAATAATACTGAATTTGTCAAATTTCATTCCGTGTAAGAACTCAGTTCTTTTATCTTTCTTTCGTCCATTTTACTCTTCTGTTTCTTTTTCTTAGTTGTTACTTTCTTTCGTTTCTCCTATCACATTTTCGACCATTGTTAGTTGTGATTCAAGTCGGCCGTCGTCAAAAACACCAAAACTAAGATAAGATAATAAGATTTCACACCGACTTATACGGATATCAGCATAACGGGACTTTAGTTATTATAGCAAAGGAATATTTACATCGTTTAGTTATAAAGAAATGTAAATATTTGAATTAAAGAAAATCAAAAGCGGGTAGTCAGTAGCCCGGGAAATTAAGTAGGCCAAGAGAATGCTTTCTTTCTGCTATAAATAGAATAAAAGGTTAGAGTCACAGCTATATATTAATGTGTATTATATCACATAAGATTCACCAATCTATAATTCTCGTCATTAAAACTGCAATCAGTATATTTCAGTTTCAACTTGTCTCAATATTTTCTTTCAGGTAAAAATATACACATATAAAAATGAATATTTCCATTTAAAAAAAATGAAATCCGTTAAGGCGATGTTATACCTTTTGCCACTGGTTTCTCAGTTCCCATAAGATAACATGTAAACTTTATTTCATGAATATCTAACGAAATATGGTACGTAACAACTTAAAATTTTTCATATGTACACAGAAAAGCAATAGAAATGAAATGATTGTTTCAATTTCACGCTTAATGACGTAGATCATGAGTAATGAACTTTTTAAAGTAACATTGTAATGGACTATATATTGAAGGTTGTGTGTTCCAATGTGATCTTCGCGAACAGATGTCCTGTTGACAGGCAGGTATTTCCCTCCCCGTCTTAAGACCTTTTCTAATGGGTGTGGTAGAACGCCGCGGGGTGCCACCCTCATCCCATTTCTTTCCTCCGTTTCTGCAGAGCGGATAGATTTTCTGTAAATGTTACAAAGAAGGAATATTTGCTTCCAAGACAATTTGAAATATTTGCTTCTTGCGATTTCATGCTGTATGATGTATACTGCGAAAGCAAAGATCAGGTAGAGAACGCCAATTTCTTCATTACTAGTAACTCTAGTTAGATAATTATTGCTAACCCCTAATTTCATATTAGTACGTTCCAACTCTTTGTAATAACACTGCCGCAACAGTAGAAAATAGGGGAGAGTATATACTTTGAAGAGGAGGATCAACAATTTGATACAGATCATGGTTGAAATTTAGCTTTCCTTTGCAGCACTAAGTTTGTATGAGACGTTTGCATGGATACAAACTACAGAATTCCCTGTAGTAACTGGGATTTGAAATTCGTGACAGGTAGTTACTTTTACTTTCTGGCAACATTAGCTATTCAACACATATTTTTCTGGATGTAATAAAAAAAATCAGCTTTACTTCAAGCTAAATTCAACAGATTGAAACGATGGATTGAACCCGATGAACCAACTTTCCCGTGATTAAACATACATAAGTAACATTCTAAAAAATACAATAACCCTTCCCTTCGTCTGTCTAGTGGCTAGCTCGCGCACCTTTGGATCACAGATCTCGGGTTCGATACACGGCGGAAGAGCCTTGAAATATCAACAGATCACTAAGGACTCGGATTCCACTGAAGGCTCACGTCTCTTATAACATCGGTACAGAAAGGGACACTAAACTCTAAACCCACCAAACCAACCAAGCTAATGAAGAACGGACATAGTAATGTCACTATAATTTAGACTACGTGAACGATTTTTTAAAGTTTTCATTATGGTAATAAATATAAGTGGAACTAGGGCCTCGAACATTTCTAGATCTTGTTACTCGAAAATAAGCAAATATAATATATACACATGGTGTCAGGAAATAACTTCGGGATGTGAATCCTCGGACGAAAACATGAAAAAGCCTATAGACCAACCTTGGTGCACAGTTGGTTATTTCAGATATATTGTCCTCAGAAAATTGGTCGTAACGGTACAAGAAAGCAACAACTCGAGCAATATTTTGGAGTTTTCCGAAAACGCCTTAAAGTTTTGTTGTATTTGACAGCAACATAATATGATTTAACCTAAGAAATTTAAGCGAGAATGTTTTTAGTACGGTGACCCGTAACTTTCATTTTATGTTTTCGTGTAAGGATTAATTTCCTTAAGTAATTTGATGTCGTTTTCGAACACCCTGTGAACATACATAGCGAGACCTCGGGTCACGAACTTTATACCTATTCCACTGTAGGGATGGATACGAGTGAGTTTTCTTTGAAACTCGACTCGACTTGAAGCAGACATTTTTGAGCTCGGCTCGAAAAATTTCCTCCAACTCGACTCGAATTCAGGTCGAATTTCGAATCGAGTCGAGTCGTGTGTAGTTTCAATTACTCTTTTTAAGTATCCAACATGGATAATAGGTCAATGATACTACTACTACTACTACTACTACTTATTATTATTATTATTATTATTATTATTATTATTATTATTATTATTATTATTATTATTATTATTATTATTATTATTATTATTATTATTATTATTATAACATCATGTATATATAACCAAGAAAGTAGGCGGGGTGTACCTGTATACTAAAACTAGTTGACTTCCGATCTCGGTCGCCGAGAAGTCTTCAGGAGGCAAGGACATTGCTCACGAGGATCTGGGTTTGAGTTCCGGAGAAGCAAGTATTCAAAAGTTAAATTGTTAAAAGTTATAGGGCGCCGGTCAAACATGTTCAAAACTGCTCGGCTCGGGTCTAGGGTTGTCAGTGGCTCGAGCGGCTTGGTTCATAGCTCATTTAATATCGAGTCGAACCGAGAAGTGAGCCAAGCCAACAGCTCATCCAACCGAGCCAACTCGAGCAATCGGCTCAGTTGAGCCGAGTCGAACCGAGGCGATGAACTCGTTTCAACGGAGCTGGCTAGACCCGATGGCTCATCTCAGCTGAGTTGGTGAATCATCTGAGCCGAGTCGGTAGCTCATCCCAACCGAGCAAGCTCGGGCCAAAAGCTCAATTGTGCCAGTCGACGGCTCGTCTCAACCGAGATGGCTCAAGCCATTGGCTCAATTGGGCCGAGCCGATGGCTCATCTGAACCAAGCCGGCTCGAGTTGTTCGCTTAGTTGAACCGAGTGCCGAGCCGATTGACATCACTACTCGGGTTGAGCTTCTGCTTGAGCTCAAAAATTCGAACGTGCAGATCTCAGCTTTGATAGTAAGAGCTACAGTATATACTTATATTGATGCTCATGACACTTGAGGCTGTCTCGTTATAAAAAATTATTGTCGTCTCGTTATCGAGACGAGACGTGATGCGAGTAGTGTTCCTTGTCGTGAGCAACACTAAAAGTATTCCACACTACTGCTTACATTTCTCATGGTTTTTGCTTTCCAGTCTAATCAGACGATTATTTCAAAACGAGCTGAACGAGCGAGCCATTTATCAAACTCGACTCACTCGAAACTCAACGTCAAAAACAGTGACTCGGCTCGGAACTCCACTCGAGAAAATTACCTTTGACTCGACTTTAAACTTGACTCGAGGTTCGAGTCGAGTCGAATTTTAGCTCGACTGGTGCCCATCCCTGTTCCGCTGTGTGTGATCCAAAATTATTTTCCTATTGAAGTTCATAGAATTTGTATGTGTATGTTAAACAAACAATTGATTTAAACCAATAAAATAATATTCCAATTCTGGTTCAGAACCAGAGTGAACTCAATTGATTCATATCTTTATTCACTTCTTATATTTATATGCAAATTAAATTAGGTCGCTAAATTTTTGACTCTGTGAACTAACTTGGAGGAATAAAGTATATTTTCTGTACCTTGTACTGATTTCACTTGTGCAGTTTTTTTCTCTCTTCTTGTAAAGTGATTCTTAAAATATTCACAAGTACAGTACATGCAAGATCAGTACAATATATCTTTATCAGGTGTTCTCCGTGGATGAGTCTGTAGAATTGTCACTTTTGTAATCAGGCAGGGGTCCCAGGTTTGAGCCCAGCTAGAGGACAATTTCTCTCCGATTCAAACCGAGTAATGGTTTGTAACCCACTTTAAACTGTAGGTACCGTCCTTCATAGCCCCCCTGTTACATAAGAACGGGCTAGAAAAAACTTATTTCTATCCATATGTAATCTAAATAAATTAAAAGTTTTGTAGCCACGGCCCCTTCATTCGACTGATCTCGGTCTCAATCTTAAGAAGTGACCGCAAACCGGTCTAACTCGAGGTCAAAGATCAACTAGCTGTTTTCGCTCAGAATCAAGACTTTCATTACAAAAATGTGTTTTATACTTCCCGCTTTATCCCAACTTTGGCTCTAGCCCAATCTATCTTATTCTCTTATCAATTTCTTAACTGTAACTGTGTGAACCAAATAACCTCTCAGATTTTAAGATTTCTTATCCCTTATTACAAATCTAAAGTAGGTTTTATTCGTGCAAATAATCTTATGTATTAGCTTCCCTAACTCACTCCTTTGTTCAGACACGCTACTCGGTTTGGCTTATTCAATCTTGAACAGTAATGAATGGGCAGACTAGTAAATAATTTGTGCTCTACTGGTAAATCATTTGCAAAACTAGTTTACATATGGCCTCGAGTTTGACTTATTTTATTATTTTAAAAAAAAATAGAGGCCACGATTATCCACAAGATAAAGAAAATGGTTCAAAAACAAGTAGTAGTGCCACGTGTACATCACGCAAAAGAGTTTGGTATCTGTGGTACGATATTTTCACAATTAATATTGAAACTGGAAATTGTAGTAGATTTCTACCACTTCCGGTTTTAGTAGAGAGATTAAACTAGAGACGAAATATATTCTTGGAACGCCTAATTAATTGCAGAAAACCGCTTCTTATCTATTACAATTTTTTATTCTATAGCCATCAAAGTTAAAATCGGAAATAGTTGATTTCCACATCTTTTGGAAGACAGAATATAGTAGTTATTTTTAGAAAGCTGAATAGAAAGCAAAAACTCGCTTCATTCCTGTTCTATGGAGATCACTATTGAAACCGAGCTTTCAATTGAAGATCACAGGAGGAGATGAAAGGTACATCTGAGACGCTTGAGAGCTGCTCGATTGGAAGAAACCGTTTTCATCTATTTTTTTAACCGTTTTTGCTATATATAGATCAATATTTATTGAAAGCAGAAATTATAGTTGATTTGAACCATTATAGGTTGTAGTAGAGTTAATAATAGAGATTAAATATATTCTTACGAAGCAGAAAACCGGATCTCACTACATATTGCCGTTTTCGATCTATGGTGATCAAAGGTCAAACCAGAAATGGTTTATTTAAATCACTTCCGGTTTGGGTAGGTGGTTTTAATGACAAATAAAATTCCTTACTCTTGACTATATTTTGACCAAATTTGGTGATGATCCATCAAGCAGTTCTTTAGTTTTTTCTTTTACTTTTTTTTTTCACACACGTGCACACACGGGTATATAAAGGAGTAGGTAAACCAAATTCTAGTTATTCAAAAACCAAACAAGGAAAACTTGGTTTTTGCCACCCCTGCATACAATTAATCCATTCTAACCACAGAAACGTCGCACTGTCTGTTTTCTATGATAAATAATATAAAATGAAATGAAACCTATCCTTCCAGAAAACAAAAGATAGGTAAATAAGAAACATTTAGACTTTTCTTCGTTGTATAGTTTTGAGTGGCAGAGAGGTGAAAGGTACTGCTTGGAAGAAGAATCCATCCATTTCAAGAAAAGAAAAAAAAAAGATGTAGAAAAGCAATCGGAAACATATGTTCGATATTGAGGTTTCAAAGATCATTATCTTTGTTCTACCAAGTATTTTCTTGACACTTCACTCCAGTTTCCATCGAAAAGGCAAATTCAGGTAGTTGCCGTCTGGGGCGGGGAGTGGTAAGGAAAACTGCTCAAGGCGTAAACGATTATGAAAATGGAGGGATAGACATGAGTTTCGCTGTTCAAATTGCCACAATGCATCCTTCCCCAGCATGTGTTCTTCAAAGAATGTCACCTGTAGTAATTTGTGAAGTATGAAAGTGGTCTTTTGATCCTTTACCTGCAATAGTGATTACCTAATTAGGGAAGTAATTATTTCAATTAATCTAAGTCATTAAGTTTAAAATTGAGATAACCACCTTCTTTGTATTGCTCTTTGGTATCCGTATAGAAAATTGCAAGTTTCTAAGTGCAGTATTTTGTAAGATATTTACGAATTAAATTTTACATGTTACCTTATGGAGATTCTGAAGCCTCTGATGATGGGTAGACACCCCCTTAAGTTGAAATGAGATTACAAATATTCAACGCGTGTTTGCAGGAGCGTCATTTCAGATTTGCCTGGGGGGTGTTAGATCCTCCATCGACATGCGAGTGTCACATTTGTTCTTAGTACATAGGATGTTATAAATAGAGGATCTGCCCCTATGTATCTTCATCCTATTAAATCGATGAAGCCAAAAAACAACCGAGCATCGGCACGTCTGATTGGCTACTCTCGTTTCTGCCATCGTCTGATTGGCTAATTTCGTTTTCGCCATGATTGTTGGCTCAAAACATTGCAATCCTATTGGGTGGAGTGGGCAGAGTAGGGGTGGCAAAACTGTGACGTATGGCTTAAAGATTTTGTTGTAAGGGCAGATCCTCTATTTTATAAGATCCTTGATATATTAGTAAACAATTGATTAACCTTTATTTGGCACTGTTGCAATCAAGCAACATCGCATTCTACTGCGTTATACGCACGAATTATAACTTCAGTGATCATTTAATTTGTATTATTGCTTTCTCTAATCTTCGTCAACAGAGGACAGTCAAATTTAGTATTGTAGAAGCTCTATCTGCTACATTCCGCGGAAGTTCCTTTCATTTTCTTTATTTGTGGTTTCTTGCTCTGTAGGAAAACATTTTAATGAAACTACTGCTAATTATTGAGAGCATTCCTATGATATTTGACCATAATAGGACAATGCTGTTCAGTATTTACACATAAGACCAATTTTATGGCAATGTTGCTTTGAAATAAACATTCTGTATTTTGTAACCAAAGTACAAAAATACTTTAAAATTTACGAAATTATGATCAGGAAATCATGGTTCAACCATAAAAGCAAACTAAATATTTTAATGTTAATGCTACCAATGCTTGCCAATTAAAAGGTTAAAATATAATTCTTATTTAATTCTCAAACTCAGGTGGACAATTGGCCCCCTCCCCCTAAACAAAATCCTAAATAGCCTACGCCACTGCCCTGAACAAAATGGAAAAGGTTATGATTTCTCAGTTCACAGTATTTTTATCACAAAAGACTTGAAAAATCAGTTTTTCTAATGTACACTTATGTCCAAAATTATTGTTGCATGTCTATAAATATGTTGTTGTAGGAATATAACGATTTCGCCCGGTATTTCTTATAATGTTAGTATGTCTATAACCGGCAAAGACATGCATGTGGAAAATTTCATGTCAAAAGAGCAGTAAATAAGAACAATAAAACGAAAATAAAACTTTCTTGTCCATTTAGCAACATTTTGTTTTACCCACTCTAATTTTCGTATTTATAATTCTTTTCCTATGAAATTTACCACAAACATACTTTTCCCAATTATACACATAGTATCAATATTAAAAGTACCCTGCAAAATCATTATCAAATTATATTCTTACAAGAATACAGTTATAGATATGCGACAATCATTTTGGACATGAGTGTACATAGCGGATAAGGGTGCTTGGTTACCCTCTGAGAGCGTTTCCATAAAGTATGCTCATAATTGTAATTTTGTAATTGTAATTGTAACTTTGTACTATGTCTTCTCGGAGTAGATTCCATTTTGATACAGATTTCTTAGTAATAAGTTGAAAAACTAATTATTTGTTATTTGTTTATACATTTAATTTTCGTAACTGTACATGAAGGCTTGATGTTATTACGAAGTTCTCCCCCAAAGAAAGTACAAAGGGAACGAGGCTCCGGGGAAGTGTTCAGAGGTGCCTGGGAATTTCTCCCCTTCCCCCCTTCAATTACCACACTGACCTAAGGTAGAAGCAGAATATTTCTATGGAACTTTAAGCTCCTAGAAACCTGATTAACAATGAAAATTACATTCAACAACGGTCCCCTTTCTTGGGTTGCATTTCGTAAAATTCTGTGTTCGTACAAAATTTCAATTTTGTATTTCCATTTCAAAATACCTTCAAAACTCCTTACGCATGACGTTTCCTAAAACCATTTTTTTTATTCAGACCCTTCTTTTCCCGCCAGGAGATAGAATTATGTAAACCCCAATCGTATTATCAACCAGGATACATATTCTATACATGTACAAAATTCCAAATTTCAATGCCTAATGCGTGGGAAATGGGAGAAAAACAATCAAGAACTTTCCCCAGGTCTAGGGTCGCATTTCGCAAAATCCCGTCTTATATATAGCCCAGGACGCAATGATAATATTCACATAGAATTTCAAGGTTCTACGCCTAATTTGCAGAATGGTAAACAGCATAAAAATAAATCCGGCCCTTAGAGCCTTTATTTATGGAAATTAGATTTAACTTAGACCCTAAGATTGCAAGGAAAATTTCACAAAATTTCGTGAATCTACATCTAATAATTTCTGGAATCTGCTGAATGCAAAAAAGAAAAAAAAAAGAAAAGAAAAGAAAAAAGAAAAAGAAAAAAGTTCTGCTCCCTTCAGGATCGCATTTCGCCAAATCCCGTTTTATCTACACATAAGGACCCGAAGAATACTGTACAAAAGGATGTAGCCAAATAAGGGGATGAAAAGTGCCCTTACACAGATTATTGTGATATTTACACTAAAGATACCTTATACTCAAAGATATATTTGACCAGAAAATCAAATTTCTTCGAATTTTGAAGTTCTTGTTGAAATTTCGGAAATCAAAAGTTGTTCATATCTTGGAAACGACTTGAGTCACGAGATTGAAAAGAAAATATGAACTTCTTTGCTTGCAGGGCATTATAGAAAACGCGAAACAATGTATTTCATCCTTCAAATTTCTAGTGAAAAGCATGTCGAAAATATTCGAATTCAAATATATTTGCTTTATGTTTGAGTGACCACCTTCTATTTTCCACCATAGAAGCAGCATGAACCCTCCTGTAATATATTTTGACCATGGTTTCATGCTCTCGGTGCAAGTTAGTGTAAGATGAGGAAAACCAAAATCGGGCACACTTGGAAGATACGCAACCCGCATTACGTCATAAATGTTTTGGCCGATACGAATACTGTCAGAAGTCAAAGATGGTTAATTTTGACTTCTGACTCGTTATAAATAGCTCTACATGGCAATATTGCTCTCATAATCATCTCTCTTCCAGAAACCGCATGAGAGCGGCAGTACCACTAATTTTCAGTCTACCTTAGTAGGATAACAATAGTTTTAATCGTAAATTACAGAAAACAATGTTTTTAATTATACCTGTATATAATATATACTCATATATAATCTACTACATATTATAATGAACAAGGTTATGATAACAGAAAAATATGCAAAATGTACTTATTGCAAGGTCTTTCCTGGATTAGAAAATATTATAAAGAACATGAAGGACACAGTATTCGACACATCCGCAGGCTGAATCGACTCTGGGACTTATGGTGTAGGTCTAATTTGTAGTTTCACCCACCAGCCTCTGAAAGTGAGTACTGAGGATAAACCTGGTCGGGAAGGCTACTCAAAGTGACAGAGAACAGAGGTATTCTGACCACGTGGTTCCCGCAAAACCCGCGTGACAGTTTCTGGTCCTGCATAGGCTGTTCCGCCTTACAGTTGTTTTGTTGTAAGTAGGGCTTTTGAGCACCTAAAGATCAGGCCGGGATAGTGGAAGAGCAAGGATATGGAAAGGCAGCGGTCCCGGCCTTACAAAAAGTACTATCCCCGCATTCTCCCGGTAGGACTGAGGTTTGTAGTAATAAAAATTGTCACCCATGTGAATTATTAGTATCATCAACACAAATATTAAAATAAATGTTTGTGAGGGAAGCATATATTATCATGATTTTTTTTTCCAAAAATGTTAATAACGAAATAAATATTTATATGAATAATAAAATTATATGGATATTTTAATATTTATATAAATATGAATAAATGTAGAACATACTACAACGCTAAATATGAAGTTTGTTTTGTAACCAGGATACAAATCTTGCAGGCGGTGTGTCGAATACCACATACCGTATCCTTCATGCTTCTTGTAATGTTCTTCAGGAAAGGCATTACAATAAACACTTTTCGCATATTTTTGAATTATTTTCACATTGTGCGTTACAACATGTAGTACATTATATATGGGTATACGCTATATATATATATATATACAGGGCCGGATTTAGGGGTGTGCATACGTAGGCACTTAGCATTTCCAAAGGAATTCCTCTTTCACATCACAGATGCCTAAAGACATTTAAAAAACTCAAATTTAATTCAAATGTACTGGTAGTTATTGGTGCACCCCCTCAGAGAATCCTGGATCCAGCCCTGTATATATACATAATTAGAAACGTTGTTTTCTGTAATTCACGATTAAAACTATCGATATCTTACTAAAGTAAACTGAAAATTAGTTTCACTAGCACTCTCAACCGGTTTCTGGAAGAGGTAAAATTATGAGCGTTATATTCCATGTAGAGCCATTCATGGCGAGTCAGAAAATCAAAATCTACCGTCTTTGACTTCTGACAGTATTTGTGCCGGCCAAAACTTTTCAAGCATTACGCGGGGTGCCTATCTTGCAGGCGAAAGTATAGCGTCCCAACTTTGGTTTTCCCTATTTTACACCAACGTGCATCGAAGGTATCAAGCCATGGTCAAAAAATATTATAGGTGGGTTGGTGCTGCTTCTATGGTGCAAAAGAGTAGGTAGTCACTCAAACATAAAGCAAAAAGATTTGAAGAAATATTTTCGACGCACTTTTCACAAAAGATTTAAAGAGCGAAATACTTGTTTTGTGTTTCCTGTAAGGCCCTTCGAACAAAGTATATTCATATTTTCTTTCAACCTTGTAACTCAAATAGTTTCCAAGATACCAACAAACTTTGGTTTTCGAATTTTCAACAAGAACTTCGAAAATCGAAGAAATTTTAAGTTTATTTTCTGGTCAAATTTATCTTATAATTTGAGGTACATTTGGTATAAATATCACAACAATCCGTGTAAGGGCACTTTTCACTCCCTTATCTGGCTACACGCATTCAAGGTTCCTACATCTAACAGTTTCGTACATCTGGTAAATGTAAAAAAAAAAAAAAAAAAAAAAAAAAAAAAAAAAAAAAAAAAAGAAGCTTCCACTTGCCCGTCAGAGGATACATTTCACAATATACTCTTGTATCTGCAGCTTAGTACTCAAGGAGAATATTTATACGAAATTTCGATGTTCTTCGCTAAACAGTTTCAGAGATCTGGTAAATAAAAAATGGTGTTTCCGGTAGGAGTCACGATAAGTAAAGTCCAGTCCTGCAACCTAGGACTCAAGAAAAATATTTGGCGAAACTTAAACCTTTCATGCCTAATAGTTTTGGAGGGCTGGTGAATAAAAAGAAAAATATTCTCCTTTAGGGGTCACATTTCGCAAATTCCTGTTTTATCTGCTGGCTAAGATCCAAGGAAAATACATATTTAAAAATGAATTAAGGTTCTATGCCTAGGAGATCTGTTCATGAGTGAATCAGCACAAAGGTTTTTATATACATTATACATAGATTAAATTTAAATGTAACAAAATTTAATTTTCACGAAGTGAGAGACATTTAAATCGATTTAAAGAAGAAATAACCAAATCAAGAAATTAAAAGATCAGTTCATTTCAAGTAAAGCGGAATAACAACATATAAAACAATGGGCGGAAAACAAATATTGCTCAGGCATTCAAGATCGTTTGTGTTTATACGTAGACTCAATGACTTGTTACCACATCTTGTAAGGAAAAAGATATTAAATGTCATCACGTGGCTTATGGGGAACAAACAACGTGATCGGTGTTAATTACTCCGGCCTATGCCTCTTCGAGTTGTTTATATGATTCACCACTCATATATTACAATAAAATACTGTTCATGTGTTATCATAGAACACATTCCTCTAAACTCACGTAATTTCTGTAAGGAAGTAAAAAAATCAATATAGTACATAAACATACTCATACTGTATCTAACTAAAGTTAAGTATAGAGCGTTCACCTCTGGTGCTTGGGGTCCCGGGTTCGATCCCAGCCTCCGCCAAGTGAACTTTGTGGTGGACAAACACCGTGCTCGTGGGTTTTCTCGGGGTTCTCCCGTTTCCTCCCACTTTCTTCATTCCACCATTTTCACTCATCTCTCATAATCACCGTCTCCTTTAGCCTAACCGGCATAACCGTGGGACGTAAAACTCAAAGATTTCATTTTTTTTAAAGTTAAGTATATATGTATTTTCAATATTCATGAGGTTCGGGCCTGGAAGTGTTTTTTATCTACTCTTTCTGATGGTGCAACTTAGGGAGGGGGAGATTTCAAAAAATAAATAAAACTTAATAATTCTTGAACCAAACGACCAATCTCGATCAAATTCTCAATATAGATGAGGTTCGTAACTGGGGTGTTTCTTATCATGACGGAGCAACGTAGGGGAGGGGGAGAAGGGGGAGACATACAAAAATCAATACATATAAAAATAAAAGTGACTATGTTTGTGAGTTAATAACTCTTGAACCACTCGACCGATCTCAATCAAATTCTCAACATAGATGAGGATCGAACCTGCAAAGTTTTCTATCATCCACTTTGACGGTGGAACATAGCGGAGGGGGAGGGGAGGAGGAGAAATACATAAAAATGAATAAAACTTAATAACTCTTGAACTACCCGACCGATCTCGATCAAACTTTCAATACAGATAAGTTTTGGGGCCTGGGATGTTTTCGTCATTTCACTTTGATGGTGCAACCTAGGGGAAAGGGGAGGGTATATATATATATATATATATATATATATATATATATATATATATATATATATATATATATATGATCGAAAATGACCAATATCAATGTCGAATTCATAGTTATCTGGGTCGCTGAGTTGAACAGGGATACTTCCGATCCCGTTTACATCCAAATTCAGTCCTGCAACTTGGGGGAGGGGCTGGGGAGATACATAAAAATTTAAATAAAATGTCCAGTATTAGTATTGAATCCACCAGTCCCGCTACTTGGGGGAGGGAGGAAATATATGTATATAAATGATCGAAAATGACCAATATCAGTGTCGAATCCATAGTTTTTTGGGTCGCTGAGATAAACATTGACACTTCCGATTCCGTTTCAATCCAAATTCTGCCCGGCAACTTGAGGAAGCGGAAGATACATAAAAATGATTTTTAAAAAATACCAACATTGGTGTCGAATTCATAGTTTTCGGGTCGCTGAGATGAACAGTGACACCTCTGATCCCGTTTTCAACCTCTCCTCCCTCCCTGTCCTCCCCAAATGACGCTCCTGTAATGTGCATTTCATATTATAAACTACCAAAATATTGGAACAAGGATCTTCCATACATACCATGAGACTATTAATAAGTAAAGAAGTTCAAAGACAGTTAATAGATAATAATGATAAAAGATACGGGCAATCTTGGTCGCCTGAACCTGGGGCCTCAAAACCCTCAGTCCACCCAATATTGTCCTTGAAGGGGCTGAGATCCTCCAATATTTCAGTGAAAAGTTCGTGGTCTTATCTCTACAAAATATTTCTCCTGATCAAGTTTCAAAAATGACTACTATCCATGAAATTTTATACATGTTTATATTTGGGGAAAGAAGCGAAAACGGTTATGCGATGAAACTTCACATAACCCCTATAATGTAAATTTCGCAGTGAGACTTTACGGACCACCATACTGAACTTATTCCCATTTGCTACATAACATCATGCCATTGTGTGTTTATTTATGAAATATAAACAGTTTAACAGGCGTTTTCGGAAAACTTTGTCCCAAGAAAACTAACGTTCCATTTGAACATACTTTCTGAGTTTTCCAGAAAGAGATGAATTATCTATCTATGTATATAAATAAAAATGAAAGTGACTGTGTTTGTGACTTAATAACTCTTCAACCACCGACATATCTCCATCAAATTTTCAAGATATGTGAGGTTCGGGCCTGGAATGTTTTTTATGATTTCACTTTGACGGTACAATTTAGGGTAGGGAGGGGATATATATATATATATATATATATATATATATATATATATATATATATATATATATATATATATATATATATATATATATATATATAAATGATAAAAAAATGACTGGCATTAGTGCCGAATTCATAGTTTTCGGGTCGCTGAGATGAACAGTGACACTTCCGATGCCGTTTAAATCCAAATTCAGACCCGAAAATGACGCTTCGGTAATAACAAAAAGTGGCTGACTAACGGAACCTATTAGAGTACTATTTTTTAATTTTATTTTAACCCAGCGAATAGGGCAATTGACCCTAGTACCATATAATAGGAATGTGCGCGCACCCAGGAATTTGTGTTAGAAGTTTCCAAAGGTGGAGTGATTCCAACACTACAAGACACTACGTCTGTGTAGTGTTAAACTGGTGTTAATCCACACCTGAAAAAACGACAAGTACGTTTCAAGTACTTCCATCTATACTCTGAGAAAAAAAATATGAAACTAAATTGTTTTTTATAAGAAAAGAAAAAGGTCACATCAATCGTAGGGATAGTTTCGTGGGGAAAGTGTAAAAATGTCAATCTAGTCACTAAGAGTAGATGGACGTACTGTGAGAGGGTCCTTAATGCAGACAAAATACAAGTTTTAAAAAAATTTACGAACTTTCAGAGGGTCCGGCCCCTGCTAAGCAACATGAACTGTAAATATTGCATTGTTTATAATACTTTTCATTCCACTTGCTGCACACAGAATTCAATGTTCGACTTTATTCCAATTATCGTTTAACGGAAGTCAATAATTATTAATAGGGCAATCATACGTTCCGTCAGTAGATGGAAAATGTATTATTTGTCCCGTTTTGTGCAAGTGAAAGAAGTAAATAACAAACCCAGGCCTTACGGGTATGGCGAGAGATGCTGGTAGCTTGGCACCTGGTGGGCGAGGGTATTGGTTGAATGTTGGCAACACTGGAAAAGTCAGTAAAACGCAAGGAGATGTTCGTTGTCTACAGAAGGGTTATCCTTCTGACACGGGATGTACTTGAACCTGAACCCACAAAGTGGGGGTGATGTATATATTTCCTGAAAGCTTGGGTCAAGGTAAGATCAAAACCGGTTACCAAAATTGGGGAGGTCTCAAGCATTTCGCTTGAGGGCAGCACGCTACTCATTTTTATTAACATCTTTAAGAGTGTCTTAAAGTCCGTTGCAACCCCAAAAAATCTGAAATGGTGAGACAGATATGAAAACAGAAAAACATGTCTTTCATCATTTCAAAAGTATAATGTATCAAAGTAAAATAAATTGTCCCAGGGTCCCCCGCAGGGTCCTCCGCAGGGTCCCAGACGGGGTCCAACTCAAAATTTTTAAATGGAAAGGGGGATCAACTTGCACATCGTATGAAAGTTGGTGTTAAATAAAAGAAGATAAATCAAGTCGCGACTTTCTACGATAAGCCTGTGCAAAATAGCGGTGGGTCAAAATATCAACACAATCTTTATTGCAAAATCAATGTCCATTCGTATGAATCTGAAACGGTGGAATGGGTGTAGAAACAAAAACATGAATATGTTATTATTTCAAAAGTATAATAATTCAAAGTAAAAAAAATGTTCCAGGGTCCTTCGCAGGTCCCAGACGGGGTCAAACTGAAAATGTTGAAATAGCAATGGTTCAAATTGAGTATCGTATGAACGCTTATGTTAAGTGAAAGAAGAGGAAACAAGTTTCGATTCTTGATGAAAAAGTCTATTGCCACTCCTATTAATCTGAAACGGTGAGACAGGTGTAAAGAAAAAACTGTAATGTATCAAAGGAAAAAAGACATATCCCAGCTTCGACTGCAGGATCCCAGACGGGGTTCAACTCAAAAGTTTCAAGTGCCAAGGGGGGGGGAGTAAATAAGCACATCATGTGAAAACTCGTGTTAAATAATAGAGAATTGGACATTGGACAAGTCTCGACTGTCGATAAGCATTGCAAAATAGTACGAGTCATTTCATTTGATACATTCTAGTTTTTGTTTTGTTTCGTTTTGTTTTTGCATCTGTCTCACCGCTTCAGATTAATAATAGTGGCAATAGACTTTTTCATCAAGAGTCGAGACTTGTTTCCTCTTCTTTCACTTAACATAAGCTTTCATACGATACTCAACTTAATCCCTTTCCATTTCAACATTTTGAAAAAAATGAAATGAAATCTTTGAGTTTTACGTCCCACGGTTATGCCGGTTAGGCTAAAGGAGACGGTGATTATGAGAAATGAATGAAATGGTGGAATGAAGAAAGTGGGAGGAAACGGGAGAACCCCGAGAAAACCCACGCACACGGTGTTTGTCCACCACAAAGTTCACTTGGCGGGTTCAACATTTTGAGTCGGACCCCGTCTGGAACCCTGCGAGGGAGCCGGGAACATTTTTTTTTACTTTGAATCATTATACTTTTGAAATAATGACATGTCCGTGTTTTTGTTTCTACATCTATTCCACCGTTTCAGATTCATACGAATGGACATTGATTTTGCAATAAAGATTGTGTTGATATTTTGACCCACCGCTATTTTGCACAGGCTTATCGTAGAGAGTCGCGACTTGATTTATCTTCTTTTATTTAACACCAACTTTCATACGATATGCAAGTCGACCCCCCTTTCCATTTAAAAATGTTGAGTTCGACCCCGTCTGGGACCCTGCGGGGGACCCTGGGACAATTTATTTTACTTTGATACATTATACTTTTGAAATGGTGAAAGACATGCTTTTCTGTTTTCATATTTATCCCACTGTTTCAGATTTTTCCGGGTTGCAACGGACTTTAAGACACGCTTCAAGATGTTAATAAAAATGAGTAGCGTGCTGCCCTCAAGCGAAATGCTTGAGATCTCCCCAATTTTGGTAACCGGTTTTGATCTTACCTTGACCCAAGCCTTCAGGAAATATATACATCACCCCCACTTTGTGGGTTCAGGTTCAAGTACATTCCGTGTGAGTATCGTGTGCGTCCCGAGCAGTCTGTTGTGCAAATTAAATGAGGAAACAGGAATCGTATATTTGTTTCCAGAAGTGTGAACAAAGGACAGCAAGCGGACATTTTAAAATTAGTGATCCTTAGTTATGGCTATTCCTACATTCTGATAAATAATTTATGCTTACGTTAGTCCACTCATAATTAATTGGCCCCATAATGAGCATCTTGATGAGATGGCAATATTGGACCTCCCAAGTTAGTGAATTAATTTACTGAATGTAATAGGAATTTCAAGCGAGTACGATTGGAGTAATTTATGTATTCAATTATTAATTATCCGTCTTTGGAACTCTTGAGTTCATATCTTCGTCACGCGATACAAAATGTTTCAATAACTGCCGTTCGTACGTAATATAGATTTGCTGGACACAGACAGTAAATTTTAATTTTTGTCTTATATAAAAAAAAGTTTGATTAAATTACTCCTCTATGTTACAAAATAGGTTATTATGTTACAATAATTTAAAATGAATTTTAAACTGCAAATTTGTTTTTCTTTCACGATTTTGGTGTTGTAACGTGTTTTGAGTCGTTGGCCGGAAATCTTGCATACGAATGTGATTTATGGTTTCACTGTTGTATTCGTTTATAGTCCGAATTCAGTAAAAATTTCTCCTTTCCAGTAAATATGTTTGCAGATGTATATGAATGTGTCTATTTCCAGAATATATATACACACAGTGGTCTACTAGTACCTTTTTATTTGTTATTTTTTTTAGTTGTTCCATTTTTAGCTGTTAAAATTATGGCCACCCTAATTATACCTATTAAATAACTGCAATTAATCGACAAGAGTCAGGCTCGACCTAAAGAGAAAGAAGTGTCAACTCACCCAAGCTCGGCCCGATTCTAAGAAATATCGCATTTGGCCCGTCCAAGCCCAGCCCCTTGCAGGTCACTAGTACGAACAAGTGCGGACATTATGATCTTTGTGATCATAAATATGTAAACTGGTGGGTGCAGAGGTGACACGACATAAACTTATAATAGGGAAGAAAACCTTAAAGAAGTTACGAGAAGTTATAGGCGGAAAGGTAATAAATGATCAACAGATCATAGGTAGAAAGTAGCTTATGAAACAGTGGGGTCATTTCAATTTTGTCATGGGGGAGATGCTCCACCGATATAAGAATTTCCCGCCTATTATAAAACTACGATCAGAGAACAGTGAAGACAGGCTACATGAAATTTAAGTAGATGCTTATTTTAGATTAACTGTATTATATATTTATTTATTAGATGCAGACAAGTTTGGTGGAAATATTTATTGTCGTGTAACATGAGGAATAAGAAAACGGCCATTAAAGGATTTTTGCCCTCTCTCTTGTTCTGGACCATTAATTAACTTTTGTAGTAGTTATAGTTAGGGAATGATTATTGTGCTATTTTGATACTCTTGTCAACAGTTGGTATGTATCTCTCTAAAACTTTTAGAAGGGTGCAAGAAAGACCAACCGAAATTTAAGGAAGAAAACTAAATTGTGAAGACATAAAGTATTACAAACAAAAACTCCTAAATTTGGATGTACTCTGTAAGAATTTGGAACAAGTGCAAGGTGAGTCAACCTAAATTTGAGTTAAGAAACTAATATTTGAACACATTTATTATTAAGAACAAAAAAGCCAAAATTTCGATGTGCCCAGTCAAATTTGGGAGGGATGTTAGGTGGATCAACCGAAATTTGAGTAAGGAAACACATTTTTTTTTTTTTTTTACATATACTATTACAAATGGTAAAATTGCCGAAGTATAGATTTCAATTGTTAAATTTGGGAGGGGTTAAAGCAAAATGTAAGTGGGAAAGCAAAAATGTAAATAACTATACTAACTGTCACGAATCGTTACATTAACTATATTAACTGTCACGAATTACCAAAATATAACCCAATCAAGGAACTGACTGACAAATTTGGGTAAAGTAATTAAAATCTTACAAGGAAATGGTCCCAACCTGACAAGTCCGAATTGGACGAAATTTCGTATAGATACCAATTTGAGGAAGGTGAATAACGTGGGATAGTGATTCGATTCGCTTTTGCGTACTTTATGAGATATACGGGGTGATGCAAAACAGAATGCAACATAATGTAATCCGAGTCGGAATCGGAAGAAATTTCGTATAGATACTAATTTGAAGTCGGTGAAAAACGTGGGAATAGTCATTTGATTCGCTTGTGCGTACTATCGAATGTACTTGGATTAGCCTGTCGTATGAATCTGCTGTTAGTGGGTACGAGAGAGACTTGCTATATTTGAATCGTGTATGCAGAATGACAGTCTGACATGCACAGCAAGCGACATTAACAAGCAATACGCGGAATGCAGCACGCGAACATGTGAGTTGGGCTGTTGCTTTTGCCAAACTTTGTCTCTTATTGTTTACTTTACAGTTGCTGGAATCCAGCTTCCGTTCTAATGTTGACCTTCCAAGGTGCTACTGCAATTGGTAAACAGTGCGATTTCAGGGACATGTGTCCTCAAAGACTCGTACTTCTTTCCAGGATCTCAACATCGAACACTGTTTCTCCTTTCATTTTCATGTGTAACCCCGTTTACTCAACGAGAGATTTTCCTGCGACGCCACTGCGTTCCTCATTATCGCCATAAGATTCCGCATATTTATTTTGGTATCCGCGTGTGGGATTTCATCGTTCTGGGATACGGACAAAATCTCGCGGCCGAAACATCGCCGCCCAAAATCTCGCCGGCCAAAACCTCGCGGGACAAAATCTCGCCGGGCCAAAACCTCGCTTGGCCAAAACCTAGCCGCCCAAAACCTCGCGGGCCAAAATCTCGCCGGGCCAAAACCTCGCCGCCCAAAATCTCGCCGGGCCAAAACCTCGCCGCCCAAAATCTCGCCGGGCCAAAACCTCGCCACTCAAAACATAGCGTGGCCAAAACCTCGCCGCGAATGAAACTTTTCTTTAAAATTTACCCAATGAGTTTCTTAATATGCAATTCCACATTACAAATAATAATAATAATAATAATAATAATAATAATAATAATAATAATAATAATAATAATAATAATAATAAGAAGAAGAAGAAGAAGAAGAAGAAGGAGGAGGAGGAGGAGGAGGAGGAGAAGAAGAAGAAGAAGGAGGAGAAGAAGAAGAAGAAGAAGAAGAAGGGAAGAAGAATATACAAAACAACGTGTGCGTGGGCTTTCTCGGGTTATTCCCGTTTCCTCCCACTTTCTTTATTCCATCATTTCCTTCATCCTGGTCATCTACGTCTCCTTTAACCTACAGGACATAATCAAGGGACGTCGTAAAAACTCATATATTATTTCATACTTTCATAAATATTATTAGATCTTTGTTGAAATTTTAAGTTTTTGCTTGTTCCAAAGTTCACGAAACTAACCCTGTTAGTTATCATTACTTTCCTTATGCAGACTTTCTTTCCCTATAACCAGTTTAAAAGCATCCTGTCGCCCTATCTTCACATTGAAATCCTCTAATACAGAAATAGAATTTTCATATGGTATCGCGGGACTTGGTCAAATACCCGTGATACTTTTTCTGAAACAGCGTCTTTTATACCGTCATCCTTATCATCTGTTGGAACATTTACATTTTGGTCAGGCGAGATTTTGGGTATGGCGATATTTTGGGGCGCGAGGTTTTGGCAAGGCGAGGTTTTGGCCCGGCGAGATTTTGGCCCGCGAGGTTTTGGCCAGGCGAGGTTTTGGCCCCGCGAGATTTTGGCCCGCGACGTTTTGGGCGGCGAGGTTTTGGCCAGGCGGGGTTTTGGCCCGGCGAGATTTTGGCCCGCGAGGTTTTGGGCGGCGAGGTTTTGGCCAGGCGAGGTTTCGGCCCGGCGAGATTTTGGGCCGCGAGGTTTTGGGAGGCGAGGTTTTGGCCAGACGAGGTTTTGGTCCGCGAGGTTGTCGCCGCGAGGTTCTGGCCGCGAGGTTTTGTACCCAAACCCATCGTTCTATACCAGTGAATTACAGAATGCTTCTATGAAGTATGTTATTTTGCTTTAGCATCACCCTGTATATCTAGCAAAGTATTCAAAAGCGAATCGAACGACTATTCTCACGTTATTCACCGATCTCGAATAGTACCTATACGAAATTTCGTCCAATTCGGACTCGGATTACATAGTTGTCTTATGTTGCAACTGTCTGTTTTGCATCACCCTATATATATCGTAAAGTACGCAAAAGCGAATCGAATGACTATTCCCACGTTATTCAACGATCTCAAATTAGTATCTATAGGCTACGAAATTTCGTCCAATTCGGACTCGGATTACATTATGTTGCATTCTGTTTTGCATCACCCTGTATATCTCGTAAAGTACGCAAAAGTGAATCGAATGACTATCCCACGTTATTCACCTATCTCAAATTAGTATCTATACGAAATTTCGTCCAGTTCGGACTTGTCAGGTTGGGACCATTTCCTTTTAAGTCATACAGAGTGGCGGCTCTTGAGGGAAGTGAATTTTATTGCTACAAGCTAAGGAAAGAAAGCTCAGCTAATGTAATAATTATTGTATACAACTTTCTGAAGCTACGAGTATATGAAGTCTGCTTCCCTTAGCTTGTAGTGATAAAATTTATTTTTATTATCGATGTGATTTTCCTTTAGAGCCACCAGTGTATAAAACTATAAATTACAAAATAATGTAAATCTATAAGGCATGAATGAGAATAATTTGTATTGTCAAAAATTTGAGCGAAGGCTAAACACATGCCTTGTCACAGAAAACCAACGAAGTATAATGAAATTTCAGAGGTGGTATACCCTTAGAGGTATACGTGGTGAACGGGCAGAAATTGCCCCTATTTAAGTTTACTTAAGGTCATTTAAGTCAAGCTGATTCACTTACTATTTCCTTACTCTCCAACTTACTGTTACAAACCCGCCAGGAATAAAGAAGAAAAAATTGGTTTTTAAAGAAATATAAAAGCAATTTTCTGATAACAGACTATTCTACCGATTAAAATAAGTTTACGAGTTTACATCTCACAGAAAATATTAAATGGTAGTAGGTGAAAACTGGAACTGAACAGTATTAAAAGTACTGAAACAAATCATGATCCCGCATGCTAACACCCAATATTTGATAGTTGATCATTAAAACAAAATTTGAAACTGTTAATAAGCTTAAGTGGGAGGTAAACTTTGTAAATAATAATAATAATAATAATAATAAAAAGAATAGGCGGGAGCAGAAGGGATCATTCAAGCACTCATTCCTTCATCCAGCGATGAACCACAAACATCTTATGATTAGGATTAGGATTAGGATTTAGATTTCCGGGCTCTCGGCATCGAAGGCCATTTAGCCCGTCACGTTTGAGGGATGGCGTCCCTCGGCGAGCACACAATCCGGGGAAAGGGAAGGAAGAAAGGATTGGGGAACGGAGAAAGCGGCCTGGGACCTATAAGTTAGGTACCGCTCCGGCATTTGCTTGGTGTGAATGAGGAAACCCAGGAAAACCTCATTCAGGATGGCTGAAAAATCTTAATATCTTTTTATACTCTCGACCGAGTGCCCCCACCGGGAATCGAACCGGGGACAGCTCGCACCGAAGGCGAGAGCTTTAGCGACTACGCTACGCGGAGCCACAGCAAACATCTTGGCAAACGAACAACAGAGCCGAACTTCTCACTATAACAGCTATCCGGTAAGAAGAACGATTATGGTACTGGCTGTGGTGTTTGCTTTGTAAGTTTTTTTTTTCAATACCGACTTTTCACGGTATTCGCTGAGCTGTGGATTGGGTGGCATAATCGGTATTCGTGAGGGGATATTCTTTATACCATTACACATCTTGATTTTGTAAGCTGTAGCTGTTAATAAATCCTTCAGTTAAGTAAATCAAAAGATCTAATGTTATAATTCAATAGCAGACCTCTTCTGGCTTTAAATATCAAAACCATTTTACATTAAAAGATTAAAAATTTTAAATGATTAAAACATTATAACTAGCTTTCGCTCTCCTACTACTAGTACGTAAAATGCTATACTAATAATAATAATAATAATAATAATAATAATAATAATAATAATAATAATAATAATAATAATAATAATAATAATAATAATAATAACCTTTTACCTTCTACCAATCCTTACACTACACATCCATAACAAGATCATCTCTTGTCAAATAGTATCGTAACCAGTCATTTTTTCTTTTTCTGATTACCTCCAATATTAATCTTTCTCCGAGCATTTTCTAAAATTTCGTTGATTGTCTTCTTCTCTATATCGAATTCGCAAACTATTTCAATGCTCTACTCAAAATGTTTATCATCTCTGGATACAAGACGGAATACAAAATACAAGACGGAAATTTTGTTATCATTTTACAAAACTCTACTCAATCACATATGACTTTCTATATTCTTTCTTTTCTCCTAAAAGTTCTTTTCGATATTGCAATCGTTGCTTTTATTTCACGTTCGTATTTCATATTTTCATTAGTGATACTAAGTGCGGAAAACTAACAACCTGTTCCATTTTCTCTCCGTCAACTTTCATAGTTGACAGGATTCGTTTCATTCTTTTCGCTGACATTTTTCCATTTTAAACCTTTATTTTCGAGTTAAGAAGTATTAAATCACTATCGTGTATCAATACCTGATACAGTCCCCAGCAAAAAACCTGCAACATGAGCATGTAAGATTATTGTGAAACGACGAAGTCTTTTGCTCCAAAATAAGTGTACAGGGGAGGATGCCAAAGTTTCTCCTGGCGTGATTCGTGCCACTTAGACGTTATGTTGATTCCCTGCGCTGTTAGGCGAAGTTTCACAATAAACTTACATACTCATGTTGCAGTTTTTTTCTGTGGGCTGTACGTTTCCTTCCTCACGCTTAAAGGTGTTATGAATATGTAAAATATAATTAGATTGATTACCAACGTAAATTTGTAAGAGGTAAACAACATTTTATATATATATATATATGCACATTTAAGTCAATGGACTAAACAACTTGTCTCCTTATTAAGTAAACTAAATATTTGAAACGAAAGATTACAAATCCCTAGTTACATAGCTATCTGTCTAACGCTACAATGCTTCCATCCTTTCCCCCTTCTTAAAAATTACAATTCATTTCCTAAAAAGTCGAGACTTTAGTCTTGAGAATTGGAACTAAAACTAAAAATGTTGGCAGTATGGCGAAATTTTTCTAATCTACTAATAGCAAAACCTAAGTTTGGTGATCATAGAAAAGAACCTCATTTAAATTTAAAGATATGAATGGTATTTATCTTACTTTGATTGATGGTTCATTCTTGGGTGGGAAGAATCCAGACATTGCTGTAGTTGGATATACAGTTGTTGATATAGATACGAGGATCACAGATAACAAGAATAGGTGTTACCCGTAGTCTGTCTTCACATCAACTGAACGGCGTATGTCACTCAGATATCATTAAAAGCCGTGGCTGACCACACATCCTGCGCATGAACTGATGTAATTGTCATGCTTTTGCGCAGGCGGGAAGTTGAAGCAAAAACATTATGAATCATAACATAATTAAAACAATGAAGCTGCGACGGAGAACTTATATATAGTTAAGACCGAGGATGTACACAACAACCCTGGTATGGTATGTATAAATGCTTCACGTTATGGTGTTATTTACACTTACGAAAATGGAATGTTATCGAATGGAATTCTCTTTGTTCCTTTGTTATTTTAATTGCCTTCATCGAATTACAGTAGGTCAAAGTTCCTTAGAGCTGTTTACGAACAACTACTCGAATTCTTCTTACATGATAGATGACAGCTTGTTGTTCCTCCATAGAATTATAATACGAAAAAATCTTACAGTTTCGTAAGTTATGCATTTATAGTTTATATTATAACATTTAATAAAGAATTTAATAAAGATAGATTTAGAACATTTAATAAAGATAGATAGATAGATAGATAGATATACCTCGAGCCCTCGGGGGCCGTGGTGGCTCAATGGTAGAGCGTTCACCTCTGGTCCATGGGGTCTCTGGTTCGATCCCAGCTCGCGCCGAATGAACTTTGTGTTGGACAAACACCGTGTGCATGGGTTTCCTCGAGGTTCTCCCGTTTCCTCCCACTTTCTTCATTCCACCATTTTATTCACTTCTCATCATCACCGTCTTCTTTAGCCTAGCCTTAATAATCGTGGGACGTAAAACTCAAAGATTTCATTTCATTTCTTTCGAATCCTTTTCTGGAGACACAAATTGCACTATGTGGCAACGTCGCAAATAAAGAACCATAGATTAGATCTACCAATCTATCAAATACTTATATCGATTGTTTCCAGATGGCAGCTAAAGTCGATATTGATTGACACTAGCATCACTTATTAGTGTAGCTGCTCGATCGATTCAACTGCTTGTTGTATTCATAGTGTAATGGCTCCAAGTTAATCTGCGTTGCCACATTGTGAAATTTTGATTCCCCATAGCGATTGAAATAGGCCCCGGACGGCAAACCATCAAATAATATTTTCGCTTTATTTTCGCCTGTACCTAGTGCTCTGTGGTCCGTGGGCACCATTTTTAGAACACTCGATCTTATTTCTGTAAACTTTAAGGATTTGATGCTGACGATTGCAGTAAATACAAACAAAGAATACAATTTCAATCCTATTGTAAATAATAATCAAGCACGTAATTACCAGCAGAATATGCACATATAGTACATATTGATCTCATTTTGCATAACGTCGGAACGAAACAAAAATTGAGTACAGCTTTTTGTTCTTTTCTTATTTTTATTTGAAGTAGTAGCTACTTTGGTATGGAAATTTTGATTGAATTCCGATTGAAGTATGTATAATCAGTGACGAAGCGTACTATGAGGCTCTGAGGCCGGGCCTCCACTTTTTTCTATTGTATATTTTCTTTATCTTTGGTTTCTTATAAAATAAAGTCAATACTTTAACATTCGATTTTTCGGTAAAAAAAGATAGTAGTTTGGAAACACTTGGAGATCCTTTCGTCTGAGCCTCATCAGCTCGCTAGGCAGGCTGACGGGCTATGCTGCTCAGGGAGCGGAGCTATTATCGCTGGGGATTGCACGCATTCTTGGGAAGGTGCGAAGGCTCGCCTCTGGGAGTTTTGTTTTAGCGTTGGAGGCATCTTTCAATTCTAATACGTTATTAAATAATTCTTTTAACATAGAATAAGAAGTTTCTGTGTATTATGCATTTCTGCTAGTGATAACTTGTTTAATTTACTCTCAGAACTTAATCAGAGTAGCTGTTTTTTTCCCTACATGGGGCCTGGTTCATAATAGCTTGTAAAATGTAAGTCTGATACATTAAATATACTGTATGTATAAATTTACCAAACGCTGCCGTACAAGATAAAATAATAATAGTTTGTGTAATTTTAGTTGTTTTCCGTTTCATAGAATCAATAGTGTATTTACGATTTTATTTTGAGCGGCTTTGCTAACTTTATTCCTGGAAATGTGAAAATTCTGCAATATATACAAAACAATAAAAAATTGCGATAAAAGTTTGGTGAGTGCTTAATCCCTGAAGGAATCCTCTTAAATATGCCACTGCATAGAATACAATATTAAATATCTTGCGTTGATTCAAACGGAGTTCCTTCTGAGTATTAACATTTCTAGTGAAGTCATTATCACGTGATGCATTAATTAAATGCAGTGTTGTACCTACTTTAAAGTGTGAGATTCAAGTAACAAACACTTATTCAAGACATTTGACATTTAATTGTAAGGATGTACTTTTTTCCTCTCCCTCTTTTTTCAAATGTACAAGAAATGAAAACAGCAAGTGAGGAGGAAATTTCCCCTATTCCCGTCTGCAAATCCCAGAAAGTAGAAAATATGAACTGCACTTCAAAATATTTGTTGGGGAGTTAAATAGGAATATTAGTTTATCGGGCCTACCCTACTTCTGGGATTACGCTTCGCTACTGTGTATAATTCTCATTTCAAGTAATCTCGTATATTCATATATACGTAGCCTCAATACTGAAAATTAGCGTTTAAACATCAAAATAAAAGAAATACAAAAAATAAATTGTTGACAGAGAGAACACAATATTAATTTCAATTTATATCGGTGACCACACTTAAATAGGTTATTTCATATTACTGAAAAAAAATCATATGTAACGTAGGATGTACTGATAGTACCAATATAATATTTCAAATGTTGACTATTCTTCTCAAACTTCTTACAAACTGTATAGTTAATAATTTGCTATTCCAGTATATAATCATATATTCCTGAAAAATGTAGTAAAATAATATTGAGTGACTTTTTGTTATGTATGTGTAATAAAAATAACAATTTTCATTGAGAAATTATATTATCATCTGTTGTTCACACAAATGATAATAATTATATTTATTGCTCTATCCATTTACATGTGTTCTAGCAGAATTAATCCTGACACAACACTGCCAACTTTAATTTCTACTTTGTACTTTTAAAGCACTTCCAATTGGAAAATTATTATTATTATTTTAAAACCGGTTTTAGAAGACACTTAAAATCGGATGGGGAAGACTACGTACTACAGTAAAATTCAGAGCTGTGTAGCAATGGTACCCTACCAAATTGGTATAGGAATTGGGAATTAGATTTTTGGGCTGTCGATATCTAAGGCCATTTATCCCGTCATGTATATGAGGGATGACGTTTCTCGGCTAGCACACTATCCGATGAAAGGGAAAGAAGAAAGGAAGCGACCTGGGACCATTATCAGTTATATGCCGGCATTTGTTTGGTAAATGAGAGAAAGCCAGGAAAACCTCACTCAAGATGGTTGGCCTGAAAAAGCTATTACACTTTTCCGACCGAGTGTCCCCACCAGGAACCGAACCCGGGGCCGCTCGACCAAAGAGAAGAGCGTTAGCGACTACACCAAATTGGTGTAAATGGAATAAACTGGGATAACTACAGGAAGAGTGCCTTGGAAGAAGCAGCAGGTATTCCACTGGTCAACCAGATGGAAATTATTGTTTTCTCTATTTGGTTTAAATTTAATGTAGCGCCCCTTTCAGCAGCGTGACGTGGATCTACATCTTAACATGGAATTCGATCCATATAAGCTCCTGCTAGGAATAAAACCCAGGTTTCCAGCTCCAAAGACGCGTAATCTATCCTAATAGCCACATGGGAGCTTGCAGAAATCATAATGATTGACAATAACAGTAACAGTAGTCCCATAGGTGACCAGAGTGATTTGACAGCTGAAATACTGAAAAGTAGAAAATAACGGAGAACTCTTATTTTTCTAGTGTGTCAACAATACGAAAAGAAAATATGTGATATTGTCTTTAGCAAGCCAAAATATAGTTTCGGAAGTAAAATATCTCTTTATTCAGATCTTCGGCAGGGAAATGACTTGCGAAAGATTATTTAAAAAAAAAAGGAAAAAAAAGAAACAAGGTAGAAAAGATCGCTAGAAGAAATAACGATAAGCAAGAGCAAAAGTATTAGGATAGGGACATAGGAATACGTATTATGTTACAAGAATGAGAATTAGAAAATTACAAAGAAGAAATGAATGAAACTAACCTAGATTCCGTAGGAGACTGTGAAATTACATAAAAATATGATGGAGAATTGAGAATCAAAAAAAAAAAAAAAAAAAAAACTAGAGAATTTTTCATTCAGGTGTTGAGAAGCGAAGCCATAATGATGTATGAGTTATTTTGGAGAAATATAAAGTAAACTAGTGAAGATAAAATTTGTTGGTAATAAGAATATGAAGTTAAAGCTTAAAATAAAAGGATCTATTTGTTTAATTATGAATTTGAAGTATGTGAAAATGCATACAGATTACTGTCTGTACAAGTAAAAATGTGGAAGAAACTTATACAGATGAAATCATAGACAAGCAGAAAAATTATCATGTAACTGTGGTAGAAGATTTTAATGCAATTCTGCGGAAAGCATAGGAAGGTAGCGTCAAAGACAAATGTAGTTTTGGCGAAAGCAAAAGCGAGAAAGTGGTTAATTTATGCATGCAGAAATCGCTAGCGATTAGGATGACTTGTTTCAACTATTTATACGTCGAACCCTTCAATAGCCTGTCGAAGATATTAAATAGATTATACCATGATTTAGGAAAGATTCTGGAATAGCTTATTGAATGCGAAGTCCCTTCACAATACAAAAGAAGTAGGATCGAAATCAGAGAATGGTTAACAAACTATGGGTTACGGAACAGATGCTACAAAACATTAGGGAAAGAAATAAGGAAAATAAGATAATGCAGATGCAGATGAAACATGTACAGAAAGTTAAACAATAAATTCAGAAAGGAAACAATCAAAGTAAGCAGAGAATTTTATAAAATAAAATGTGAGAACACAGAAGAGTTAGAAAGAACACTGAGATATGAAGAAATGTATGGACGACTCCAAAAGTACATTCCCACCTCCAATTCTCCCGTAGGCAACCTCAAAAACAGGGTCGTTGGAATAGTTAAGAATTAGAAAGGCGTTGGATCAAACCCCAATTTTGTTATAAATATATCAGTATGGCAAACTGCAAATAAGAGATTACAATAAATTGTTAAGAATGACGGATTTATTATTGTGAGGGCAATGGATGACATAAAAGTTACAAAACGATATTACGTAAGCAATTCAAACAAGATAAATGGAAAGAAATAGATATCAGAGGAAAGCAGTTTCTCTTCTTTTTTTAAGAAAAAACTTGTAAAAATTAAAAAGGTTACATATTGTAAAGATTTAATATAAAAGCCTAACAGCACAAAAACAAACATCACAAGAAACGGAGAGACAAACACAGAATAAGGGACACAAGTGGCGTAGCAGACTTGTGGGCTTCCCATGCAAGATAAAGAGATGAAGCCTAGTTGTAAACTCAATTGTTATAATAATAATAATAATAACATTATTATTATTATTATTATTATTATTATTATTATTATTATTATTATTATTATTATTATTATTATTATTATTATTATTATTGACAACTCATTTTCTTTTCAAAATCTCTGACTGCCTAAGACCATGTCTGCATATAGCGGTCATGCGTGCACTTTCTGTCAATGAGCGGTCCCAAAGGCCAAAAGGGATAGAAATCTCCAAGAGAGAGGGATAGAGAGAGAGAGAAAAAAAAGATAAGTAGATTTACTGGTATTCCTTTCCATGCCCGACACGATGAGAGAGATTTTTATCATTTGGTAGTTATAATGAATGTCCAGAAAGCAGGAAAGTCTTTCTAAAAAGAAAATTTTATCTCACATAATCTCTGAGTTATCAGTTTTTCCTGTTTTTCTCGAAACATTTTATGAAAGAGATGGCGGATTTAGAAACTATACGCCTCATTTGAGTCCTTGGAAGTCATTATGCATCACAAAACCAAAACAATCATGCAGATTGAACAGCTCAGTTGGTTTAATTTGCAATGCATATCAAAGCTGTCGTATTTTGATTCAAAATGTCATTTTTAGCCGAATCCACCTTCTTTATGCCGCTTACAGCGCCATATACTGATATTTTTTAAAAACATTTTCTTATGCTATACCATTTACTTCTTCTTCAAGTGTATTCAGTTGAAATTTGAAGTTATTCTGACCAGTGGTTCCGTATTTTTACATCATTTTGAAAGTGGGATTTTTATTATAATCACCCTGTAGGACTCGTACGGTGTAATTAAATGCTATTACTGTTATTTTAATTTTTACTAGTTAAGTTACATTCACATTATCTTTGAGTTCTAAGTTCAGAAAACATACACACAGTCAATTGTAAATTTTGTTTTTGTAACATCATGATCTTTATAGACTTGAGAATTCGAGTGTCCAATAATTTGGACATCATTTGCGTGATAACCTTTCGTCTGTGTTTGCAATTAAAACTACAATGGGAAGGCATTTCCTACTTAGTCTTAATTGATCTGTATTTATAACATCGCAATTTCTTATTAGGACTCATTAAATGCGTTTCTTCTGTAAGCACAGAATATCTATTATTAGCAATGTTCTAGTATGCATTTAGCACTGTTGCCATATCTCGATAAACAACAATTAGCTCCCTCGTGGCTAAACCGTTAGCATACGAGCCTTTGGCGTGGGTGACACGGGTTCGATTCCAGACTGGAGCTTATATGGTTCGAATCTCACGTTAAGCTGTTTGCCCACGTCCCATATAGCCTTGCTGCTAAACTCAAATTCAAATCAAACCAAATTGATTACACAAATACACTCTAGAAACTGCTTTTTAAACTATGATTTTATTTTATAATTACAAGTATTATTTTCCGAAGAACAGTGGCTTAGTTGTAAAGTGTTCATCTCTGGTACAAATGGTCCTTGGTTTGATTCTAAGTCGTGCGAGTTTGAGATGGACACTGTCTTCGCGCTTCGACTGTTTATCTCACCTTTCCACCCCAAAATTTTTCGATTGTTAGTCACTACATTTATTAAGTTTTTTCATCGGTAAACAGGAAGGAACTATTGTACGTTTAGATATTGAAATTCCTTTAGTTCCTTATTTAATACATTTATTTATTTTACGACATAATAGTTGAGTAGTAATAGCTAACATTACCTTGGACAAGTTTAATATTTCTTTGGTATCAGTTCGAAATTACACGAAATTATATCAGTCTTAGAGGATAATGAATTTGGTATGCAAATTTAGTATTTAAAATAGAAATGATAAAGGAGTGAAGACTATTGAATTGACCTTTGCAAAGTAAGAGGCAAGTGAAGAAACAGGAAATATGATACTAGCTAATAGTTGTTGAGTAATCTTGACCCATTTTCTATAGTTCATACAGTTCTGTCAGGAAAGATCCACCAATGAAACCAATGCACGACAGTCATTCCTAATCTTGAGATTAAAACGTATCCCTGCTGGAAAAATTCGTGTTGGGAAGGTTACGACTGAATTATCGTACATGGCGTTTCATGAGTCTGGTCAATAGTCTGTTGTTATTTTCTTTTAAAAGAAATGAAGTTCAATACTGTGATTTCTTTTTGATGCTTTTATAAAGTTCATCTTGTAGTAGTATTATAATTGTTTTAAATATATACTTACATTTATATATACAAACATACATACATATACACACACATACATTCGAAAAGAGTGTATATATGATGTTTATATATGTTACGTTTTGATATGTATTTTGGTCGAATAAAAGTTGTATATTTGGAAGAAGTATTCGGAAGTTTCTAGAAGAAAGTTTAAAAGGTAGTTCACATATATTTGGACATTAGTTGTTTTTTTTTTTTTTTTTTTTAATATATGTTTACCAATGGCGTGCAGAAAAATATGCACACCCACGGTTGCTGAAGCCTATATCTATGAAAAAGATCGACAAGGAAAACAGAAAGATCGACAGGTGATCGATAAGAAAGTCTGTTATATCCGAAATCGAGATCACAGATGACAGTGGTCAGCATAGGGGTAATTTGGATGAGTCGATGAAGTGCAAGCAAGTCAATGAAGAAGTGGATGGTGTTCGAGGAGTTCGACGGTAAAATAGATAGTGGCTGAGGAAGTCACTGTGAAGTTAAAGAGTCCAGGAAATGGAGTAAGGAGTTGTAATATACGGAAAACAAAGGTTATTTGCTTTTAGGTAGACCAGGAAGAATGTAGAAAAAGTTGCGATTGGATTATTGGACATGGTGTTTCATGAGTCTGGTCAATATTTTGTTGTCATATTTTTTTAAAGAAATGAAGTTCTATATTGTAATTTATTTTTCTGCTTTTATATACCTCGTAGTTCGTCTTGTATTAGTGTTGTGATTGTTTAATTTTATGTTTATATATGCTACGTTTTAATATATGTTTTGATCAAATAAAACTAAATATATTTGATAGAAGTCTTTGGAATTTTATGGAAGAAAGTTTAGAAGATACTTTACACACACACACACACACACACACACACACACACACACACACACATATATATATATATATATATATATATATATATATATATATATATATATATATATATATATATATATATATATATATATATATATATATATTCAGGATTTGGTTTTATAAATGTTTATCACTTTGGTACAGTTTTTCGCCAGGAAAAGCAATTTCACCTTGATATGGTTGATATTTGTTATGCTGAATTGAATCAACAGCTTGCAAAACTGGAGAAGATCTAACAATAACAAACGAAAATGTCCAAGGAAAGTAAAATTAATATGGATGACTTGTGACAATGGACTTCAACCCAAATGCTTCTAAGTTACAACAAAGAAATTATAAGAAATTATAATTTTTCAACTGAAGCAGTTCATAATTCATTATGAAATCGGCATCATTCATGTTTGACTTATCTTTATATCGATGTCTTGTAATTTGAATTGTTGTAAGTACAAAGAATATTGCCATAGTTATAAGAAAAATATAATTCTTGAGTATGTTTAGTACTCTATAATAATATATGATACTTACAATATAAAGTAAAAGTAATACACAGTATTAATTGTTCGCTATAAGTAAAGAGGAAAAGAGAAAGAAGTCTCAAGGAATTGCCCAGAATAACTTAAAGGTATTCACTCTTCATGGTATTCAATATATTGGGCACTCTTCACCCTCTCGTAAATAGGTGAAACGTAATTTAGAACATTATCTTTAGAATTTGAGTCTCTGAATGACAATTTTTATATGAAAAGTATAATTTAGAACTTTGTAATACATTACATTCTAATGGGTTAATAATCCTACAATATGACGTAGATTGCATCTTATAAGAAATACATAAAGAGTAATTTCCCTTATGGGTCTAAGATCTTTTCAAATAATTTCCCCCCAAAATATTTTTTCATAGTCATATTTCATGAATATATCCGTAAGAGGTAATTGACTCTTAGATGATGTTTCCACAAAACAGCTATTATAATTTTGTTCATCTATATATATATACAAAATTGAAAATCACTATGTTTGTGACTCTAAATCTCCTGAACCGCCCTACCGACCTCGATCAAATTTGTAAAATGGATGAGGTTCGAGGCTGGGCTGGTTTTAGGCTATTCACTTTGATGTTAAAACAGAGGGGCGGGGGAAGAGGTATAGACAAATAAATAAAACTTAATTACTCCTGAATCACTCGACCGATCTTGATCAAATTTTTAACATAGATGAGGTTCAGACCTGTAATAGCTTTTATTGTTCAAATTTGACGGAGTAACGTAGGGGAGAAGAAGGAGGGGAAGATATATAAAATCAATTTATATAAAACTCAAAATGACTATTTTTGTAACTTAATAAGTCTTGAACTATCCGACCGATCTCAATCAAATTTTCAAGATACATGAGGTTCGGATCTGGAAACATTTTTGTAATTTCACTTTAACGGTAGACCTTAGGGGAGGGGAGGGGGATGTGTAAATAAAAACTAATAAAACCTAATAACTTTCGAACCACTCAACCAATCTCGATCAAATTTTCAACATATATGAGGTTTGGGCCTGAGGTGTTTTTTATCGTTTCACTTTGACGAGTCAACCTAGGGGAGGGGGAGGGGAGATATATATGTAAAAAAAAAATAGAAATGACTTCTTTTGCGACTTCATCATTCTTGAACCACCAGACCGATCTCAATCAAATTTTCAACATACATGAGTTTTGAAGAAGGAATTACTTTAGGCTATTGACTTTGACGTTGCAACGTAGGGGACCGGGAAGGGGAGAGAGAAATTTAAAAATGATCAAAAATGACCGATATTAGTGTTGAATCCATAGTTTTCGGGGTCGATGAGAGAAACAGTGACACTTCTGATACTGTTTCAATCCAAGTTTAGCCCTGATAGTTGGGGAGGGGGAGAATACAACGTATTGGAGGGGAATAAACATTTAAAAATGATCGAAAATGACCAATATTAGTGTCTAATCCATAGTTTTCGGGATCATTCAGATGAACAGTGACATTTCCGATCCTGTTTAAATCCAAAATCAGTTCCTCCTCTTGGGGAGGGGGAGAAAGAGATACATAAAAATGATCCAAAATAGTCACTATCAGTGTCGAATTTATAGTTTTCTGAGTCGCTTAGATGAACAGTGATACTTTTGATCCCGTTCAAATTCAAATTCAACCCTGCAACTTGGGGGAGGGGAGGAAGAGATATTTAAAAATGATCGAAAATGACTGATATTAGTGCTGAATCCACAGTTTTGGGGGGTCGCTGAGATGAATGGTGACAATATACAATGCAACCCGGAGTTTGGGGTGGTAGAACTTTTGAACCTGAAACGATACACAAATAATGGTTATACCAAAATGAAGCCTTGTTCATGCATATAATTTTAAACTAGAAAGCAACGATTGAAGTACAATAAAAACCACACAGTGTTGCCAGATGTAGCCGAAGGTGTAAATCAATTTTTTTGTAAAACATGTAAATTGACTCATAACTCATATATATGGATGTTCTGTCGTTAATTTTCAGTTTGTTTAGTTGGAGTAGCTTGGAAACTATGGAGCAGAAAAACGAATTTTTCATTTCCACCGATAACTAATCGGATTAAGCCTCTGTAAGGGGGAACTAGGGAAATCGTAGTTTTCATAAATTAACACTCTGAATTGGCAAGCCTGCTGATGTTTCAGTGCATCAAAAGGTGTGTACTATCTACATTATGCAATTCCTGAAAACAATGAAAAACAAACTTTAAAATTATCACGATAAAATTTTTACTTACATGCACCCGGCAAACACTGCTGTTCACTCCTATGGGGCTATTTAAAGCAAGAGATATACAAGAACAATTCTCGAAGTATTCCAGACTGGAAACGAACACTCGCAATGCCATTGAGAACATTAACGGTTCTAATCTTCGTGTAGTTGCTGCCAACCTGATGAAACGTGTGAACCAGTGTTTGAATCAAAACAGGGGACACTCCCAGCATCTGATGTAGAGCTGGTAACTCATTTTTGATAGTAGCAGTGTTGCCGGGTGCATATATATATAAATGGTCGAAAATGACCAATATTAGTGTTGAATTTATAGTTCTTGGGATCGCCGAAATGATCAATGATGTTTCCGATGCCTTTTAAATCTTTGCCATTAAAAACGAAAATAGCATATTTCATGGGTACTAAACACATGAGATACGAAGTTGTGCATTTAAATTTTCATTTCAACCCAGCTAAGCGGGTCATATATGCTAGTACGTCATAAATAAATGATTTGTTAATTACTGCAGCATAATATGATTTCATTTAAGAAATTGGAGACAGAAAATTTAGTGCAGTGAACCGTACGTTTTGGTTAAGTTTAAAGTTTCTGAATATAATTTTAATCAAATATTATTGACTTATATGGTTGCTTAAAATAATAAACTTTAGTTATGTTTAAAATATAATAAGACTGTGTTATATATGAATTGCAATTTAACACAAACATGTTTCCTGGAAATATTGTGTATATACATTTAGTAGAAGACGAATTAAAAATTGCTTTCAAGGGCCAATCAAGCGTAGACCATACGTGTTTTATGTGCATTCATGTAATTAGTTTCACGTGTTCCTGTATTCAGATTTCACTTTTAATAACCAAATAAGAATTCCAGGGCAAATATTGATCAACTGTTTTGTACATAAGGAAATTATATTTCTTTTTAATTACTTTTCAACATTTTATTCTTCTAGAGCAAAAATATTTTCATTTGCTTTTAATCAATGGAAAAAGAAAATTAAAGTTTTCGAGCCTTTATGGGTCTCCATACACTTCCAAAACTACGCTATAATAGTATAAGTATGGGAAGTCATACAGATCTTCTATGTTCATCCGTTAACTACTCTGTTTGTCTGTATCAATAAGAGATAGCGAAAGGTGCTTTTAGACGATTAATAGAGGTTTCATAGAATGCCTGTGCCCGTCCATCTGTCTTTCTGTAGACAGATATAAAAACGAAAACGCTCAGATACAAGGAAACATGATTCTGTTATGGATTCAGCGTCCCAGAAATAGGATATATATATATCCTATAGGATAGGATATATATAGGATATATATATATATAAATTATTATCGTTCTATTCCAGCTTGAAATGGTAGAAATCTGGAATTTCCAGTTTGAATGTTAATCAAGTGCAACAAAAATTATAAAAGATAGTGAGAATTATTTTATTTCATTTTTTTTTTTAATTTATCATCTTAAGAACAAATTGCTTCTCTGTCGTTTAGAAATTCACTTCATATTCTGGTTTCAACATTGATTCTCATGAAACAAAAGCAGTAGTAAATAGGGGGAAACTCTTTATTGATATGAATTCAGGATCCCAGAATATCTCCGTCCTTATTTCTCTTATCTAATCGCAAATGGTACAAATCTTTCTTTTCTGCTTTCAATGTTAATTGCAAACAGAGTAGAAATGGAAACAGACAGCATGAAACATTTCTTGATATGGATTCAGCTTACTAAAAATAGATTCCATCTCTCTTCGTCCTAATCCTACTATTGAAAGCAGAAACGATAAAATTCTAAAACTGTAATAGGTAACAAGAAACAAGTGTTTTTTCCCTATTATAACGAATTCAGGAAGTCCAATCATTGTATTGTAAGTCGAGACCCCTGAATATGAAACAAGCAGGCCCGTGCTGGGATACTAACGATTGCGGTGGACAAGTGACCAAAAGGGCACCCATACAAACATGAATACGTACTATATATATATATATATATATATATATATATATATATATATATATATATATATATATATATATATATATATGGTGTATCAAATTAATGTAGTAAACGTCGGGAGATGATTTCTGTCCCCGATATAAAACAAAAAGTATAGACCAACCTGGATGTAGAAATGCCTCGAATGAACAAGAATAAATATTTCAACAATCAAAAATAATAGTACATTGTTCAAGTAAGAAGAACACCTAACATTCGGAAGAAAGAGAAATACACATTTGTTATTGATCTATTTCGTCTCGGTACAGAATAAACTCTCGGAAGAAGAATTTAAATGAAACGAAGTATTTAACGTCCTATATCTTCTAGGCTAATGGTATAGGATGATAAATTAACGGCTTTCTGTCCAAGTTACGAGTGTGTGAAAATGGAAAAATAACTTTTATCCAGATTAGTTTTATGTCGACTGTGCATAAGACAGTCAGGAGACCATGTATAATGAATAAGAGTATAAGAGATTCTTCACATGACAACAGTGATTCCCACAAAATATGTGAATACAGTTTGGACGAATGTAAGCTGTATTAAAAGAAGCCCTCCTTGTAATACGTAAATTCGTGGAAGATAACAATTCAAAGCACAGAAGCAGTGAAACTGGACGGAACACAAGCTGTTGCGCGTGTTGCAGGTTATACAAAGAAATACCACTTGAAACTACCGATTTATTCTGTTTCGTACAAAATAAGATAACTGTGAAATACTCAGAGGTACCTTGTACAGTATTTGTGCAATGTAGTATGTGTATACGAGCCAGCTGTGAAGGATAACAGTTCACAGTCTGATATTGTCGACCGTTGGCCGCATTGCAAAGATGACATCGGCGAAGAGAATCTTCCCACGATCTGAAATTTCGGTGATGACTGCCGCAGCTGTAACTCGCAACCAGTTCTTCGGTTGTTGTGGCTGGTGTTCCATACAAAGGGCGTTTCACAACACCCCTAAAAAATCAAGGGGCATGAGCTAGGGTGAGCAGGTGGCTATAACACATACCCTTCTCTCCCAATCCAACGATCTGGAAATGTTTCATTTAGGTAGGTCTACATATTGCTGTCAAAATGTGCAGGAGCAATGTCATGCTGGGATCACATCTGCTGTCTTATGTTCAAGGGGACATGTTCTAACAATTTTGAGAGAACATTAGTAAAAATAAATGATACGTGCTCCCACACAGGCGGACCGATAATAAATAAGGCCTGCCCACAAAATTATCAACCATACCGCATCGCACGCTCACACTAAATCTCTGCTGCTGATCGTTCACTAGAGTTGCATGTGGACTTTTACGTACAACACATGACTACTGCTAGTCTTCCCAGTACGCTGTCTTCAAATTCGACTTTCCACTTGGTGTGATTTCCTCCGATTTCACGTAGGGGAAATTGAAGAGACCCTATCTCTCGAAGGCGATTATGGAGGCGTGGAAAAATACTTTCACATAGGAAGATTACTCTTCTTCAGGATCGATGGTTACGATGTAAACCCGATGGTCAGATTTTCGTTCATATTTTGGATGTAATTCCAACTATGCTTCTTCTAGAAAATTTCTGCAGCACTGACAAAATCAAAATGTAAATGAGCTACACGAGGACGCTATTTTAGTATATTCACAATTGTAATGTGGTTTTTCGTAGCTAAGAGAAAGAGCAGTTTGTAAACTGCAAGGGAGGAAAAAAGCCACTCGAAAGTATCCCTGTAAGAAGATTCACCTAATCGATAAATCAAGTATACTGTTCCAACGAAATTTCTTTGAATCGTTATGCAACATGTACAACATCTCGTGTTTCTTCCATTTTTTGTTACTTCTTTGCACAGAAGTATCATATTTCACGGAATTACATATTTCGATGAAAAACCCTTTAACGCAGCTTACTTTTTCCTAATATGTATTTACGCAATATTTGGGAATCCCTGTGTCATGCGGAGAATCCCGTGTACATTCGTTCATCACATATGATCTTTGCATTTTTGGATACTACATGTTGTGTTTCTTTACATACCGCCTGACTGTTCTATGCACAGTCGTTTTAAATCTAATCTGGATTAGGGTTGCCATATTACCCGAATTTAGCGGGTACCACCCGATTTTCAGGCCTTATATTCGTCCCCCGCTTAATTATCTCTTAATCACGAAAAAAAAAAACACTCGATTTTTTGGATTGGAGAAAAATCTAAGAGGATTTTGTTGATAAAGTATTGTTATATTGAACGTAAACCGCTACATCTCTGTGTCAATCTCAATCGCGATTGAGTTAAATTTGGACTCGCACTCAGGTTCAGGCTGTGAGCTATTTGCCCAGTGTGCGTGCGCAGAGCCTTTGCTAATAAGAGGTTTGCTCTAATGCACAGTGTTTTAGCTTTCTTATGGTTAAAATTCAATGATTATTTTGTGATTCTTAGAGAGAAAACCGTATGAACAATGTTTGCCCTTATAGGCCTATTGCTGGTTTCTTTTTGCTTTGGAAAATTTGTCTTACAGATATCCTTACAATTACAAATATCTTACTGTAGTACTTACTTAATACATACTTCACAATTCGAGACTCATATTTGTTGAGCTTAATAAAACATTAAAGGCAAAAACTAAATTTTCTTTAGTTTCGATAGAAAAGTACGTAATACACAAGTTCACATCAGTACTTACGGTTTAGAATCCCCCACTTTTCTAATTTTAAAATATGGCAACCCTAATCTGGATAAAAGTTATTTTTTATTTTATCACACTCGTAACTTGGACAGGAAGCCGTTCATTTATCACACGTTACCATTAGCCTAGAAGGTATAAGAGGTTAAAGCCTTCGTTTCATTTAAATTCTTCTTCCGAGAGTTTATTCTGTACCGAAACAAAATAGATCAATAACACATCTGTATTTCTCTTTCTTCTAAATTCTAAGTGTTCTTCTTATTTGAACGATGTACTATTATTTTTGATTGTTGAAATCTTGTACTTGACTGTTGTTCACTTTCCTCATTCAACGTTTGATAAAATACTCAAAGGAATACTCCAGTTTCTTTGGGAGTCAACCTTGCGCTGCCATTGTACTATATTTTACTGTACACTAATGGAATCTACGACTCAAAATAGTGGACATTTTCTTTTACCTGACTTCAATCCGACGTTTTGTTCTTGAGTTATGGCTTGTTTTACATTTTTCCGACAAATTTTCGGATGATCAAGGTGCCGAAAGGAGACGTATTTACACCCAGATTGGTTTATACTTTTCGTTTTATCTCAGTGTCAGGAATAACCTCTATACGTTTGTTATATTAAGCTGCACCTTGTGTATATACGGGCGCCATTTTATGTATTAAAACCACCATATTTGATTATTAACGTAAATGGCTAAACTGTAAACGTCTTTACTAGAGAAACACTTTTTAGTTCTATAGCTATATTTTAGAAATACAATAGGCACTAAGTATTCGAACACTGCCCTAAAATACATAGGAACAATCAAAATGTAAATAAGGAGCTTATAAAAGAAACTGCGCTATATTGATTACGCTTAGTTTCTGAAAGCTTTTTGGCAATAAATGAGTAGCAGTACGAAAAACTATATTATCTTACCAAATAGACCTACATATTAATTGCTTTACTAGCCTTATACATATTTTTTAAAGGTGATTGTACTCTTTACTTATTCTCTGTTAATAGCAACTGCCTAAATGTATAATACAAAATTGTTATACAGAAGAAATACAAAATATTTATAATGTGATATTTCGCAGGCCGGCATTTAAAAAGACGCACTGTACCTTCACAGGTTTTTTATCAACAGCCACTATATGAATTTACTACACAGAACTGGTGTACAGAAGAACATTTATAATGTGATGTTTCGCAGGGCGCTTTATGCACAGGGCGCACTGTAACCTTCACGGATTCTTTATAAGGAGGAACAGTATGTATTTATTGTACAGAACTGTATTATAAAGAAGAATAAATAAAACACTTTATCTTTGACCTAGTTTCGCAAGAGCGCCTTACGTAAAGAGCGTACTGTACCCTTCACGGGTTCTTTACCAACAGTAACAAACTGTACCATGCAGAAGAATAAATAAAACCGTTTATCTTTGATGTGGTTTTGCAAGGGCGCCTTATGTAAAGAGAGCACTGTACTTATCACGGGTTCTTTACCCATAATAGCTGTAAGAATTTATTGTAAAAAAAAAAAAAAAAACCTGTACCTTTATTTATAATATGATTTTTCGGAGGGCGCACCGGGACATGTCCCGGTGTCCCGGTGGGCCAGCACGGGCCTGGAAACAAGGATGTTATCTATGTTATTAACCCTAAGTTGTCTTATCTAAACATGCCTTCATGTCTTACAGCGGGCATTTTTTGTGTTCTTCCTTCTGCTTATCAGTACAGAACTCATTTGAACTTGAAGTTTTGCACGAAGTTTGAATAAGACCTTAGTAATCTAGTAATCCATCCCCACTCCTTTTTCTAGGTCAAATATCAAGAAAAGCTGAAACCTGTGTTGAATTAGTGTTTTAAATGAAAACTCTAATAATAAATTTCATATCTCTAACCTTAAGGTATTCCGAGATTTGAACATTTTCTGATAATAATTGGAACTCCAATCTTCCTTGTATTCGGAATGTCCAAAAATTATGGTGTAGTGGTACCTCATGTCATAAAATTCTATGTAATGCTCAAATTTTAAGTTTCTTTCTTAAATAAATTAAAGACAGACAATTAATATAATAGCAAAGTAACAATAATAACAATGAAATTTCTTCAATTCTTTGTTCGCTTTCTAAAACTTAATAATTCGAATTTAGTTGCTAGTTAGAAGTAGTGATAAAAAATCATTGTTAATAGAAATGAGAGTTATGCCGAGAAGCCTTAAGAAAATTATTATTTCATCTATCAGTATTGAAGAACTACATTAAGGTAAATGTGTATTATGCTCTTTCTTCTCAAATGTGATAGTTTCTAGGATTTAACACTAACTTGCCGGGAAAAGGAAATTAATATAAAAACATGCATATACACATTGTTTTCTTTTTCTTTTTTTTAAAAAAAAGAACTTCATTTAAAACAAATAATGGGGGAAATTGAGATAGTTTTGCCTTCTTCATAGCCAGCGAAATGCAGGCATCTCAATATTTTAAGGCATCTTCAGAAATGCAAAAGAACAGACTAATAATTTAACTATTAAATTTTGCATTGCGGTGATTGAGAAGATTTGCTACAACTGTTGCCAGTTTGAGTTTCGTAGCAAAATATCATATCCATCATTAGAAAAATGTAATAAAAGAGGTTTGATTATTTTCAATTATATCAGATGTGTTTTATACAGTATTGCCATCGGAGTCCAAACGATCCCGAGTTGGAACAACTTGGAATTCAAACACTCTTTTTCTCGAAATTCCAGTACATATTTGTATGAGAGAGATATGTTCAAATTTCCTTCCTTTCAGATGTCCTTTTTCAGCAGCGAGGCTATATGGGACCTGTACCTACAGTTTAAAGTGAAATCCGAAGCAAAGTAAAGAGTTCAAATTTTAATATTCTCCTACCGCGAATTAAATTCTAGATCACATGCACCGAAGATCCACTCGCTAGCCACTAGACTAGCAGGGAACGTATTCATATGCTTGTGTGTACGTTTCTCTATTATAGCTACCTGTTGCTACCATGGTAGGTTATTTGCATTCTAACCAGTAATTACTTCTCCTCCAATTTCCACATGCTCCATCAAACTTTTTTTTTTTAATGTAAACACAGGTTTTCAATATTTTAAATGCTATTCATTTAAATTTTAATCCTTATATTATTTTCAATTGTGAATATTTTATCTCAGAATGCAGCGTATTTACTGTAAAACATTATTTTGAAAATTGGAGTCGGATCGAACCAAGGACCCCATGAATCAGAGGTGAACGCTCTATAAGTGAGCCACCGCGGCCTCCTCTTTTTCAAATTTATCCAGTAACCTTAGTGTTGGGATCCTTCCATGACCAGATGGTTAACGCGTCTGATTCAACATTCGATCTTCAGTGAAAGTACCTGCATATAAAAGAAGCAGAGTAGGAAATTAGTCTCACATTTCAAGCAGTAATTCCTATCTATACGACTTTTTTTTTTTCTGAAAATAAACGTTAAATCAGGCTCCATTTACCAAGCAAGATCAATCTAGTAACTAGCTAAGAGGACAGTTAGTCGAAAAAAGATACCGGTACTAACTGTCTTCTTAGAATTAGTATTTTTTCATTATCAGTATGAATGCAATTTAGACAAAGAAACAGACTGCATTTATTTATTTATCAGGAATTATATGTATGCAGTGGCGTATTTACGATTTTCTTTCGGGGGGGGGCTTTGCTAACTTTCGGGGAGGGCTTTGCCTGAAAATGTGAAAATTCTGCAAGACATTTCATATACTTTACTATAGTAAGTAAGATTTCGGGGGGGGGGCTTAAGCCCGGAAGCCCCCCCCCTAAATACGCCACTGTATGTATGTAATACTACACTTATTTAATATGTTATTCATTCGAAATTTCCTTAATGAATAACTATAGCCTAATGGCTTTAATATGAAAAATATTTGAATGGTACTAACACTACAAATGATATAATCACATCGTTAAAAGTTGCATATATTTTTTTGTGTCTTCCTACTGGCTAAACAGATTTGAATACATTTTGCAAGTTATAAATAACGCATTCAGATAGAGCTACAGTTCTTTAATATCATTTAATGATATTTGAATAATTTAAAATGCATTGAAATATATTTATGTACCACGGCTTTCTTTTATTAATGCAATTGAACTTGTGTATGTCTCATAAAAGAAAACTCTTTAACTAGTAATACAAAAAAGAAAAGACTTCAAAATATGTATTACTTTCAAAAAGAAAACCAACGTGCATTGCTAAATCACTGAGTAGTTAAGGTGGATCACTAGATGTTCTCGGTGCTATGCTAAACACTGCTTGAATAGTGCGGCGTTGCCAGATGTATCGAGTGCTTACTGATGCTAGATAATAAAGGAAGTAATCATGGAATTCTGGTTAGATATTTATTGGAGAAATTTGTTTTCGATCTTACCGGAATTCACAGCTAACTTCCGCTTCTCAAATTGCAAAGCTAGAATCCAGGAATTTTGTTATTGTGATTAGCACAGTAAATGTACAAATTTGACAAGAATGCATTATGGCGTAGTGGGCAAATTTTTTCTCAAAATCTATTTCCTTAAATGTAAATTAATATTTAAATAAAACTGAAACATAACACGAAAAACGGTCAAATCATATATTTATTTCGTAATAAGACTGTTACTTTAAAATACTTTGCACATACAAATAAATATTTCATAAAACTGAGCACTTCTAGTAAGATCTAATAGCAAGGGCCATCTTGTGTGCTCATTGTAAAACGAATCAAATATTTTCTTTTATTTGTTACCTTTTTTGATATCAGAAGACACAATTAAATGAATCAGTGTGTTGTAGCTGAAGCATAACTCTATCTTATAGTACAATATTTATAATATGTAACGTTTTATTGAACTGTAGTTAAGGGAATGAGCTAAAATATGTACTGACTTCCGGGTGGTGATCCACCTTAATACTATTCTGTGTTGTTGTTGTTATTATTATTATTATTATTATTATTATTATTATTATTATTATTATTATTATTATTACTCTGAGCTATATTGTAAAAGATGTTTATATATGAAACGTTGACCGCCAGAGACTTCCATCTCCATCCATGGACATAATTGTTACTTTTATCCTTTGATGCAATCAGAGCCGTAGCTAGAGATTTCGGCGCCCGGGGCGAAGTAGAATTCAGCGCCCCCTACACTGACCTTACCAATCATTATATATATATATATATATATATATATATATATATATATATATAAAAGAAAAGCAGCTTTTGTTGTTATGCTACGCTGAATTTTTATTCATCTTCTTGGAAAGACCAAACCATTGCAACAACCAAAAACGATCATTATGTACCCTTTTTCAAATAAGAGCTGTTTTCAAGAGCCTTATTTTGGACTTTTTGTTAAACTTGACAAAACTACCCTTGGTTATATACAAATTCACTTGGAGAACAGTTATGGAAAGTTACTACTATTTACAACGTTTCATACTATCGATAAAAAATGATTTCAATACATTAAAAACTATGTGCTTTTAAATTGTTCGAAATGGGTGACAGTATTAATTTCCAGTAATAATTGTAAACTTCTTACTTTTATTTTGTATGTGACCACATCAATAGTATTTTGATTTCGATCTTTTAACGGTAAAAAATATTTTGTAAAATGTAATGGAAATTCAAAAGGAGCCTTCTTTATGAATTTCTAAATATTGATCGATGGAGGTGAAGAATATGTTTTCAATGTTTGTACTTAAAATCCTAAATATACTTTGGCTACTACATATGTCTGAAATTATCATATAGTAATTTCTTAATTTCTTAATGATAGAAAGTTCCGAATTTAAGGTACTTATTATTGATTAACATATTAAAATACACTAACACGTACATATATGAAGAATGTGTGTACTTATGTTTTGTATGTATGTAGATAGATAAAAACATCACACAACTAGACACGCATGCACAAAATAATATGCTGGCAATACAAAAAGTTGATGAAAAAATGACCCCAATAAATTCCTCTGAATTGGAAGCATTTGATATGTCAATGGAATATAAAAATAAATCATTGATAGTGATTAGAGTCTGAAAAAGTCGAACTTCGTTAGGCTAATTTATGATCCCTTAAGCCCCTATTCTACAACTGCTTGAAGTTCGAAAATGTTATTGTTCCCCTCGTTTACCTTTATTTTTAATATTCATTCTCACCGTCGCACAGTGGGGCCAAACCAGGCAATTCTTAGCAAAAACTCGAAAAATGAAATAAAAGATTGACTGGATATAATTTGTTATAATGAAACCTTAATAGTGTACACATTAAATAGTATGCAGGAAAAGAAGTGATAGCAGTTTACAGTTAACTCATGGGACGTGTAAATTTGGTTATCCACCGAAGCCGGAGAGACGCTGCTTAGTGACAGAAGATAGGAAATTGACTTTGAATGCGAGTATTCCTATATTGCGTGTAGATAATTAGTGGCTGGAATATATGGTGACACGACCCACAAGTATGTATCGTTTTGTATATTTAGACTGTTGATGTGATGTGTAGTCAATAATCATATTTGGAATAATGTTAATATCATTATCATATCCCTATGGTAATCCCCTACCTATCATATTTGGAAAATACTGTGGTACTGAAAGCATATAAAGTATAGTCAAACGATAGAATGGCATTTTAGTAGAAAATATGGCATAATATGTTTGTGATTTTTAATATGTCGTAGCGGAAACATTGTTCTTACTGTATGCAAAGAGAACACCTGCACATATTTGCACTTTTGGGAAATATAGCGCATGAAAATGTTTGAGGAAAACCGCATTCTGGATGCAATGCTGCTTTTGAATTGAGCTTGGATGAATTTATGAGCAAGTGTTAGGTTATTAGACGTATGATCCCCATGCACGCAATGACAAAGTTGAATATAGATCGATTCTGGGAATTTTGCCGCCAAACCTCGTTGGGGGCTTCATTGTCACAACGAACTTTCCACCAGGGGCGGATCCAGGGGGGGGCGATCGGGGCGATCGCTTCCCCCCAGAAAATGGAACTTTCTTATTTTATATATATAAATAAAACCCATCCCAAAGTTTGGAGCCCTTAATAGTAGCAGTATGACAACCCACCGCCCCCCCCAGAAGTCGGTCCTGGATCCGCCCCTGCTCTCCACAACTTTGAAATAATTTTGAGAAGCAAGAACTTTTCTTCAATTTTGTTACTATTCAGTTGTAAAATGAATAAGTACACTTTTTCCTTTCATGCGTAAGAATGTAAGTCAATTGTAAATTGCCAAATCAAAGCATATTGCCCACGCGTTTGTTTATCCCAATCATATAATCTGTTATATAATTTAGGCGCGAATATAAGGAACATTTCCTTTTATGATGTAAAACTCTATGTTTTTGATAAAATAATGTCGAAATAATATTATTGTAACCACTGCACACACCGAACTAATTGGTTTTCTTTCAATTTTCTGCTTCATATTGCGAATTCTTATTTTTGCCAAGAATTCAGTGCTTTGGCCCCACTGTGCGTCGAGATTAATCGGATTGGGTAGAAAAACGTTTTGAACTAAGCAAACTCATCACTGTCAAAATGCAGAACACGACTTTGCTCGTTTCTGATTTTGAAAATGCTCCTGCGTACACTATAAGTCATTACTCGGCACCTTGTATACCACATGTCATTAAGAAATTATCTACAACTCTTCAAGTAATAAGTAAAAACTTGTTATGACTTACTTAAACTCTAGGATTGCGAGCGAAGCGAGCAAGAAGATTTTTAAGAAATCTACGTATTTCATTGATAACCGACAGCAATATTGATCTAATAGGGCGCCAATACTTTCTGGGGGCGACTCGTCTTTTACTCATGTCCAACATCACTTTTTCTTTCTCCTTGCTCGTTCGGCGCCCCCTTGCTATCAGCGCCCGGGGCGGGCGCCCCGCTGCCCCCCCCCCTTAGCTACGGCTCTGGATGCAATTACTCGTATAAAAGACGCAAGTCCCCAAGACTTTTTCAAGGTTAAACTAAGAAAAGAAAGACAGAAGTACCGTGTACATACTGAAAAGTGGTCAACATTAGTTTCCAACTTCTTCGTTTCCATTAGCAAGTATTTAGCGTACTCAACATTTCAGCCTTCCTTATTGACTGTTAGTGTTTAAGAAAAACCCTGAGTGCTTATATTTTAATTTTAAATTTTAGGATAATGTTGTAAGTGCTTGGAAGGTATTAGTGGTTAACCTTTTCTATTAATATAATTTCAAATATACGGTACCGCTTGCTGGGAGGCAGGTTTGAGTGCTAGTGAGAATGTATAAGGTTCAGAAAACACTAAATTTTAGATTCATATTTTCAATTAAGTAAGCGATACACGTGTATATATTTACCACGTAAGTTGGAAAGCATTCTCAAAGTACTTTATATAGTATGTAAGAGTTCATAGGATACTGACATTAAGACCAAAAAAAAAAAAAAAAAACTAATAATATTACTAAACAGGTATAGCCTGAAAATCTAAACTGATAAATATGTCCAGATGTTTACTGAATAACAGAATAGATCATTCATCTAAAGTGGGTATCTAAATAGAAAAGATGCCGTCTGGCACAAAAATACGGATGTGAAGTAGCCTTAATACTCCAATCTCATTACTGCATACATTGTTAGGTTTCCAATTGAAAAGGAAGTTTACTCTGCCAGTAGGTATGACTAGTCCATCGCTTTAATAAGCGTATTCGATACCCGTACTGTGAAGAGTTCAATTGTAATTCGAACTGAAATTTGAAGGAAACTACTGTAATTCAGATTACACTTACGGTAAGATGCACATTAAACTCATTACAGGGTAACAAATAGTACATTTCTGTTTGACTAACAATACATGGAAAGCATATTATATGAAATACAATAATTTGGTTTCGTACACGGGTTCCTAATTTTCTGTTTAGAAAAACATCTCACATATCGCACATAAGCAAATGAATAGAAGGTTGTCAGTACACTAGGTGTATCGAAAGCAATAGTGTGTAAAGCAACGAGGACATACAGTACAGTATGGTCTTTGAGGAAACACCGATACTCTAAGAACATTAGCACTACTAGGAGATAGTAATGAATTATTAAAGAAAAGAATTAAGCCCATGATTATGTATACATTTCATACATATGTATAAAGACAATAATCCTCATGAAACCACTGAAAACATTTTGTACATTGCACCCAATCACCGGAATTGTTTTGTCTTAAAAATCAACCTCTGCAGATAGCACAATAATTTTCTTTTTGAGTTTTCTCATTTTTGTTACTCTATTGTGCAACATTTTTATGCACCTGTACAGTTTTTTTTTGTGTGTGTGTGTGTCACTACCATTTAATGTTTAATTGTACTAGTTTTGTGTAGAGATGCAAGGGCTCGGAAAAAAACCGGCTTTTTAGGAAAAAAACTCGGTTTTTTCTGCTTCGCTTTTTTGCTTGGGAAATTTTGGGCTTTTTTGAAAATGTTGCTTTAAACTGATAATGCAGACTTTGTTTCGTTTCTCTACAACAAAAAAACTCATTTAATTAGTGGTTGATGCAGATAATAAGATGAAACCTCGAAAATAAACCATGAATTTCAAAAAGATTTTTTTTTAATTCTTAACATTTTTACATTATGAATTTCAAAGGATTAACCAATATATGTAATAATATTTTAGCCTCTTATATACAATAAGTACTTAAAAAATGATACATAAATAACTAGCAAAATTGTATGTAGTATTTTTACTTCAAAATATCACACACCCTCTTTTTGAAGCAAAATAATGAAAAACATGAGAGAAATATGTACATCAAGAGCTTCGTTTCGAGTAGCTCTGTACATTCTTGAAATTTTTCAGTTAAGTTTTAACTTTCATATACATTGTATGAATATTTCGAACAAATTTTTCACTGATTGACCACAAACGTAATAATCTGTTACCACCTATCAGGTGCTTCGGATATGCAAAATCGGTAAAGCTCCAAATTCTGTAATGCACTGACTGTTCCTTAAGCTTGTTCAGAATCGGGAAAGTATCGAATTTTCTGTTCATGGATCATATACGTAATAGACGGTTCATCTGAGCGTATGGTTTCCTAGGCTGTAGAATATATAACCACCATCATGGTTTACCCAGTCCTGAAGATTTCTGAATTTTTAACAAGAAAATTCAACATATCGTTACGAAACTTTTTTTTTTTACCAAAAAGAAAAACTATGGAATACATTTAAAAGAGTGGAAGAATCAATCACTGTTCCAATTCACACGAAAGGAGACAAAATTAATTGTAATAATTATCGAGGCCTGTATTAATAAGATTGACTCCATACGGAGATGAAATTATTGGAGATTATCAGTGTGTATTTAGTCGAAATCGATCAGATATTTACCATTCGACAAATACTCGAAAAAAATGGGAATATATTACCCAGTACATCGGCTGTTTATTGATTTTAAAAAAGGCTCACAACTCGGTTAGGAGGGAAACATTGTGCAACATTCTTACAGAATTTGGAATACCGAAAAAGCTAGATTTACTAAGTGTTTAAATGAATCCCAGAGTATAGTCCAAGTAGAAAAATACGAGCTTCCACGTCGAGATTGGCCTGAAACAAGGATATGCGTTATTGCCGTTATTATTCAGCTTTGTTCTGGAGTATGCTATAAGAAAAATCAAAGATAGGAACCAGGGCCTAGAGTTGAATGGTGTTTACCAGGTATGTATGTATACTGATTATGTAAATCTAATAGGAGAACAATCGAAAGAAATGCAGAGGCTTTATTAAACGCTTGCAAGGATATGAGTAATGGCAAATTATGAGTGCGTTAAAATATCAATTAATACTTTTGACATAGTGGATATTTTCAAAAATCTTGAATCAGTATTACCAGACCAAAATCATACCCACAAAGAAATTAAATGTCGACTGAAATCAGGAAATTCTTGTTATTATTCAGTTCAAAATATTTTGTCGTCGCGAATTCTGTCAAGGAATTTAAAGCTTAAAATATATAAAATGATAATCATGCCTGTTATGCTTTATGGTTGTGAAACATAGTCGTTTACGCTGAGGGAAGAACGTAGATTGAAATTATTTGAGAATAAAATTCTGAGACGAATATTTGGACCCAAGAGGAACGGGAATGGGGAATGGCGGAAACTTCATAAGGAGGAACTACATAATTTATACGGATTACCAAACATCGTTAGAGTCATCAAGTCTAGGAGGATCAGGTGGGCAGGTCATATAGCCATAATGGAAGAAAGTAGGAACGGTTTCAAAGTTTTAACTGGAAATCCAATCGGGAAACGTCCATTAGGAAAACCTAGGCCCAGATGAGAGGACAATATTAAGATGGATATAGCAGAAATAGGAATACAGAGTAGAAACTGAATTGAATTGGATAAGGACAGAAGTCAATGGAGTGCTTTTGTGGCCATAGAGAAAGAGAAAGAGAGAATACATTTAAGTTAAGCACAACAAACATGAGTGAGTGGTTAGCTTTCGCGCTTCTATCGTGAAGTCCAGGATTCAACCCCGCATTCGACCATTTTGACAAAAGTTTTCTTAATCCCATCTGTGAATGTAGAGATAGTGCGTGTACTGTATGTCCTGGCCGACTTCCTTTCTAATCGTTTTTAAATCTTTGTTATTACTAATTACCAGCAGTGATGGATTTGCAAAGAGGGTTAGGGGTGGGGATGTCTTTCGGATTCAAGCCTCTACCCCGAAATTACGGAATTTCTCAAACAGACTAAATATTAGTTTTGCCTTTACTCATAAACTTCAAGCTGTCCTCAAATTAAAAAAAAGAATTTTTAGAAAAACTAAGCATTAATAAAAAAAGCCCCTCCCAAAATACTTTTCTAAATCCGCCACTGATTATCAGTATAAAATGGTATCTGAAAGATTATAGCTGAACATACAAACGAAACGAAATATTTATTATGCCTGTACTCATAAACTTAAGCTCCTCTTAAATAAAAATTAGGAATTTTTAGAAAACCAAACATTATTCAGAAAAAAAACCCTCCCAAATATTTTTTCTAAATCCGATACTGATTATTTCTATCAAATGGTATTCAAAGTTGTGTCCGGAAGATTATTGTTAAATCATTGCACAGCTACAGTATAACGGGAATGTGGAAGTACGCTCTGATGGATATATTGAAAAACATAAGTTTAATTATGTGCTAGACGCTAGGGTTCTAAGCTCCAAGATATGAAACACGGATGAGTAAAAAGAAATGATCTGGAGAAGAAAAAAATGTCGATGATTCAGAAGTTAAAATAAGGTTAAACAGCTTCTAAAATTGCCCTCAAATACTATGTAATTTATGTTTACTTTAATTCATAAACCATGTGCTCCATTCATCGTGATGGTGAATTCCAGAGCGAAAAATGGCATTCAGGTCATGAAATCTTATTTAACTTTAGAGTATAAGCTATTTAAACAGAAAAATCATTAAAATGGAAAAAGCCAAACTTTCCAAAATTCTCGTTTTTTCCCCAAAAAAGCCGGCTTTTTATGTGCAAAAAACCATCGATTCAAAAAAGCCGGCTTTTTTGCATCTCTAGTTTTGTGTGATGGGACCGCGATGGCTCATTACTAGAACGTTCACCTCTGGTGTGTGGAGTACTTGACTCGATTCCAGCTAGCGCCAAATGAACTTTTTGGTGGACAAACACCGTGTCCGCAGATTTTCTCGGGGTCCTCCCGTTTCCTCCCACTTTCTTCATTCCACCATTTCATTCATTTCTCATCATCACCGTCTCCTTTAGCCTAGCCGGCATAAAAGTGGGACGAAAACTTAAAGATTTCATTTTCATTTCATTACTTTTGTGTGATGAATTCAATAGATGTTGCATGTATGTTACAAATGTTGAATATTGCGCACTATCATACATTAAAACGTATTATTTTCTTGGATGAAGCCACATGCGTCTAATGTAATAGCCTTTCTTCTCTCGCGTGCTAATCTTCCTTAGAAAATATATTATATGTCCGTAGTACTGTGGATAATCGAGATTCCACAGTATTACGTTGTTCGCAAACTTATAAAAGTGAATGATACATGTATTAACATGAATTTCAGGTACAAATCTTGATATAGGAAATTACAGTTAAAATTTTTAACCTCTGTCGATCCACACTGATCTCTCACTGGGAACTAAATCTGTGACCTCATGAATCAAAAGCACATGCCCTAATTACGTTTTCTTCTTCGTCTCAATCGTATATTTGTCTCAATGATCTTTCGATTATTCTCTGATTTACTCAATTAGTCCGGAGGATAACGGAAAAATCGTGCATTTTGGTATACCAACATGAAATTTGGTACAAACGTTCTTTGTGACTATTTGGTTATTTTAAGATATGGAGGCATTTTCAAAATCACGTTAATCCAAAATGGCGTTCAATTTTCAAAATGTCTAAACGTAATTATTATGAAACAACACAAAAGTCATGTTTTTCTTAAAATACTAATACAGTGAAATTTACTATATATGTTCTTTACGTTCTACTTGTCATTTTTACATGCGAAACAATAATTAGTTTTAAAGCTCCTTATAAAAATGGAGGTCGATTTTCAAAATGGCGGATGGTAATTAAAAGAAATAGACGGGAAAATTGATAGCTTGAAATTTAGATGAAGTATTCTGTGAATGCTGGTGGTCAGTATACAGAATAAACTATTTTCAAATCATAGCGATCTAAGATGGCGGCCAATTTTCAAAATGATGGATTGCAATTTGAATAAACTAACGGAAATATTGCTTTTTTGGTTTCAAAACATTTTCTACACGTTTCATTTGCAGTTTCCCAATATGAAGATATTTGGAAACAGCTTGCATGTTATCTCAATATCACCGTTAGTACTTTCAAGATATTTTTTTCTATTATCATCTGCTGATCTTGTTTACGTATTTATGCTCAAGAGTTCTGTAATATGATTCATAGACTAACTCTTGTTCTTATCGGGGCAGCGGTGACTCAGTGGTAGAGCGTTCACCTCTGGTGTATAGGGTCCTGGGTTCTATCCCAGCCAGCGCTAAGTGAATTTTGTGGTGGACAAACACCCTGACTATATATCATATTAACTTTCCTTGTTTTCGTGGCAGGAACTTATAGTTTCATTTTCCGCCATTACTTTTGAGACATCTTGTATATTATATTTTTTTGAGAGTTTACGTTTTACGTTTAAAACATTTAAAAGGCATTTACTTTGTAACAACCAAATTTTAGATAATCCGTATGTAAAAAATGAAAACTTTCTTAAAACAGATGTACGCCATTTTGAAAATTAACAGCCATTTTCGATGAAAGGTATTCCTAGAAGGTCCTGTATATACATATAAATGACAAGAAATGTACAAAACATTTCTGTATCAAATTCCAGCCTGTTACCTCGAAAATTATTATTTCCACTTAGTTCTCCTGAATTTACTTCCGACCATTTCGAAAATTGATCCCCATCTTGAATATAGGCGATTCTCGAAATGCCTCCATATCTTAAAATGAACAAATCGACACACATAACCTGTGTGCCAAGTTTCATGTTGGTATACCAAAATGCACAATTCTCTTGAAATGATGCATTTATCTTCCGGACTAAATAAGACAGGAACATGAATAAAGATATTTCGAGAACATTCAAAGACAATCATACACTTAAGAGGGATCCGAAATTTAAATTGGGTTCACTTTACAGTCGAGGACCTAATACCTCAGATCACACTCCTACACCACAGCAGTGATACTAGACTTACGAGGAAGGATATTTGTACCTAAGAAAGATCATATAGAATCTGACAAGTTTTCATCCAATATAATGTGGACCTGACTAATCTCGGATAATCGGGATTCTAATGTTCTAGTTAGAAACGTCTATTGGAGTCCTTAGCAACTACACATTTCGATTTTCCATCGTTTTTCTCTGTTCCGGCTAGGTTAGTTACCGTTTGCAGATTATTCAAACGAATTCTATCTAAAATTATATTTGTGTGGGTTTGCTAAGATTACTGTAAGCTACCTTTCACCAATAATTTGTAAGGAAATAATCGAGATTTAGATTCTTGAAATTGTAACTTTTAAGAACTTTTTTTTTGTGGCATTACATAGATAATAATTTTAACAACACGAGTCCTCTTCCACTAGCATGATTCCCTTTAATTATTCAACGAGTGATGGTATTGTTGTTTTCTGTGCATTAAAATCACTAATGCCTTCCAAAAATGATATAACAAAAACCCTCATTGCCTTGTTTAAGTAATTATTGAACGAATGATGGTGTTGCTGTTCTCTAGAGGCATGTAGTGCTGTGCATTAAAATCACTAATGCCTTCCAAAAATGATATAACAAAATCCCTGAATGCTTTGTTTAAGTAATTATTGAACGAATGATGGTGTTGTTGGTTTCTAGAAGCATGTAGTGGTGTGCATTAAAATCACTAATGCCTTCCAAAAATGATATAACAAAAACCCTGAATGTCTTGTTTAAGTGATTATTGAACGAATTATGGTGTTGCTGTTTTCTAGAGGCATGTAGTGGTGTGCATTAAAGCTGTGTACAACACTTGGCATGCGATGGGATTTCCCTATATAATAACATGGCATATTTCTTTCCAAAATATTATGGAAACTATTTATTTTATACATTTCAAAATTCGTCCAAATGTTTGTTAGTATTAATATTGCATGTTCACTTTTACTTTTTCTTCCTAGGGTAATGTAAAAGCGCGCTAAATAAAAATTAATTTTCTTCCATTTAAAAGCTGTTTAATTTATGGTCTATATGTTGCAACAACGCAGAACAGCAGATAGGAAGCTAAGCATGTAGTTTCTTTCATTCTCTGCCCCCCGCTAGGTCACGTGCTTGAACTTTGGGTTGTCCCCGCAGACGAAGATACCAATGGAATCCAGATTGACAGCAAATAAGAGCAAAGTCAGTTTTCTCTCTCTTCATAGATCATAAAGTTTTCAATGATTCTGCGTAAACATCTTGGCGAATCGGTACCTGTAGAGGCATATTGGAACTAACGACGTACGAAAGTTTCAGAAAAGCTCTTTGCGTTGCTTTCCAGTGAGGGAAGTGTTCATCTTATAAAAATAGTTTTGAACTGTATAGTGAACTGAATAGCAAACTCGTTTATTTGTCGCATCAATTGACAAAAGTTTCCATAGAAATCAAAGAGGATTTACTCGTCTCGTCTACTAAATTTAATAGGTCTTGTCTTGTCTCGATCCTCGAAGACTTCTTTCGATCTTGTCTCAAAATTTTATTCTTCCGTTTTGTTAATTTTTGTAAAAAAATCATGGCCTAATTGTTTTTCTTAATTTCAACTGGAAGTTATAACAACTGTTCTGTGTCACGATTGGTCCACGAATAGTGTGATATAACAACATTTTAAACATACTTATTATCGGAGTTAATTGTGTAATTACTTTTATATTTTAAACATAGATAAATGCTCTTCATTGTTTTCGTACCATTATTTTATCAATTTGTATTTTTTTACATATGAATCAGGTGACACTAAAATAGTGTTTGAGATCCAAGACTTGGGTGAATTAGTGTTGCCCACAGGACTTGACGAATTTCTCGTCTCGAAAACACTATTTTATGTTATGTTTCTTACCTCGTCTCGAATTTAAAAAGGTGAAAAATACAATATTCAGTTTTTATTTTCTTGCGCCACAGTGAAATATTTTCCAGTATAAATTGCCAATGCACGTGTAGAGATGTTAGTTTCAAATGCAAATTAACAAGTATCTATGACATTTTCATTCAAGAGGTCAAACCCTTTGAAACTTCGTTGGACCATACGACTACAGTTATTAAGATCTTAATTGTTCTTAGTTCTGTGATAATTCAGGTTTGAACTTCCTATATAGTATTACTGCTTATAATACGATTCAAATATTATCAAAACCGGTGGCAAATTTAGGATCTTGTTTCGGGGGGGGGGGGGGCAGAGAATCAGTAAGATGCATTTGTGTTGTGCGTATAATGAGAAAAATAATAATGAAATTATTTCAGGGGGGTTTCGAGTTCGATAGGCCCCCTAAATATGCCACTGGTCAGAATATATTTGTTATAATTATTAGTGCATAAATGTAAATTAACCTTCATAATATTACTAAATACTTATCTTCACTGCATTATTCACATAGAACAATATGATGGTGATGGGGCAAACTTTTTTAGCGCTGTATCTCAGTTACATGAGTTAGACGTTATTCGCCAACATAAATAAATTCTTCGTTTCTGAATTAATAGATTTTACACGTAAATTAAAAAAAAAAAAAAAAAAAGTGGCACTCCATTCTTGTTCTGCACTTTTATCTAATTAAATTATATGATGAGCGAACTGTGAAGATCTCTCTTCGATGCAAGTGTTATATTAATAAGCCGGGAACTAACTGCTTAAATATATTTCCTTTCATCTTTCAAAAATTAATAAAATCACTTATTATGTTCTGCCTTGTCATTTATTTATTATAAATATTATTATTTTCCAAGTGTATAGTGAACATTTTATGGACTAACTGGGAAAGGATATGACAAAGTTTGTCGTCTAAAAGTTGCATGACATTTAATGTCCTTTCGAATGATTGCAACAGTTATACCACTTTCCGTTTCAAATTTTGAAGTTGCTCCCCGTTGGAGGTCTTCACGAGACGCCACTGGTCTCGCTACTATTTTTATTGCATTCTACACATACGATTTGGTAATGCAATTTTTTGTTTGAAGGCTCTACGTGCAGTATTAGCTGCGATATAGGCCTGGTACCTTCTTATTGAATCACCCTATATATAAAAAATGATAACACTCATGCGAGGTTAATTGTCGAAAGAGTTAAAGTTTGAAAAAACAGTGTATTCATTATGCTTTTTTTTAAAATCTTGAATTGTTTCCGCAATTCAGCTCACATGAATGTTATTATTGATTTCTGTAACCTTGTAACCAACTCACGAGGTTTTAAAATTAGAGTTTTCGTTGTTTTCCCCCAAACTTTTCAATCAATTCTGTAAATTAGGTTTCCAGTCAAAATCAAGTGAAAAAATATTTCACTTGCTTATCCTTGGAATGCCAATGTCGGGTCCAAATGATCAAGATCCTAAGAAATATTGTAATATTTATTTATTTATTTTGTATATTACTGTTAGGCACACGCCTGAAATTCCATGATTTGTTCTTTCAACTTCCCAAATATTTCTTTTAAAGTTTTATGTTTTAAAGTTACATTCCTTATTTTGGAAAGCAAAATATTGATAATAATGCTTTTAGTTTTGCGTTTCTTCTGTTGTGTCTCATCTTTTTCATCGCGCAAAAATCAAGACTTAGGCTTAAAAATGGTCGAAAACTGAAAATAGAGAAAGTGCATCCTGTTTGACAAGGCTTGTTATAAAATACAAGTAAAAAGATGTGTAGGCAGGTAAGGTTGTCTCATTTCTGACAGTCTTGCCTTCCGCAACCCTTTCTTATTCCGAACTATATGATCAGATAGTCAACTAACATAACTTCGAACACATATACACTCGGGAGTAACATACACATTCTCCACATTATTAAATGAACAACCTTTCCTCATTTCATAATTTATCCTCCCCTACAATTTTTTTGAAGATCAGTGAGGAACAATGGTGTGAATGAATCAGGAAAGATTGTATCTGCAACTTCACAAGAAGGAAAACAAACCCTGGTGATTCTCCCATACCTGAATTTGTGTTTATTTTAATATTATTTCCAGCATTGTCACATTTATTTTAAAATGTAATATTAATGAACTATAAGAGCTAGTTTGAAAATAAAAAAGTGAATATGTAGTATTGAGGTAGGTTAACAGCTGGAAAAAGTTTCAAGTGCATAAGACAAATAGTTTTCATAATATTTTGGAAAGAGGTTCACCATGTTATTGTATAGGGGTTCATGATCTCAGCTGAAAACGTTAGACACGGCCTGCCTTCCAAAAATAATATAATAAAAACCCTGAATGCCTTGTTTAAGTAATTATTGAACGAATGATGGTGTTGCTGTTTTCTAGAGGCATGTAGTGCTGTGCATTAAAATCACTAATGCCTTCCAAAAATGATATAACAAAAACTCTGAATGCCTTGTTTAAGTAATTATTGAACGAATGATGGTGTTGCTGTTTTCTAGAGACATATAGTTCTGTGCATTAAAATCACTAATACCTTCCAAAAATGATAACAAAAATCCTGAATGCCTTGTTTAAGTAATTATTGAACGAATGATGGTGTTGTTGTTTTCTAGAAGCATGTATTGCTGTGCATTAAAATCACTAATGCCTTCCAAAAATGATATAACAAAAACCCTCATTGCCTTGTTTAAGTAATTATTGAACGAATGATGGTGTTGCTGTTCTCTAGAGGCATTTAGTGCTGTGCATTAAAAGCACTAATGCCTTCCAAAAATGATTTAACAAAAACCCTGAATGCCTTTCTAATTTAAGTGAATGTAAGCAAGCAAATTCAATTTTTGTATGAAGAATCAATTTTTGCAAATGTACTCCAAACTAAACTCTGAGTTTAAGAATTACTTAATTATATATTTGTACTTTTTATAGTTTTATTTTAAACTGATAGAACAAAACAAATATTTACAAAATAAGCCTTTTAATTATCCGTTTAAGGTTCAGAAACAATGTTATGTAGGTGAATACAGTCACGGACTGACACCTATCCACCGCGTTTATAATTAGGACTACTTTTTAATTTATAGTTAGTTTCTCAAACCAGAAAGTTCGTGCGGTTTTGAGAACAGTTATTTTGCTCATATTGGTGTGGTAAATTTGATGTTGATGACGTCATATGTTTACATTTGTTTCAAACGTTATTCAGTAGAGAGTTGTTAAATGCATCGAACATTTTGGCTATCAGTTTTGAAGGAAGCGCAATCTTCGAAAGGACATGTCATTGGAAAGGGGGATTTTGAGGTCTATTTTGCTTTAGGAATACAAATTAGGAAACAAAGCTGCAGAAGTGGCTAGAAAAATACGCTTCGCCCTTAGAGAGATGTCAATGAGTAAATGGACTGTTGAAAATTGGTTCTGTCGCTTTTCTTCCGGAGACGCTAGCCGTGAAGACAAGCCTCGTGTTGGTTGTTCATCCATCCTCAACAAAGTCCAGCTGGAGGAGGAAATCAAGCAGAATGTTAATCAAGCTTGCACAGTTAGCATCCGACAAAACCATTCGACCACATCTTCATAACTTTGGGATGTCATGGAAACAGAACAAGTGGGTTCCTCAAGTCCTGTCCAAGGGAAACAAGCTCCAATGGTTGAATATCTGCTTGTCGTTGCTGTCGCGCCATAATAAAGCCTCGTTCCTGGACCAAATTTTGTCATGTGACGAAAAATATATCATGTGTGACTATCGGACGAGAGAACATCTAAGGTAACCTTATGGTTTGGTCTCATTGCCCGCTAAACCGGATATTCAACAAAATATGTTAATATTGTATTTGGTGAACCAGCGCTGCCATGGTCTACTGACTATTTAGAAAGCGGAAAAATCGTAATAGCTGAGGTCTATTGGTCACAATTACAAAGAGGTTTATCTGTACTGATCCAGAAGCAGCCGGCATTGGTCAGCAGAAGAGGAATTCCCTCCACGATTTTGCCAAACCTCGTACGGCAGAAGCGATTCCAGAGGTGATCAAAACACTGGACTGGGAAATTCTGCCTGATCCACGCTATTCTCCGGACATCGCCTCATCGGACTATTAACCTGTCTTTGGTCATGGATAACCACCTAGGAACAGCAGTTCCGAAAACGCAGCGGTATCACAAAGGCTATATCATAATTTTTGGACTCCAGAAAAAGTTTTTTTTTTTTTTTTTTTTTTTTTTTTTTAAAAAAAAGGACACTTATAAGCTTGTCTCTCGTTGGGAACATATCATTGAAGCCAATGGCGATTCTTTAGAAGAATAAATCTGGTGTTTCAGATTTTTATGGGACGTGTTTGGTGAGTAACTAAAACCGCACAAACTCTCTTCGTTAGCTGATATTAGATGCAAATAATAATTTAATTTATTAACAGATTTTTAAAATCTTAAGTTACATTTTCTGTACAGACACTTTCTGTTGTGCGAAATTTGTTCGAATCGAGTATTGTATGAGTTTATTTTTAATTTGAAAGAAAAAAAAAACTTTTCTATGTGTGTATTATTCTCGTTCCTATATTAATTTTGTTTTAAAGCAGCAATTAAATATAGATTTTCAATGGGAATAATTATTGTCTTGTCATACAAATTCGGAACTTTTTTTTTTGATGGGTTGCATATTGTATCTATAATACACTATAGACTATCATTTATTTATTTATTTATAAAGATTTCTGAGCAGTACCGGCATCTATGTCCTTCTCTCTCCCCCTTTGAAATGAAATTTTGGCTACATGCCTGCCTGGTGTGGGGAAAATTTAAGACATCATCACTCAGAATGACTTGCCTGAAAACGTTTTCACGCCTTTAGGACTACGTATCACCTAGACTATAAAAAGTATTCGAAGTGTGTGTAAGAAATACAGAATCCTGAGAAGAAAACTTCGATTTTACTTTTAATGGTATGAAATGTTTAATATAGAAATCATTTTATTTTGAAAATGAATTGCAATTTTAGAATTTCGACAAAGTAGAGTTATCACTACTTTAGTTATCTTTTAAAATAACTATAAAGTAAAGAAGGAAATTCATATTAGAAAAGGGATACGGACAAAATCTCCCGGCCGAAACCTCGCCATCCAAAATCTCGCAGTCCAAAACCTCGCGTTGCCAAAATCTCGCCGCCCAAATCATCGCGGGCCAAAATCTCGCCAAGCCAAAACCCCGCGTGACCAAAACCTCGCCGCCCAAAATCTCGCTTGGCCTAACCCTCGCTGCTCAAAACTTCGTGGACCAAAACCTCGCCTGGTCAAAACCTCGCCGTCCAAAACCCTCGCGGACCAAAATCTCTCTTCGGCAAAACCTTGCAGAATGAAACCTTTCCTTAAAATTTACTCAATGACTTTCTTAATATACAATTCCATATTACCATTATTATTATTATTATTATTATTATTATTATTATTATTATTAATAATAATAATAATAATAATAATAATAATAATAATAATAATAATAATAGAAGAAGAAGAAGATACAAAATATCGTGAGCGTGGGCTTTCCTGGGGTATTCCCGTCTCCTTTAACCTACAAGACATAATCGAGGGCCGTAAAAACTCAAATATTATTTCATACTTTCATAAATATTAATAGATTATTTTTTTAGAATTTCCTAAGGTCACCGTCAAAGTGAAATAAAAATCATCCCAGGCTCAAACCCCATATATGTTGAAAATTTGATCGATGCCAGTCGAGTGGTTCAAGAGTTGTTAAGTCACAAACGCAGCCACTTTCATTTTTATGTATTTCTATGTCTCCCCCTTCCCTTCCCCTTCTCGTCAAAGTGAAATGATAAAAAGCACCCAGGCTCTAACCTGATCTGTTTAGCAAATTAGATCGAGATTGGTCTCGTGGTTCAAGAGTTATTAAGTTTTATTTATTTGTAAATATCTCTCCCTATCCTTCGTTGTACCGTCAAAATGAAATTATAAAATACATCCCAGGCCCGAACCTCATCTATGTTGAAAATTTTATCGAGATCGGTCGGGTGACTCAAATACTATGATGTCACAAGCATAGTCATTTTCATTTTTATATAGGATAGATTTTCAAAGCACGCGTTAGAATTTTTTCTCTCATTATTTTAATGCAATTATGTGTTATTACAAAATATATACTGTACATATAGCAATATATAGAGCAATTTACATCGAAGAAATCGTCGTGACGATGTTTTATACTAACGAGATTTCTTCCCAGGCGAGATTACGTCCCGCGTAGGTTTAGACCAGGCGAGATTCTGTGTCCCGAGATCAGAACCGCGAGGTTTTGGCCTCGCAGACATTTTGGGTATGGTCAGATTTTGGGACACGAGGTTTTGCTAAGGCGAGGTTTTGGACAGGCGAGGTTTCGGCAGGGCGAGATTTTGGCCAGGCGAGGTTTTGGTCCGCGATGTTGTCGTCGCGAGGTTCTGGCCGCGAGGTTTCGTACCCAAACCATTGGAAAATTGTTGCGAAAATTTCCTCAAAACAAAGCGATAATTCTTTGTGAGCTATCACTTGTACCGAGGCATGTCCTATATCAAAACATTACATCATCAGGCATTTGCGACGTTGTTTCATTCTCTTTTTTAAGATTTTTTTAAAGTTCTATGTACGTAGGCTGATCAATAAAGGCTGATTATCAGTGTTTATGAGGTGAATACAACAACAAGACACAGAAAACGAAACACGTCTGTGTAGTGGGAGAAGTGACGAATAGATGGAGCAAGTTTGAAGGCCATGACGTCAGGAATGTGACATTTGCAGCAATTCAAGCACACGTACTTTCAGTTTCAGAAAAAGCAACATGGAAGTGACACGTGAAGAACAGTACAGAAATTCTGATGACTATCTTGCTAAGATCAACGTTCCGTGTATACCTCCATATAGCCCTGATTTAGTCCCTTGCAATCTCTTTCTTTTGCCGAGTTTGAAGAAACACCTCAGGGGACGGGGTTTCGCATCTTTAGGGGCAGTAGTGAAAGATGCGGAGGCAATTTTGAAGGTTCTATCCAAAAACGGCTTCCAACATGTCTTTGCTGACTGGCAAAAACGTTGGAAGAAGTGCATTTTGAGGATTAGTACAGGTAATTATATTTTATTCATTTATGGTTATTCTTTATTGATCAGCCCTAATAACAATTAATTTAATATGTGACTAATTTCAATCATTAATTGAATTAAGTTAATTTATTTAAATTTGTCTCTTTCTATAAACGTACATGAGTGGCTGGCTGTAATAGTTGAAAGAGAATGAAGAAAGTGTGTTCTTAATTAAACAAGATATTTGATGTATTTACAAGTTGGAATGAGTTTATAATATAAAATCCACTACACGAAAAAATATGAAAACTTTACTGCTGTGGAGACGGTGTATCCTTCTACAGAAAACTAAAGGAAAACTGTTAAGAGGAACAATTAGCGAGGAAGATTACCATAACCAGGAAAGTGAGTGATTTTATTTTAAGGTAAGTATTTCAACACACACAGCTTCCATATATCGAGTTATTTTCCCTGCTAATGTAGTATATAGGACATTGTAAGATCTGTTACAATTCTCCAGAAATATTTAACATAAATGTCGTGTTAATTTGAATTTCTCATCAAATGATTCAGTGTAAATAAAGGAAAATACATGATTGTAAAGGGACTCCTTTTCACTGAACTCGATACAATTGGTTGCTGAATGAGTCACGTTGTATGTCTCCTGTCAAGTTCACCAAAAATAGTTCGGATAAAGTACAACGGACTATTAAAAGTAATAGGTTATGTCTAAATGTGTAACGTATATCGGTATATGTATAAGTGAAGGTGGTTTATTAGTTATATACTAGCTTCTCGCTAATCCGGCCATTTCTTGCAAAGAGGGCTGTTGCATTAACGAAAGTGCCGGATTATTGAGAGGGTCTGAAATTCAATTTAACACATAGGACTACAATACTATACTTTATATTGTTCGTAGATTATCACGGATAATGGAACATATAACACATTTTCAGTAGAAGCAATGAAGATATTCGACGGCGGTAGGCATTATCACGCATCCACTTTCCAAGCAACAATAAATGGAAGCCACAATTTATCCACAGCTATAGTATAAACAAATACAATCGTTGATAGATTGTTTTAACGTTATGTGGCAGACTCCGGATGCGATACCTGATTACTGACAGGACGAAACACTGAGGGCTGGGTTGGAGAGATTATAATGCGAATTTTTAAATAGAAATACAGACATTAATTTATTCGTTCAGTTAATGCCTATATCTTGTAAATACAGCAAAATAACACAGTTGCAGTGTATATAACGTGAAGAAGTTTGGTTTGGAATTCGGTAAACTAAACCCTTTAATAAGGTAAATTTTATCAAGCCTAGGTTTAAACACAACATTTTACCTATATGTTGTACAATTTAAAACAAATGAATAGTTGAAAGTGAAAAATATTTATCTAGAAGAAAGACATTTAGTTTCAAATTTACCACAGACAGATTGATATTTCGCATCCTAAGCTTTATACTCATCCACTAATCTCAATAGAACTGTGAATAGTCTATCTGCCGTGAATAATATTCATAATTTCTCCTCTTGGAATACATGGAGAATATAGAGTTTCCTCGTAACTATATGGTTAACGTCTTTGGCGCGAGTAATCTGGATTCAAATCCTGGCGGGGATTCGTATCCCACATTAAGCTGTAGATCCATGCTGATGACAGCGACGTTAAGCTCAACGCAAGAAAAATAAAAAAAGAAAAACCGATTTTTTAATTGTTCATATTTTGGTATAAGCTGATTAAATCATCCCCACCAACAAAGAGAATCTCTGACTTTTGATCCTCTACATCCTTTCCAAAATTGATAGTGATTCATTAAGAAATTGTTGAGTTTCAGTGTCTCCCGGATGAATTCATAGACAGAGAGTGTAAATGTATAAAGAAGTTCTTCGCAAACCAAACTCCTTAAAAAGGAAAAACTGTTAACAAGCAGAGAAATTGTTATAATTTTAAATGTATGTAAAATGTTGTCTTAGAAATATATTGTGAACTTGCAGTTACTGGTACGTATATCGTGAATTCTCCATTGTTTCTGTGGCACGTCTATGCGGCGTTTTCGAAAAGAGATGTAAGAATTTCTCTTAGTGCCAAAGTCTGGTATAAGGTTGTTTTTTTTAGTTCATGCCGTTTGGAACCAATGGATTCATTTGCTGTATGAGGGTTGAACTAATCAGAAAATAGGTCACTAATGTATTCCCGCACATTGTTCACAATTTGTTACCTATATTAAGACAGTTCTTGAGTACATTTATGAAAAGGAAACTCGCTGCTTGGATACATAGAAGTCATCAACGAAATTATGCCCGCTTCTCATCGTTTCTGAAGGATATGCCACGGAGTGCACAGAGGGACCGGAAGAGATGGTAATATGTAGAAACCGCAACTGTAAAAATGTCAGATGAGGAAGAACCTCTCATTGAAACTGATGAATGGCAGCGGTTATCATGTATGTAGCATGTGGTCTAGCATTCTCCATGTGAACGTTGATTCCATATGGTTTATTCGGGTATTTTTTCTTGAAGTGTTGTATGAACACATTGAGTTGGTCATTGTATATAGCAGCGGTGATATGGGACCTGGTGTTACCTTTGTCTTTGAACTTTACCATTGCTTCCTCTGCCTAAAATTCAGTATTATACATGTTATTTTTGAATAACTCAAGCTTGTGTGCAGCGTTAAAAAATATTTACTTACGTCTTGTGCACATGGACATAGGTTCAAGTCCGTTGGGAACTATACAATACAGTGAACCTTAACATACTTTAACCAAAATTGTAAGTTCTATCGGTTGAAACTCAGGTGTTTGTTTTAGTCTTTCGTTGGTAATTTTTGTCCTAAAGTATTTTTTTATTATTTTCTTTATTTTAAAAATATATCCAAATAAATGCGAGTTTGATTACTCTTATTTTGAATGTGAACACCATTTACAATTAATAAAGAACAACAAATTAATGGTCCGACGTAGCAGCAAAAAGTTAAAAAAAATGGAAGTTTTGGGGTTGGGACGCATACTCATGGACAATAAAAGTATTATAAACACATGCCTGAAACTCCTTTTTCTACCGAACATTTCTCAGTAACATAATACTTCAATATTACTCATTTCTCCAGTAACATATAACGACAGGGACGCGATACAGTTTGAGTTTAGAAAGGGTAAGAGCACAATAGATCCTTTTGGATTCTTAAGAGTAATCGCGGAAAATCTTAGAGAAAAAAGGAAGGAAGGGTGTGTTGAGTTTATTGACCTGAAAAGGCTTTCGACTGCGTGTAAATTGGGAATTGATGATGGAAGTTCTAAAGAAGGTGAGGTTGGAATGGAAGGATAGATACCTTTGAAACAACATATGAGTGTTAGAATAAAAGAAATGACAGTGAAAGTGCAACTACAAGGATAGTTCAACAAGGATGTCTTCTCTTATCAATATTATTCAATATCTGGAATTGATAGTAGAGAAGGGTCTTATAATAAAGACTGTACTTCGGTACGAGATAAAAGAATTAGATGTATATGATTTGCAGATGCTTGTTTTAATATATTATTTAAGCGAATTTATAAATTATCTCTCTTTCTTCAAATATGTGGAGATTTTTATACTTATCAAACTAAAAATTTCGCAATAGTTGAGGAGCCGTTCCATCATATTTTATTTACTCAAAGATTTTGCCTGTGTAGAAAAACTTGTCCACTTATTTATTACAATATAAATTACATTGATGATCTGCAATTACATCATCCTAGTACATAAAGAATTAAGTGTGCTATGTGAACGTTAGACTAGAGATTGTAGCGGTAAAGCAGTAGAGGGCATTGTAGTAGGGACATTGGTCAAGAATTACTGTAGTGTGTTTACCGTTTTCTTAAATATGTTTACTATTACTAATTCTTTCCTTTATTTGTATTTCTTTCCTTCTTTGTGAAGCAGATTAGTTTGAAAACCTCTTTGATTAAGTTCATCTTTCCTACTTAAATTATTTGACTTGGAATAAAATCTTCTTTACGAATTTTGTAGATCTCTAAGTTTTTTTTTCTTTTTTAACTTCAAATTGAATCTTTGTAACAACGTTGCCTTCAAACAGAGGGTTTCTGTGATGTGAATTTTACTATCTTCTTCTTCCTACCGTCTAAAACATATCAGGATCAGGTGTAACATTTTCATTTCTATCCTGTACTACATTTATTCTGAAATGATACTCGTTTCTGACAAGGGACATCACCAAGTGTCCGGCTACGATTTCAATGAAATTTTTGTTTCTGATAAAGGGCATGTATATATTATTAGTGATGACAGAAATGTTTGCCATGGTGCATGTTTTCTATTTTTTTTAAATAATTTTTAAGAGTTGTGGTGTGGTGATTAGAGATTACTGCAGAAGTCCCTTACTACCCTTTGTAAACAGAGTGTTTTTAGAAAAAGTGAACAACGATGTGGATACATATAAGTCCTAGGGAGAAGTGGTATGGTAGGTATAATCTTGACGGCAGCCATCTTGAAATCCGCCATTTTCAATTAAGGTCAAGTTTTTTTTTAAATAGGAATAGGGTAATATAATACATAATTTCGGGCTAGAATTTAATCAGGAAAACAATGGTGAAGTTAGTCTTAAAATATGCACATTTGGGGAAAAGTTACAGGCATATTTATTGCCTATACTTAGTATGTTTGTAATTCCCTTACTTCCGCTTCTAATCCGTGCATTAATGATAATAAGTGGATAAAGGCTTCGGTAATACATATTAGACCTACACAAAAAGCCCGAAGTACAAGGTATGGCATAAAAATGTATGTCAAATCTGTCCGTATTAGGGCACACACACATGTTGTAATGATACTAAACACACTGCCAACAACGTGTATAATACTGTCACTAAACACACTGCAAGAAGACGCTAGAAATATTAATTTTAGTGGAAATAATGCTAGTTTAGTCACTAGACAACATTTAAAAAATGCTAAATTTCTATTCTAACAATATAAATGAACCAATTGTTTTTGATAAAAATATCCTTAAAAATTTCTAGATCAAGCGACAAAGTGCTAAATTGGTAACACTGATAACAAGAGACAAACGACAACCGTCTCACGTTTCCGAGCATGTGTATAAATTTTTGACGTACAATTATATAATCTCAAACATTGCCCCAGTGATCAAAACATAACATACTAATCCGTCAAAACGAATGAAAACAATGCAGTAGATCATTTTGACATGCTATAGTTGCTCACATTCTTTATGTTCATGGCAGACATGTCCGCAATGCCAAAAAAATCGACATATTTCCTTATGTCCACCATTAGAAGGCATTTCGTTTGTACACATTAAAGTATGTCCAACTTTGAAGACATGCATTTTTGTGTCGTTTTGAGTCGTTTCGGGATCTGTGTGTAGAGGAAAGTGGTACGGTAAGGGTAACCTTGACTTCAGCCATCTTGAGATCCGCGATTTTGAATTTAAGTTAACTTTTGAAAAATAAAAACCATAGAATGTGGCACCTCATTTATTAGCAAATTTTCCCAAAAATCCAATGGTATGCTTATTTTTGTTCTACAGTTAACCAGTATGAATTTAGGACTGCTTATAATGTGCACCAAACATCCATTATTCGATCTTTCAAATTAGCAAACACTCCTAATTTTCACTGCATGTTTTAAGATTCCAACTGGCACTTTGCCATTGTTGCCATGGTTCATGTTTTCTAAATTTATTACACTTTTTAAGAGTTGCGAGGAAAGTTTGCTATTAAAATGAGGTGTCACATTCTATAGTTTTCATTTTCCAAACTTCACTTTAATTCAAAATGGCGGATTTCAAGATGGCTGAAGTCAAGATTATCCTTACCGTACCACTTCCATCTAGGCCTAATATGTATTACCGAAGCTTTTATCCACTTATTATCATTAATACGCGGGTTAGAAGCGGAAGTAAGGGACTTACAAACATAGTAAGTACCTAGGTATAAACAATAAATATGCCTGTAACTTTTCCCCAAATGTGCATATTTTAAGACTAACTTCACCATTGTTTTCCTGATTAAATTCCAGCCCGAAATTATGTATCATATTATTCTATTCCTATTTTAAAAACTTGACCTTAATTCAAAATGGCGGATTTCAAGATGGCTGCCGTCAAGGTCATACCTACCATACCACTTCTCCCTAGGACTTATATGTATCCACATCGTTGTTCTTCACTTTTTTTCATTAACACTTCGTTTACAAAGGGTAGTAAGGAACTTCTGCAGTAATCTCTAATAAGCACATCACAACTCTTAAAAATTATTTTTTTTAAAAAAATAGAGAATATGCAGCATGGCAAATATTTCTGTCATCACTAATAATGCATTCATGCCCTCTATCAGAAAAAAAATCATTGAAATCCTAGTCGGATATTTGGGTGATGTCCCTTGCGAGCATTCTAGGAAGTAATATTCTCCAATACACTGAAATCTGCAAGTACAACATGAACATTATGTACTAGTGCTACTTTCTATAATTGTTTTATGTATTTGTGTGGGGTTGAGAATAGAACAGCATTAGGGAAGATCGGGGCTGGTTGAAACAGGGATAGATTGACACATTGACACATTTAAATCCACGTTTATCGGTTGGTACCCCCGATACTCATGTCGTAGGTTGATACGAGTGTCAACCAATCCAGTTTGGTGATGAAAGATATTTTCAATGTATTTTGTTAATGATGAATTGTTTCATTTTCAGAAGTTTGACATTTCCTTCTTTCAGTTTGGTACTTTATTCCTATATTTATTGATCGAAACTTCACTTCGCTTCACATCAAACGCACTTCCCTACCCTCTCCCAACTCACCCCTTCCCAAACGCTTCCGATTTAGCAGGTCTATTTTGTTTTGTCTAAGAGAGCATCATTTGCCACACTTTATTTCATTGGCTAACGAGGAAACGGTCTTAAATGTAAACAACCGATTTGGCTGGGTCGGGATATGTGTTACGGGAGACCAAAGTAGGAGACACGTATTTTGGCGTTTGGGCCCATACGCAGAAATTTCCGAAATACGGGGCCTTAAAGTGGCCCTACATGCTATAATTAGGAAGCGAATGACGTTACTTGTACACAACCGATTTGGCTGGGGTCCGGATATGTGTTACGGGAGACCAAAGTAGGAGACACGTATTTTAGCGTTTGGGCCCATACGCAGAAATTTCCGAAATACGGGGCCCCAAAGTGACCCTACTTGCTATAACTAGGAAGCGAATGACGTTACTTGTACACAACCGATTTGGCTGGGGTCCTGATATGTGTTACGGGAGACCAAAGTAGGAAACAAAAATGGTATATGGCACCCGAGGATTGAGCGATATAACATTATACAACAATATATAATCCATATTCACAAGTGAGAGTGATTTTTACCGATATTTCAAATAACTTCGAGTTTGATAGTGTGTTTTTGTATTTCTAATATAGGTAAAAAGTATTTGTATAAAAGGCATATACAGTTGAGTCGTTTTCAATTTTCACTCATATTAATCTAAAATATTAAGAGGTTTGATTATAATCGTTATTATTTTGATTTTTCTCTCTCTTTTTTGGCCAGTATTCCTAACATATCATCATCATCACAGCTGATCTGTCATTATTGGCAGGTGACTTGTTGCAACTCAGAAGCTTCGATATACGGTGGTCCTCGCGGTAGTAGCAATTTTCTGTTTTAATACTTTCCTACAACTACAATCTCCTTTGCCCTCCCTCTCTTTCCTTCCACCATACCCTACAGGACGTCCCACATAATAAAATTCCTCCTTAGCCAATGTTTCTTTTCCTCCTCTTAATTACAGCTAAAATTCTTCTTTTTTCCCCTACTGCTACTAACACCTTCTCATTCGTTTTCCGTTCAACACAGCTAATTCTCTCCTTTATTCGAAAGCCTCCAATATATTTTTCATTGCTTTTGCGTAATGTCCATGTTTCTGTTCCATAGAGTGCTTACTGCAATCAGTATAACAAAATCTCAATATTTAAATGGAATTTCGTTCAATATAAAGATTAACTAATTTTGCTTGGAAATAAAAAATAACTGACGCCTTTAGTGTGTAAAAATAATTTAGCAATTCATGATATTTCAGTAATCTGTACCGTCTTGATTTTCTTTCATGCGTCTCAGGGGTAGAATCCCCAATGTTTGGGAACCAGGGGAGTAATGGATCTGTTAAAAAATATAAAAATATATTTCGAAACGTTGTAATTTATCTTATTAGTGAAGCGCGGGCATCCATTAAAAAAGATTATCGCCTATGTTGTACACTATCATCATACTTAAACAAAGGTAAACTATCAGTGGTCGAAGTGAGACGGTATGCGGTGGTATGCCATACCAACTCCGGTTTTTCAGTAATGAAGACATAGCGTCTCTGTTTTTTCAGTGATCAAGACAATATTTAAATAGCCGGTGTGTTGAGTCAAAATCATAATAAAACATACTGCCTCTACTTTTTTTTCCACTTCGAACACTGTATACTATATTACATTTAGGAACATACATTGTAGTTCCGTTACTATTGGAGTATTGTAGAATTTATCCAGAGTAAAATTTACCTAAGAAAAGCATAAGATTTTGTTAAAAGCAAGGCTTGCAAGACTCTTGCAGCAAGACCAAGACCAAGACCAAGACCAAGGGTTTCAGTGCAAGACCAAGACCAAGACCAAGACCAAGGGTTTCAGTGCAAGACCAAGACCAAGACTGGATGTGCAAGACCAGGACCAAGACCAAGACCACCCGGGTCTTGGTCTTGGTCTTGCATTTGCTCATCACTAACGACAATAAGAAAATAAAGAAGACAAATAAAGAAGAGAAGTAGAGAGACTACTTTTTTTTTTATCGCTTTCAGTGTATAGATTTGACAGGATTGCGAAATACCATATCGATATATAAAGGTAACCAAGAAAGTTCTCTCGCTTATTCACCCATCACCTTCAAACATCGATATGTCACCTAAGACGTACCTGGAAGGTCAAAAATAGTCCCCATCAGCATCGACGACCTTCTCCCAGCGTTCTGGAAGGCCGTGGATTCCATCGTGGTAGAACTTGGTGGGCCATGAAGCGAAGAAAATATGCATTTTGCACCTCTACTAGGGATTTGAACTGTCGTCCTCTAAAATGATTGTCCAAGAAATGGAAATGGTGATAATCGGACGATGCAATGTCCTGGTAGTATGGCGGATGTAATAGTGTTTCCCATCAAAGGAGTAGAATGTTGTTCCAGGGCCGGCGCGAGGGGGTCGAGCCGTGCCACTGCTCAGGGAGACAAAATTTGAAACGGAAAATAATACTATCAAAATATAATGCTTCGTAATAGGCTCACATAGAAAAATAAAATTGAGAATGTAAGTGAACTTACTTCACTTACATTCAGGAAAATACTCATTTTCAATTATCAAACTACTAGCCCCAGGTATCTCGTTCAATATTTCCCTTACAGCCGCGTAGATATGATTTTCAGCTAGGGTGGATAAGATTATCAAGGTGGCTTTTATATCTTTTTCAATTCAGCAATGATATAACGCTCCGCTCTAAGAATGCAAAAGGTACACTTCCACTTGAGACAGCTAGTTCTAGCCTTTTATTTTCAAGATTTTCCTTTCCTTTGCTTACTTATTAACGGATAGGTAATACAGTGCAAGCTCGAAGTGGAAAGAAGAGACAGTTTCATTACGAGGCAGAGGATGAAGCTATTGCAGATCCACAAACAAGATACAAGATTGATTTTTATTACAGAATTCTAGACGTGATTGGTTAGCTTTATGAGAAAGGTTTGAGCAACTTAAGCATCACAGCGAGTATTTCAATTTTCTTATGATATAAGTATTCCTAAAGATATGCTCTGAAAAGTGTACTAAACTTGCCAGCATTTTTGCACACGAAGAATCAAAAGATATTAACTCCAGTGATTTGAAAGACGGATTGAAAGTATTAACCGCTATAATTAAGCCTAAAAGTTCACCAAAAGAGATTTTAAAATTAAGAAACATGACTTTACTCCCAATGTCAGTGTTGCGCTTAGGATTTTTTAAAACCTTACCTGTATCAGTGACGACTGGAGAAAGAAGTTTTTCGAAAAGTTAAGCTTATTAAAAACTATCTACGTTCTTCCATGTCTGACACGCGCTTAATTGGCATAGCGATGATATCAATAGAACACGAACTGGCTGAAACATTGGACTACGCGAATGTGATAAAGGAATTTGCTTACATCAAGGCAAGAAAAGTTAGTTTCAATTAAGATATAGTTTACTTACGTATGTATATTGTGTTTTAGTACATTATAAGACTTAGGCTAATCACTTAGTTTTGCTGTAATGTCTGATTCACTATATTATCTTCATGCTCCATACTCTATTGGAAACACCCTTTGATAGAAAATAAGCTTAAAAATTAAAATTCTTAGTCGTGACTAAAGTATGTTAAAAAAATATTTTCTGTATGCGCTGCTGTATATCATATACAGGGTGGCCCATTTTAATCTTTCCATGGAAATATCTCGAAAACGGTTCAACATAGATGAACCAAACAAAAACGCAAATAGGAAATATAATTGGCAAATCGGATTGTATTGTCGCGGTGGCCCCCAGGGCCATCATAAGTGGTGGCCTGGGGCCCAACTTTAAAACTTTAAACGGAAACATGGGTCGAGTGATATCTTGCTCGGTAGATCTTTAGAAGCTAAAAAGCGCTGAAGCAAAAGATTTTTCATATCGGTCACTGTATTTAAAATGGCCACCAAGGCATATTGCCTGTATCACATAAAACGGCCAGTACCACTAATATGAAAACGGTTGAACATAAATGAACCGAATAAAAACTCAAATAGAAAATCTCATGGAGCACATTGAATGGTATTGTCGCGGTGTCCCTCAGGTCCACCTTAATGGGGGCCCAGGGCCGAACTTCAAAATTGTAAATGGAAACATGGTGTGAGTGATACCTCGTTCGATATATCTTTAAAAACTAAAGAGCGCTGTCGCAAAAGATTGTTACCGTTTTCAAAATGACCACCAAGACATGGTTCCTGTGTCAGATAAAACGTTCAGTACCATTCATATGAAAACGGTTAACGATAAATGAACAGAACAAAAATTCGAATAGGAAATCACAGGATATATTTATTTTTCCACGACTCGAGAATATTGAAACAGAGGAAAAGATGATTAGAGTGAAAGTGCCATAATACAAAGGAAGAAATTAATTCTTAGAAAATTGTCGCTCTAACTTCCCTTTGTGAGTGAAGGAAAAAAAGGTGAAATTGGAAATGAGAACCTTAGTTCTTGCAAATTGATTTACGCAACAAAATTAACTGAAATGTGTTTTTATAAGAGATAGATATCTCTGTAATGGAAAAAAATTGGTAAAATTCTTGTTAAATTGTACCTTCCATTTTGATTGCAGGCAATGATTTAATGTAACAATGAATCAACTGAAATGCGAAACAAATATGTCGAACAATGCAAGTTTAGAACAATGTATACAAACGTTGGTTTTGTTCAATAGTCGTCTGCACGATAATGGTTAAATTCTTCTCCTTCTCTGTCTTCTTAAATGCGATAGAATATTGGGTTCACTGAGATGTTGTCCACAGTTACATTCCGAATAACTTTCAGCGGTAATTTTAGTTGTGATCCTCAATAACGAAACGGTTCATACTGATAAAGATGCCTCCCAGACTTCTTGCACGCATTGTGTTAAATTATCAGGGGCTAATAGGTGGGCAAATAGTTTGCAAATTCCAAAAATATATTACTAAAACTTTTGCTTCTCATTTTAGTTGCTTCTTTTTTCCCATCCAATAACGCTTTGCAATATAAATGGTGTTAAACTTGAAAGCGAATTTCACCTAATTTTTATTCATTACAGTATCAGTCACTTGTACACACAAGTGTTTCAGACAAACCATACTTATTGCAAGTAAACGTGCGATTCTCATTTGAGATTTTACCATTCATTTCCGCTTCACCCACTTAGAGAGGGAGATCGGAAAGATAATTTTCTAAGAGTTACATTTCCTCTTTTGCAATATGTCACTTATACTTTAATCATCTTTATCCTCCGTTGCATTATGCTTGAGCCATGGAATGATAAATACCCTCTGTGATTTCCTATACGAGTTTTATTCTGTTCATATATCTCTTAATGTTTTCATATTAGTGATACTGGACGTTTTATCTGATACAGGCAACATATCTTGGTGGCCATTTTGAATACAGTAATCGATATGAAAAATCTTTTGGCACAACGCTTTTTAGTTTTTAAAGACCTATCGAACGAGGTATCGCTCGCTTCATGTTTCCATTTAAAATTTTAGTTGAGCCCTGGGCCCCCATGAAGGACGGCTCTGGGGGCACCACGACAACATCATTCGATTTGTCCCATGACATTTCCTGTTTGAGTTTTTGTTTGGTTCATTTATGTTCAACTGTTTTCATATTATTGGTATTGGACGTTTTATGTGATACAGGCAACATATCTTGGCGGCCATTTTGAATATGGTGACCGATATGAAAAATCGTTTGCTTCAGCCCCTTTTAGTTTTTAAAGATCTATCGAACGAGGTATCACTCGACCCATGTTTCCATTTACAATTTTAAAGTTGGGCTCCGGCCCCCATGAAGGGCGGCCCTGGAGGGTACCGCAACATCATCCTTCGATTTGTCCTATGGTGTTTCTTATTTGCGTTTTTGTTTGGTTCATCTATGTTTAACTGTTTTCGAGATATTTCCGTGGAAAGATTAAAATGGGCCACCCTGTATATTCAACGAAATCGAGCGTACTGAATGTTGTGTGATGTATGGAGTCGTTCAAATATTACGTAGGCATTCGAAAATGGTAGTACAAAATTTGTTTACTTTTCCATTTCATACATATTTTTAAATGAGGCATCTTACTTTTTCGTGGCACTTGAACGTCTTCTGTCAAAATAAGATTTGCGAATTAAAGGAGCGGCATGTGAAAGTACCGCCCAGGACGGCAAAATTGCTGGTGCCGGCCCTGTGGTGTCCGTTATCATTCTAACCACGTGGAGTTTAGCGTTGTCCTGTAACAGGAGACCCCTTTTCGATTCAGAAGTGCTGGCTTCAGAGTTTTGAGTTTTTCTTGAACATGGCTCAACTGCTGACAGTACTAAGTTGTATTGATGCTCTGACCAGCTGGTAGCAGTTCCCGATGCACGATGCCGCGAGCAGTCCACCAAATACACAGGACCTTCTTTTGGTGCACTGCTGGTTTTGGCTGTTATGGAACCGGTTCATGGGACGCTAACCAATGAAGACGATGCCGTGGATCTTCCTACAGAGCTCACTTCTCACCACACGTCAACACCCTGTTCAGAAATGGCTTCTTCCTCAGACGAGATAGCAAAGAAACACATGTATCTTTTCGGCCTCGCATTGCCTTCTGCCCCGAAGTCAAATCATGTGGAAACCATCGACCCAACTTGTAGTGTTTCCCAGGTTGATGGAGGTACTGGAGGAATGTCTTTATGCAAGTTCATGGTGTAACTGAACTGCTTATACCCACACCAACAACTGACCTTTGCGTTATCTTCATCCGTGTTCAACTCACGGTGTGAGGGCCAATTAAACACAGACCTCCACAAAAAACGATAGAACTTTCTTGGTTACCTTTATGTCTATTATCTGTTTATTTCGGAAAGATATATTTTCATTCAATTTTAAACCAGTTTCAACCTAAACGTATATCTCTTTGTAAGTCCACTTATGCCTTTGGATAAATCCTTTGTTTCTATTTTTGCTATTTTATTCTATTTTCTCGATCTTGTCTTTCATGTATTTTCCCTTCTTGAACTTAAAATTATGACTACGTACGAGTATTTTGTATTCACATAGATATGTACCTGTGTTCAGAACTCTCAGATTTTGAAGCCATTGTAATCAAACTCATTTCCAATGTGAATGCACGACTTTTATTACTTATCGAACTACTTTACATTTACTCAATCCTTTCATATTCTACATGCTCCTTCGCTTGTTTTTCCAATGTATCACGGTTGTTGTTCCATGATTCATTTACACAAATGTCGTTTCTATAATTATTTTCAGCTTTGTCATAATATGTGACCTACAAAACTACAAACACTTACGAATGCTCTTCCCGAACTTCTGCATTTTTAGTCTTCATCCTTGGGCTTTGAGTTTAACGTCCCATGGTTGTGACCGTTAGTCTAAGGAAGACGATGGTTAAAACAAATGAATGATGAGGGAAGAGTTGATGGAATGAGAAAGTGGGAGGAAAAAGGAGTACCCGAGAAAACTTACGGGCACGATGTTAACCACCACAAACTTTCTTGGCCGGGGATCAAACCAGTGACCCCACGTGCTAGAGGTAAACGCTCTGCCACTGAGGCAGTGTGCCCTTCTTTAGCCTTCAAACACAAATTTTTCACCCACATATGTAGCAATATATCCACGAGTGTAAATGCTAGTTGTCTTTTTTCATGTTCTTGTTCCTTGTTCTTCAAAATAAGCTTTCTATCACAGAATTCCTTGTTATTATTCGTAAAGAAAACTATACTATCAGTGAAACGAAAATAGGTCATACTTTCACATTTATTTCTTTTATTGTACAAGTTAAGAGACTGGAACTCATATTCAAATACGTTTGTAAAAAGATTGGGAGAAATAGTGTTGTCTCGAATTATGTTTTCTGTTTTTACAATCTTTCGTATCCTCGTCGCCAAAAGTGCCTTTACATCGCCGTGACGGGTATGTGACCACGCAGTACTCTAAGGAAGGGATGGTTGCATAAGAAATTTGATTAATTTTGAAGAGTTTTTATTTTGACTAGGGAAATAACGTAGGTATAGGGAGTAAGGGCATAGATTTAAAGCATCAGTGCACTGTCATCTCTGAAAAGATTTGTATTCTCAGTTTTTCAAATTATTGTCTTATATGTTAAGTTAAAAACTGCTAACAACTGCTACTAGCGCTGTTACTCTTCAGGAATTTACTACGACATGTTCGGGCTTGAATTATTTCATTCGCCTCACTGTAATTATTTGAGAATGGAAACTGATTAAGCTGAACATGAATATGTTTCGTTGTCTTAAAGCAAGGGCCGTAATAAATGTAGATAAGGTTATTATTATTATTATATAAAACACATAAGTATTTATTCCGTGTATAGAATAATATAATACACTAACTAGGCAATATCATAATCACTAACGCCCGCAGGATTTTTTCCAACGGGGGGAGACCGATATAGAGTTTTTCGTTTTATTCCATATATATATTAACAGACATAACATTTATCATTGATAGCGTATATCGTCTTTCGCCGTTGTAGCCTATTATTCAGAACATTCATCTCCAGATATGATGTCGAAAGAAAAAATAAATTGATATGACAGTGATGTGATTAATTTTACTACACCCTGGATCGATCTATCTTCGATTTACTCATACTCCCTCAGACCCCCTGCCCCAGGTATTTCAGCTGCTGCGTTATATATATGGTTCCATGTCAGAAGGGCCCGACAAAAGGGCAAAGACCGAAAGGCCAGAGTCAAAATGGCCCGCGACAAAAGGACCCGAGTCAAAACGGTCATGCTTCAAACGAACCGGGTTGAAAGGGGCCCCGCTACAAAGGGGTCCGAGTCAAAATGGCCCATGTGAAAAGGGCACGGGTTGAAACGTCTTCGCAACAAAAGGGCCCAAGTCAAACGATCCCGAGTCAAAAGCGATCACGCTACAAAAGAGCCAGACTACAATGGTCCCACAACAAAAGTGCTGGAGTCAAAAGGTTTCCACAACAAAAGGACAGGAGTCAAAAGGGCCCGAATCAAAACGACCCTCATCAAAAGGGTCCCATGGCAAAAGGGCCCGAGTAAAAAGGGACTTGCCTAAAACGAGCCCGGCTGAAAAAGAGCCCTGCTACAAAACAGCCCGAGTCAAACGGCCCGGGCTAAAAGGCCTCCGCAACAAAAGGGCCCGATCCAAAAGGGGCCGAATCAAACGACGCTCATAAAAAGAGCCCGGGTCAAAAGGGACCCACAACAAAGTAACCCGAATCAAAAGGCCCCGGATCAAACGGGCCCGAATCAAAATACCCCTCATCAAAAGGTTCCCACTACAAAGGGGCTCGAGTCGCAAGGGTATCTTATACAGCAGCGTTGCAGACAAATTTTGGTGAAATTTCAAAATAGATCAATGCATAAATGAATATTGAATTAAGTCAAAGCACTGTACGAAAGAAGAAATACCCAGTGAAAACCCCTACATTAATTTCTTAGAGTAATAAATGTTAGTAAAGAATGCGTCATTTTATGCAAAAATAAAGATGTTCAAAATAATTATTACAGCGCAAATTTTAAAACTTGTAACCGTTAATAATAGGGAGTTTGTGAATTGGAATTTTCATTTTAAGGTTTTTTAGCATGTTAATAATAAGGATAACTAAATTGCTTGTAATGAAGAGAATTCAAAATTTCAATTTTGTCCACATCAAGTGGTGCAGCACGTCGTTTGCAGACTACTGTACTGGATATTCTTAGCCCCTCCCGAAATAAAATCCTGGTTGCGCCACTGCGTACGAGGAACATCTGCGATGAGCCATCGCGTTATGCAGTTGTAAATTCGTTGTTACTTGATAGTTGTTGCAAACTATAATTTATCATTGGTCATTGGAAATTTGATGTCACAGCAAGCACAGGATTTCCAGAAACATAAACTATCAAAAGAATATTTTATAATTATTATTGTATTACCACACGGGGTGTCTAAAAAGTCCCCTGACATGGATAACTCTGTTATTATCAGAGTTATAACAAAATGTAAGAGGAGAAACCGCCTATTAATATAATGTTTTTAATAGACAGTAACTTCATTCATTTATGTTGTAGGTCCGGGTAAATGGTAACGTTGCATTTTCATGTAACATTGGGCGCATATAGAGTGTACAGCCCAAACGGCTTGTCCGATTTGAAAAATTCTTGCACTTTAGATTGAAAACATCATATTTGGAGACCGTTTTCCCGCCTATATTTTGTTATAACTCTAATAATAAGAGAGTTACCGTATGTCATGGGCCTTTTGAGACACTCTGTATAGTAGCTGAAACACTAAAAAATTAATAGCGAATAAGTTTTTCTATGGAATGAACAGGACAGCTTACTAAAAATTGTAACACTAAACAACTAATAATAACTTTTGACTGTGGAATGAACACGATAGTTTTACTGAAAATGATAAACACTGCTAAACCACTAAACAACTAATAATTTTAAAAAGTTAAGATTCTTTGCAGTTCAGCTTATGAATTGCGGAGTTCCTGAATAACTTCGTTCACAGACAGTAAATTTAACATGCCTCTTTCCATATTCATTAGCAAAAATGTGTCCAAAATATCTTAACACAAACTAGCTCTGAGATTTGTTTACTCTAACTTTAACTTTGAGAAGCACCTTCCACATGTCACTTGTGTGCATAGTAGAGACAACGCATGTTTGTATACAATGTATAAATTATTAAAGCAACTAGACTGACAGAAATTGGTACAAAATTTTCCCGGCACATGACAAACAATTTTTATACAAGGTATTTGCAGCATCATTATCACTCTTACCGCGAATCCCGTCCAAAGATGTTCCATCTCCTATAGCATGCTCAGATGCATAATCATCATCATCATCTTCTACGGATTCAGGGGCATCATTCTGTTCAGGATCATCAAAAACCAGAACGTTTTGTGACAGTGAAATACACGACAGAGAACTGCTGGAGCTCTTTGTATATTTTCTCCTGTTTTATATTTAGTTTTCTTTTTCGCAAGAACTCTGAAAGCTCTTGAAGATACATCATTCTTCTTGATTTTTAAAAAGTGCTTGGGTTCCAGTATTTGGAGTTCTTTTGGCTGCTGAAATCTATCACTGACACATGTAACAGCTGCATTCAGAATTTTCGTTGAAGTTTTTTATTCTGAATAAATCATTTTCACTTATATTTAAGTTCTTTTCCAGTTCATCTGCTCTCCTAGCATTTTCTTCTTCTTTAAGATTATTCTGTGCAGAAAGTCTTTTTCCATTGCTATCTCTACACCAGATTGCGCAAGCTGTTGATTTATTTTCACACAAAATATTTTTGTATTTTCGTAAAGCATTAAACAGACATCTTTTGCCTGTATTTTCTTCTGAAGCTGCTGCTGCAAATTGTCTAGAAGTCTCCAGGTTGTAAGATAGTCCAATCCGTGAGACTTCAGGTATTTTGAAACAGGCTCCGTTTCCGTAAATAAGTCCTGAAACACATAAGTCCTCATTACAGTGTTAAATTCTGTCCATTTATTCAGCAAAGTTTAGCTTAAAATTTTGATTTCGCATTAAAACCCCTGTCCTGTACATCATCATTGAGGAACAATAAAAATGAAAGAAATCTTGATGATAGACAGTCCTCCTCGTCTTGGCTTCATGTTTCGTAGCGAAGCTCGTTAGTGTCCACTACTGCATTCAGTGCCTTGTTTCTGCTCCATCATCGTATCGTACCAACTTGTTGAACTTTTCGTAGTCTGTCATGTCCCTCGTGGCTTGCATCAATCATTTTCTTACAAGCATCCTTTCTTTTATAGTATTCAGACAGAATACGGCACTGGTTTCAAATAAATTTGCAGCTTTAGGGATCTACTCAGTCGAATTTGTCATAACCAAATTAAGAGCATAAGGCATGCATTTGGTGTAAATGATTTCAGAATTATCCTTCTCCAGTAATGGTTTAACTCCCTAATAGCAGCCACTGAAGTTAGCAGCTCCATCAAAAGAGCAACTCACAATATCAGACATCAAAACATTTTTGTCACAAAGTATTCTTTTGATTTCATTATAAGTTACTTGTCTTGTAGTGTCACTGTTTACCACTGGAGTCTCTGGCATATACAATTTGGGGAGGACATCAAAGAAAGTTATTTAAATGGTACTATCTAGCCAACCTGTTTATTATCTTTAATTCCATTTGTTACATTTCTGCTTACCTTCACGGACCCCGTGAAGCATATTAAGAACTCTGTTAACAGCCTGAATATTATATGACAAATAAATATAATTATTATTATTTATATGTTATTCTGTCGTTAGTAAATAAATTAAATCAGAACAAAATATTAAATATTTTGTACTTCAAAATATTGGGGGGACGCGTCCCCCTCGTCCCCCGGCCAGAGACGCCCAAGCTGTTTACGACAACTGCTAACAGCCGCTCAAATACTTGACCGTTTATAACTTAGAGAATTATTATATCCAGCTGATTAAGCCCTGAAACATCTTGGATAGAATCAACCATTATGTTGAAAATGCCCGCTTTCTTGGCGTCTTCCACTGTTTTCTCCTGTTATTTTGTAAACTTTTTGATAGAAAATAAATTTTTAAAAATCCGCTGTTTTTCCATTTTTGACTAATCAAATATAGACCTACAAGATGTATTAACATCCATAAAGAACCAATCAGCCTGTGGTTAAATATGAACCCAGCTACAAACCAGGCACCAGTCTTCAACTTTGAAAGGGCCGCAACTACCCAACATTGTGAAAAAGAGGTCCCAGGTCCCAACAGCTCAACATGATGAGAAACATGCCTAGGACCGCAACTGCTCAATGAAATGAAATAAGGGCCCCAACTGCCCAATATAATGAATAAAGGGCCCAGGGCTCCAACTTCTCAATGTAATGAAAGAAGGCCCCAACTGTCCAATATATTGAAAGAAGGGCCCAAGGCCCCAGGTACAAACTAAATCACCGTTTCTGATAATAAAAGACCATAGTGAAATATGGACCTAGCCACAAATCTAGTAACAAAAGGACCCTATTGAAAAAGATAACTTACTGATTGATGGAAAGATGGAAGAGGAGTGTGTGTTGGTAGCATAATAACACTGAGCTACCGAATTATTTAGCTCTCTTTTGTTTTAGCTTTTCTTTCTCTTTCTTTCTTTATTCTTTCATCATTGTTTTCTTAGAGGGCCTAGGCCGCGATTGCGACCTAAGGGCCCTGGCCAGTCCGCCCCTAACTACCGTCTTTCTGAGTTTGTATTCTCGTGACATAGCCCAATCAAACTTTATCTATTGCTGACTTTCTCCTTACTTCTAAAATTCCATTTCTACTCCTGGATCAAAGTATAAAAATACATATTAGTATGAAAAATACTCTGTGGAAAACATTAGTTTAATTTTGCTGTGAGAAGACATATGTGGATCTGTATACAGGGTTACTGAAAAGTATTGGGACAGAACAATAATAACGACATGTCAATTGCAATTGGAGTGTGGTCACCATGGAAGGCATCTTGAATTCCGCCATATTGCATATCACACAATATTGTTTTAAATGTAAAAGGTTATGATTTTACACTTCAACTTAGACTTGAATATTCCCACAAATGAGAATGTGAATTCATTTTTGACATTTCATCTGCTTGAGACAGGGTGTGCTATGTTTTACATATGTATCAAATAGGGAAAGTATTATGACAGGGCTGTAACAAAGAGACGCATAGACGGAGGAAAAACAAATTTTACAATTTGGCATTGGTGTATAAACTGCGTTAAATGATTTAGTGCACATCATGGCAGCCATCTTGAATTCCGAATATTGTATACCACACAATATTTTTAAATAGAAAGAGGTATGTGTTGAGTTTTGATTTAGAGTTTAACGTCCCGTTCAGCAGTGATGTTATATGAAAAGAGGTATGTGTGTCACATATATTGATGCTAGAATCTTCGTACAAACTACATTCATCGTCCGTTTCAAAAGCATCGGAGTCTACATTATTTATTATTTCCATAATTTCTCCGGACGAAAATACGCCATTATCATAAGAACCACGACTTGTCGCAGTGGTATTCATTAGGGATGGCCTTTTTCAAAAAATCTGTTTTTCGATTTTCGGAAATTTCATTTCTCGTTTTTTCGTTCGTTTTTTGAAAAAAAATGTTTTTCGTTTTTCGGAAATTTTTCCGTCTTTCATTTTTCGAAAAAAAATGTTTTTTGTTTTTTCGAAAGATTTTTCGTTTTTCGAAAAAATTCGTTTTCCCTTTTTCGATGATTTTTCGTTTCTCGAAAAGTTTTCGGAATTCGTGGAATGATAATGTGGGAGGAAATGGGAGTATCCCGGGAAAATACACGGACACGATGTTGTCTGCCACGAACTTACTTGGCCTGGTATCAAATGCACAAGAGGAAAGCGTTCTAACACTGAGCTACCGTGCTCCTTGAATTTGGATCTAATGAAAGGATAGTGTGTAGTGTCTACTATTGATGAAACTCATCCAATCACGACCAAAATTAGTATGTTATGGACTGCAAAGTATTTAGTACACACGTTAAATATTATGGTGTTTGGGACTTTGGTTCCAGAGTTATTGCTAATCAAATTTGTGTTTTAAGTTAGTGATATCAAGAAATTTCACTAAGTCGCATTTGATTAAACTCAAATGATCTTGATGAAAGTTGGTAGGATTGTAAATATTGACAAGCTTGGTATGCATGGAAGCTCATGTAAAATATTATGATGTACAGACTTTTTGTTCCTGAGTTATTAGCTATCAATGTTAGGTTTGGAATCAGTGAAATCAAGAAATTTCATTAAAGCGCGAAAGATGGAACTCATCCCATTTTTACCAAACTTGGTAAGGTGGTAGATCTTGACGAGCTTAGTAACTATAAAGGTAACCAAGAAAGATCTGTCGCTTTTTCACCCAAGACCTTCAAACATCGATATTTAACCTAAGACATACCTGGAAGGTCAAAAATAGTCTCCTTCTGCCAACGTTTTGGAAGGCCATGTATTCCATCGCGGTAGAACTTGGTGGGCCGTGAATCGAAGAAGGTATCAAGTGCATTTTGCACCTCTACTAGGGTTTTGAACTGGCGTCCTCTAAGCTAATTGTCCAAGGAATGGAACAGGTGGTAATCGGACGGTGCAATGTCCGGAGGTTATGGCGGATGCAATAGTGTTTCCCATCCAAAGTGTAGAATGGTGTCCCGGGTCATCCTAGCCACGTGGGGCTTAGCGTTGTCCTGTAACAGGAGGACCCCTTTGCGATTCAGAAGTGCTGGCTCCAGAGTCTTGAGTTTTTTTTGAACACGGCTCAACTGCTGACAGTACACAGTTGCATTGATGCTCTGACTAGCCTGTAGCTGTATTTTTTTCTCAAAATACTGTCCAGAAAAATTGGACTTGAACTTAGCTAAATCAATAAATTTCATTAAAACGTGTTAACCTCATCCGATATTGGCCAAAGTGATATGGTCATAGACTTTAACAAGTCTGGTACTCGTGCGAGCTCAGCATGAAATATTGTGATCCACAGACCCTTGGTTCTCGGTTCTTGAGGGATATAAATTAGAAATAATAATTCACAAAGGTAAACAGTGTAAAATTTATATTTTACAGAATATTAAATAATAATTGTTTACTAATAGTGATTATTAATGTGTTATCGACAATATGGCATTACTGCTGAATCGCCAGACCAATTTGAAAATCGAAAAAAATGGAGCAAAATATATTGCATTCGGTTATATTTGGTTGGATTACATTAAGTTACGTTAGATTATGTTATTAGATGCGCAGTTTTACTATACGGATCCACAGTATAAGTAGGAGTAGGAGTAGCAGCAGCAGTAGTAGTAGTAGTAGTAGTGGGAGTAGGGGTAGTGATAGTAGTAGGAACGGGTTAGAAGCCCCACAGGGGTTTGTTGGTTTCTGTTCTCGACATGAAATGGGCAAATTAAGGATTTGCTCAAATTTATCTATACATTTTACAATCTATGGATCCGTATAGTAAAACAAGTGTACCTCCCCGCGAAATAGTCCATCCGCCTGAATTCATGCTTCTCGCTATTACCATGCTTGCTCTATGGTGATCAATTCTGAAACCGGAAGTTGTGATCAGGGGCGGATCCAGGACGGACTTCTGGCGGGGGTTATAATACTGCTACTTAGAGCTATTTTTACGAGCTCCAACTCTGGGATGGGTTTTATTTATATATAAAATAAGAGTGTTCTCTTCTGGGGGGCAATCGACCCCTGGATCCCCCTGATTGTGATACATTTTTCCTACTTCCTGTTTTTGTAGATAAACAAATGAGTTTCGTTTCACAGTGTAAAACTAAAAAAAAAAAAAAAGACTTGCAATCCATGCGAATTGAATATTCAAACTTCAGTACAACAAGTAGCACAACTAAAACTCTTGATTGGAATAGATTAATAAGATCAAAGATAGAATCTGTTCCTCGGATGCTGAATCCGTATCAGAAAGCCATTATTAGCTATCACTTATCGTTTTCGTTCTATGGCGATAAAGATTGAAAGCAGGAATGGCTAATTTGAACCACTTCCGGCTTGAATAGAGGGTTAAGGGAGGAGACGGAATTTATTTTTAGGATGCTAAATCGATTTTAGAAAACTTCTCGATATCTTTTATAGTTTTTGTTCTATGAATATAAGCATTCGAACCGAATGTAGTAGTAAATTTCAAGCATTTCCGTTTACAACAGAGTGAAGCAGGTTATGACGATATGTTCTCTTAAAACCCTGAATTGATTCCAGAAAATTGCTTGTTGCTATCTATTACAATTTTTGTTTTATCGCGACAAGTGTTAACACCGGAAATGGTTAATTTGAACACTTTCGGTTCAAATAAAGTGTTAACGAAGAAGGTGGAATCTATTCTTGAGATGCTGGATTATTAAAAAAAATACATCTCGATATCTCTGAGCTGACCGATTTTTCTCAATGGAAATTAGTATTACCTATAAAATCAAAAATAGTAATAAACTTCAACCATTTCTGCCCTTGTGGAGTGTTGCGGATTGTAATTGTATTTCCTCTTGAGAACCTGAATCGATTGTAGGTCGCTAGTCGCTATCTATTACCAATTTTGTTCTGTGGCGATTAATGTTGAAACTTGTAATCGTTAATTTGAACCACTTCTGGTGTGAATAGAGATCAAGGGAGAAGGTAGAGCCTATTCTTAGAACGCTTAGTCGATCGCGGAAAACCGCATCATTATTTCTTCAAGCTTTTGCTTTATAAAAATCCGTATTGAATCCCTATTGAATATACTAATAAATTTAGCCACTTTCAATTTCGATAGTATTATGCGTTGAGATGATATATATCTTATATACTTTGAGACGCTGTATCGATTCGTTTAAAACACACACACACACACTTGTGGCCATCTACTACTATTTTTGTTCTATATCGATCAATGTTAAACCGAAAATGATTATTTTAAACAACTTCCGATCAGAATAGAGGATTAATGGAAAACATAGAGCTATTTCTAGGTAGTTGAATCGATTGCAAAAATCTATATCTCGATATCTCGTAATTCAGTATTGAAACCGGAAATAATAGTATATATAAACAATTTCTGGTTTTGATTGAATGTTGTGGATAGTTGTATGTTGTCTTAAGACGCTAAATTGTTTGCAATAAAACGCTTTCCGCTATCTATTACTCTTTTCGTTCTATAGCGATACAAATTGAAACCAAAAATGGTATTTGAACCACTTACAGTTTTAAATGGAGGGTTAATTTAGGAGATCGAACCTATTTTAGGGGCTCTAAATCGACTTCTCATTTTAGGGACAAGAAACGACTTCTCAATATTTGTTACTATTTTGCTCTGACACCTCTCGATAGACAGACGGACAAAGCCATTCTAAAGACTTCCGACACTTATGCATAGCTTAAGCTGCAAGTGTAATAAGGGCGAACATTGAATATATTCTTGGGACACTGAATTGGTTCTGGAAAACCGCGTCTTTCTATATGTTACCGTTTGTGTTCTGTGTTAATCAACAATGTAGCAGAAAGCGATAGATCTCTACCACTTCTGGATTAAATAAAAGTCAAATGCATTAGATGAATCTATTCGTGTTGCAAACCTATGCGTCTCGCTCGGTTTGTCGGGGGCAATGTTTTCTTATGATTGGATGCACACGCCACCGATAATGTCGGCGGGCCAGCGGGTTAGATGAAGAGAGTGAGTGACAAGGCGCTCTGTATTTTTGTTTCGTTTCGTTTCTTGTCTTTAGAATTTAGTTGTTTCCATTTTTTCTATTACAATTGTATATTATTATTATTATTACCTTGTCCTATAAAAAAATTCGGAACAGCTTACTATTTTTTTACAGTCTCTATTTTGGAGTAGCTAATTCCCTTTATTAAATAAATATAAAATGTGGGAAGTCTGAAGAGTACTGGTTTCCCTCTAAATAGCTATTACCAAATAGAATATAGGAAATTTAGATAACCAATTTCTTGATTATTTTCCACTCCTTTTTTTATTTTTGTTCTTTCTCTCACACACACACACTCTTTGATGGTATATTTTTTTAATTCATTAATGCTCTTAAATTTTAATACATTCTGGAAATTAACTTAAGCGTAATTTTCAAAGTTTGATACACTGTGAACATAAGCATATGGAAAAAATCCTGATTATTATTACTTTCTTTTATTTTCATCAGAATTGTATGCAGATCACTTTTCCCGGTTCCGCTCAATAAGCAATGATTGAATAGAATATTTGTTGACAAGTCAAAGTAGAATTATTATTATTATTTTGAAACGAAACCAGCACAATCAAACACTCTTTTTAAACCTCCAAGGACAAGTTACTCATTTGGCATTTTCTTGATTGTGATCTCAACAATAGGGAGGGATGTGACTTCATGCTTCACTTGTTGCAGATTTTTCCTCTCATTTCCAAAACTATCCCAACCCCCCTTTTTAAAAATAATTTGTGGAATGGCAATTGAAAACAAAGACCAAAGCTGTGTATCCAAGTTTTCCCTCTCCCCTTTGAACCGGGATCGACCCTTTGATAGAGTTCTGCAGTTTAGCTACAGTGACAATAAAAAGGTTGTGTATTATTGCATTCGTATCTTTCTAGTTTTGCTTAGATTTTTAGAGATGGCAGGAATTTTTCCATTTGATATTTTAACCCTTATTGAACTTGTGGAATGTAGACCTTGGATATGGGATAATATAACAGACTCTTTCAAGAACAGAATTGAAAAGCAAAAAGCATGGCGAAAAGTTTATGCAAGACTTGCCCAGGATTTTGAGTTTATTGACAAAAAGAAACGAGAAACGACAGGTATGTATGCAACAGCGCAAATCTGTCTTCAACATTGGTAAGGGGGGGTAAGATCGTTCCCATTTTATATATATAGCAATGTTCAAACTATTTCTGTAGTCGAGAAACAATGCTGTGGAGGATCAGGGGAGCAGAGTTGTCTTCAACATTGGGAGGCGGGCAGATTTGAGGCTTATTCTGAGTGGACATTAATTTCATCTCATTTTCCTTTCTGGCGATCGGACACAATCAAATTTCTCTCCCAAAAAACACATTTCAAATCGTATTATTGGGGGGGAGGCAATCTCCCCAGTTCCAAGATTGGAGGGGACATGTCCCCTTCATCACCCCCGGGATTTGCGCCAGTGTATGTATGGAGCAATGTAAAACAGAATTACTAATTTGAATCTTATCATTTAATCTACTATGACATTAATGTTAATTGCATGGAAAACAAAATAATATACATACAATATGTAACAGTGTTCCAACAAAAATTAAAACTAATATAGTTTGCAATGTACAGCAGCATCAATTCTCATCGAAACGAAAATAATATGTTTACAGCATCTATTTAAAACGGCACTGTTAAATTTAAACATGTTTAGGCATAGGACTATTTTTTCTAAGTTTTGTACCGTCCTCCACACCTCTTCAGAACAGTTTTTGTAGTCCTTGTTTTAAAAAAGAATTTTCCCAATTATTTTTTTAAATTGTTTTCATATATGGAGAAGATTTTTTGTGTGTTGCTTACTTCGCCCATCACCGGCAACGATATTGTCGAGGCTTCCACCGATATTGTCGGCGACGTGTGCAAAGTACGCCGACACCGACACCGATATTATCGGGGCTTCCTCCGATTTTGTCGGTATCGTGTGCAAACACGCTTAATGTTTTCCACCGTAAATGAAATTCCACCATACATTTGCGCAGTTAACTTCGTGTGGATTGCGTTCGTAAAATGTTAATTTTTACCAATGTCACTTCCCTCAAGAGTCGCCTGTGTTACTGACGTTGGTTTTCATTCCGTACCAGTCTACACAAAAATTCTGCAGACATCATTATAATTGTTATGTTTATTATCCCTATCTAAATCTCAAATTTTTGCGTTGTGTTAACAAACGATTCTCGGGCCCTTCTGTTGCGGAGACCTTTCGACCCGGGCCCTTTTGATGAGGGGCGTTTTGATTCGGGCTTTCTGGCTCGGGCCTTTTGTTGAGGAAACACTTCGACCCGGGAACATTTGACGCGGGCTCGTTTGACTCCGGCTTTATTTGACCAGGGTCCGTTTGACGCATGGCCTTTTGACTCGGGTCCCTTTGTCGTGAAACCCTTTTGACACGGGTTCTTTTTATGAGGGGCGGTTTGATTCAGCCCCTTTTGACTCTAGCCCTTTAAACCCGCGACCTTTTGACGCACGGCCGTTTGACTCGGGCACTTATGTAGAGGGACCCCTTTGGACTCGGCCCCTTTTTATGAGGGTCGTTATGATTCGAACCCTTTTGTTGTGGAGACCTTTTGAACCGATTCCTTTTGATGTGAGGCCGACTTCACTCGGGCCTTTTGTAGCGGGGCCCATTTCGACCCAGGCCCCTTTAATGCAGGACCTTTTGACTCGGGTCCATTTGCCGTGGGACTCTTTTGATTATGGCCCTTTTGATGAGGGGCGTTTTGCTTCGGGCCTTCTGGCTCGGGCGCTTTTGTTAAGGAGACCTTTTGACTCGGGCCCTTTTGACGCGAGGCCGTTTGACTCCGGCTTTATTTGGCCCGGGTCCGTTTGACGCAGGCCTTTTAACTCAGGTAAATTTGTCGTGGAACCCTTTTGACCCGGGCTCTTTTATTAAGGTGCGTTTTGATTTGGCCCCTTTTGACTAGGGCCTTTTTAAGCCGCGACCTTTTGACGTGCGGCCGTCTGACTCGGGCCCTTTTGTAGCGAGGCCCCTTTTGACTCTGCTCCTTTTTATGAAGGGCGTTTTGATTCGGACCGTTTTTACTTGGACCCTTTTGTAGCGGAGCCCCTTTTGACCCGGGCTCATTTGACGCAGAGCCATTTGACTCGGATCCTTTTCTCGTGGGCTCCTTTTGACTATGGCTCTTTTTATGAGAGGCGTTTTGATTCGGCCACTTTTGACTCGGTCGTTTTTGACACAGGGTCGTTTGATTCTGTCTCTTTTGTAGCGGAGTCCCTTTTGACTCGGGCCCTTTTTATGAGGGTCGTTTTGATTCGGGGCCCTTTGACTCGGGCCCTTTTGTTGCGGAGACCTTTCGACCCGGGTCCTTTTTATGAGGGGCGTTTTGATTCGGGCCCTTTTGACCCGAGCCCGTTTGACGCAGGGCCTTTTGACTCGCGCCGTTTTGTTGCGGAGATCTTTTGACTCTGGCCTGTTTTACGCAGGGCCCTTTTTGACTTGGTTCTTTCTGTCTTTGCCCTTTTGTCTGGTACTTCTGACATGGAACCATATATATAACGCTGGTGAAATACCTGGGGCAGGGGGCCTGGGGAGTATGAGTAAAGTGATGATCGATCGATCCAAGGCGCAGTAAAATTAGTTACACCACTGTTCATATCTATTTCTTTCTATTCTCTCGACATCATGTCTGGAGATGAATGTTCTGATAATAGGCTACAGTGGCGAAAGACGATATACGCTATCAATGATAAATGTTATGACTGTTAATATATATAGGGAATAAAACGAAAACTGTATATCGGACTTCCCCTCTCCCGTTGGAAAAAATCCTGCGGGTGTTAGTGATTATGATGTCGCCTAGTTGCTGTACTATATTGTTCTTTACACGGAATAAATACTTATGTGCTTTATATAATAATAAGAACCTTATCTACATTTATTACGACCCTTGCTTTAAGACAACGAAACATATTCATGTTCAGCTTAATCAGTTTCCATTCTCAAATAATTACAGTGAGGCGAATGAAATAATTCAAGCCCGAACATGTCGTAGTAAATTCCTGAAGAGTAACAGCGCTAGTAGCAGTTGTTAGCAGTTTTTAACTTAACATATAAGACAATAATTTGAAAAACTGAGAATACAAATCTTTTCAGAGATGACAGTGCACTGATGCTTTAAATCTATGCCCTTACTCCCTATACCTACGTTATTTCCCTAGTCAAAATAAAAACTCTTCAAAATTAATCAAAATTTCTTATGCAACCATCCCTTCCTTAGAGTACTGCGTGGTCACATACCCGTCACGGCGATGTAAAGGCACTTTTGGCGACGAGGATACAACGAAGCAGGGCATTCGTACTGACTTGTTTACAGATGAACACTATGTTTCTTTTTTTAAAAAATAAATTCTTCCATACAATTTGATTTAAAAGAGTTTTAATGATTAACGAAAGCCGCATATAAGGGTAATTCATATTCGCTAGCACCCGAATATGATCTATTGGACTACTTCCACTTCAATCTAGCCAGTTCTCTTGGTGGGGTGAAGTCTGCTTTTGTAATAGTGTGAAGCAACTGTGAAGTAACAATAAGATGACTGTGTGAATTCTTGATTTAATTTGCTAAATTCTATTCGATTATTTTATTAAATTACGTTTATCTTCTACAGAATCATGAAGTCTTAAATTTCAAGGAACAAACCTTTCTATTCATGTTGCACATTCGCAGACAGAGACAGCTGTATAAGCATGTATTGCTCAATGGTCATAATTGAAATTACCAATAAATGCGACTAGTTTCCTTCTTGATTTTCCGAATTCCCTTCCGCCTAGCCTGAAACTTCCCAGTTCACCGAGCGCCAGACTCTTCGTTTTACGGCTATAAACAAAACTACGGATTACACATCGACAAGGTGTATTTGCCACAAGGTTTGGATAGGTGCAGGATCGTCGTGAGAAGCACATCGCACCATTAGAGAACAACCAACTCCATGTCTTGGATATACCATTCTTTCTGTAGGTTCATCGCCACAGATTCACTTGAGTTTAACATCTGACTAGTGGAATGGAGATGAAGAAGAAGAACATTAAGGACGCATCGTGAAGAGAGAATTAGACGCCCCTAGCAGTTCAACAGGATTGAAATCCAATTGTTGGCTGACTGCAGTGCATCCAGGTTCCTCCGGGGAAAACCATCCATCGATCCAGATGACCAGGACGACACCAGTCTCATTGGAATGTCAGGCTAGTTCTCATCTTTCATTTCATAGTTTAAACCTTTCTTTCTCTCTCACCTTTTCCCCAACTAGTCATTCTCAAAATTGAAACATTTGAATTTTATTTAAATTCGACCATGTACCGTGCTGCGCATCAGTTTCATCCCCAATTGTCATGTTCATTCTATGAGTATTTTAGAAATTGTTTTGAGCTACAAACTGATGGCACATTGTGTGCATGATGGAGATGCTGTGAAGCTTACGCCCTTGGAACAGAAACATAGCTCATAGTCATTTTGATTGCTTATTTTTTTCTTTATAAAAAAGTGCAGTTCATGGTAGTAGTAGATAAGTCAGGCATATTAAGTACAGTTCATGGTAGTAGTAGATAAGTCAGGCATATTAAGTACAGTTCATGGTAGTAATAGATAAGTCAGGCATATTAGAGATTTATAATGATAAATCATATTGAGCTGAACATAATGAAGATCCATTTTGAGTAAACAATATAGAGTAATTTCTAGTTTTTTGCTGAGAAACAGTTTGAGTAGAATTACCTTTATCCCACCCGCCCACTCTCGCTACGTAGATGCATTTGCTCATTTAGTTTTGTTTCATTGTTTCTTTGTTGGTTGATTTATTAGTGGGTGAGAAGAATTACGAGTAATTTTGCCAAGTTGTTATATTTTGTTTCTCTTTCTGGTAGTATATAAGAAGTATTATTTACATTTTGGTGTTATGCACAGTGGTGTAAGATATTTATTTATTAGTGTGATTAGAAATTATTTAGAATTATAGTTATCATGGGGAGTGCTAAAGTTATTTCATCCCCAATTGTAACATTCATTTTGTAAGTATTTTAGAGATTATTTTGAGCTCTCTATGATGGCACATCGCGGCACAATATGGGCGTCAATAATTCCGTAATTACTTGATAAATTGCAAAGAGGGGGATTTTCTTTGTATTATTTTGTATGTAGCAGTAGATTATCACATTTCTCGTAAACTCGACCATTTCGTAAACATTTAATGAACTGTGTTAGATTGCTTTTCCCTCTTCTTCATCAGATTGCTTCAGTGTCTAATGTACTCCTATCTTCTTCTAGTGCCTTTTCTCGTTTCATGCTGTTTATACCTTATGCAACAATCTTCTTATAACGAGAGATATTTCCTCTTCATTTTCACTTCTACTTCCAGTTTTTGCTTGAATATGTCTTGTTGAAGAACTGTTCATTCTCCTTTAGTATTTCTTTGCCATCCACTTATGTTATTCCCTTATTCTGGATAATTTTTCTTTTCTGGTTTGTTGTTTGATTCCGACAATAAAATCTCTCATGATAAACTTTACTTTAAACCTTCCAAGACCTACGGAAAGTTACTCTCACTTCTCTTTCAAATAGCTTGTAGTACTAGCATGGGCTTGATTCACTTGCAGTTTTTTATGTTGAGAGTTGACAACGAACTTTGTGAGTCTACTATACAGGGACATCTAATCTTGACACAGTCCGATTCTCAGTAATGTAATACGTGTTCGCCTTCAATTTGATTGGGTTTCTATTTTCTTCTTACTTCGTTTAATCCGGCAATGTCCTGATTTTCTTTGACTCTTCTTCAAAATCCTAAAATTTTGCTTCTGATGAGAACGATCTCGTATAAGTAACAATAATTATTTTAAAATAGTAACCTAGTCAGTAACGCCAAGTATTATTAGCACCTTATGTCTACATGTCATTCTGAATGTTTTCACCAAACAGTTCTAGTCATCAGTGGTCATGTTGCAAGTTATCATAACTTTTTTTCCTTTTTCCCAATTCTAAACGGTTTGGATTTTATTTGGATGTTTCCACACTTTTGGACCACCCTGTACATCAATAAAATTAATGTACCGCAAATATACTAATACATAAAGTTACAGTTTTCTTGAATTTGTAATATTTTAAATTATTAGCTCACTTTGTATCTATAATTTTATCCTTGCGAATTTGTATCATTATTTCAGTTTTATTATATCTTATTCAGTAATGATTTTTTTTGTTCCACCATGTCCTACGTACAGTGAGAATTCTCTGTAACAATTGCGTGCAAAAATACAATAATATACAACTACACCTTATATAAACAAGCGAAGCGTAGTAAACATTTACTATTATTTACTTTGAAAAGTTACAAATACGAAGTATAATCTGAGATCCAAATCAGAAGATTGTAAACTTCAGGCTGACCAGGAATACTTTCCAACTGTAAAATAGGTTTTACATAATCTGAAAACAGTTTTGTATAACTCCTTTGAAGGTATAACATACTTTATTTCAAAATTGTAGGTGCCAATGGGTATAAAAAATGAAGTTATGGCACAATAAAAAAAATGAGAAAATTGAACTCACACAATGGTAAAATTTTAACATTAATTCAAATAACTTGAAATGTATTTAAGCAACCCATTAGAAATTTTAGTAATATTGAGTATAACGTAGAATCTATCCAAAAGTATTGACCTTAATACTGTAACATTAATCCATCTTACAATTGGAAAGCATTCATACAGTCTTTATATACGAGACGTGTGGTTTTGTCTTCCTTTCTGTAAGAAAATTTGTCATATCCGTAAGTCGTATCACACTATTTAAATAAACTACTTTCTAGTATTAGCTAAGATTACTTTCAGACATCTTTCGGGAATTTTCCGGGCCTGAGAAGATGTCAGTTGATTATAATAGGCCCTCAGCGCCCATGGCCTGCAAATTACAAAGGGGAAAGGAACCTGAGGAAGATACCATTAAGGTAAACAACCGTCGAAGATTCCTTTGCAGAGGGATTTGTTCCAGGGCGCTGTTCCCCTTCCCTCTGTTGCCTCTAAGTAATCTTAACAGCCAAGTTACAAACTAGCATATTACGAGAATTCATGCTAGTTCTCATGTACATTTTCTCCATCTCATTGCTAGTAACGTTTTTAGCCTCAACGCCACTAGAAAAAAAAAAGTGGGGATGTCTACTTACCTCAATCCATTAGCCACAGCAAACATGAGACGTTTAATGCTTGGTAACTGTTCAATTGTTGTAGACAACTAGTGAAAAATGTTTAACAATACAATATAGATATTAATAAAAACCAAAGTAAGATTAAATATTATTATTATCTGTAGTTGATTTAAAAATATATATATATTTCCCCTGTTTCTTTCCGCGTCTTTTGGATCATATAAAGCGTTTTACAGGTAATATTCAATCAACTATTAGACCAACGGTTCCTAGTCTTTCTCAGTCATGATGCACTTTTTCGAAAATGAGATCTTGGCTTAACATTATCCTTTCATTTTGCACCTCGGAGCCAAAAATATCTTGGCTTCCGTTAAGTCGATGCAGTTCTGGAACAGAACCGAAATACATTCTGACATATCGATTCTGTTCACGCAAACGAAAATCATAATATTTTACTTTCCGGAACCGAAACCTAAATAAAAGTTTTAATACAATGCGATTCTGGAAAAAGAACCGAATTATTCACTAGTGTGCTGAACTTAAGGATAAGATAGATAAAATGACATAAAATATTGAGTACTAGATAGAAATTATTAAAAGCCCAGCAGTATGTTGCACGAGGTCTCGCACATATATATACTAATAGAACAATACATTGCATAGCATGATGTCAGCGTGACAATAACTCTAAATGGGTCTGTTTCCATAACACGAAGAAGTTACCGGAAACGATCAAGACAGTGTGTGTGTTCACAACAGATCCCAGACACAACATTTGGGTAACCTTACACGAGAAAAAAAAACATCTGGAAAGTGGAAGAAGGTCGAAGTGTGACGAGTGTTACCCAGGAGTTTGGTATTTGACACAGCATTACTGTATTTCGAGTGTATGACAAGCATTTCGAAAAAAATTGCTGTGTGAAGGAGGTGAGATGATCGCCCACGCTAAACTACAGTATAGGACAACCGCTATATTGTTAAACAGGCAAAAAGCGAGCGACGTCAAACAACGAGTGCAATTGTAAACACATTTAAGAGGACTGCAATTCGCCCAATTTTACGGTCCATAGTGGCACATTGACTACATGGAGGTAGTCTTCTTGCATGGTTGCCATTACGTTATATTCTATTGGTACTCTCATATAGGCGGCATAGTTTGTGGTGGTACAAAGAACATGAGGACTGATAAGAAGAAGAGTCGTACACTCATCAGTCAACGTTATTGTGGTACTGTACTGCTCTCGATGTGCGCATTTCAGAGATGTAATCGGCCCTGAGTTCTTCTTTCCGGATGATACTGCACGACCACATTGAACAGCGCAGGTGGCGGAATTAGACTATATTTGGCGAATGGACTGTTCCCAGCGTTGCCAACAAGTTGACAAAAAAAAGTCGCTAAATGGAGATGAAACGACTCCAATTTTGGATGAAAAGTCGCTGAAAAATATTCGTGGAATTTGTTTTCCCCCTCCCCCTCCCTCTCTCATCCTCTCTCTCTCTCTCTCTCTCTCTCTCTCTCTCTCTCTCTCTCTCTCTATATATATATATATATATATATATATATATATATATATATATATATGTGTGTACATTATCAAGTCGTAATCATATCTAGGTTAAAAAACATATACCGGTAGTTGAAAAAATCATACGTAACCAACAATAATTTCACTTTTAGTACAATATATAATTATATACCTCTATAATCGGAAACACACTTAATTGTTTGCGTACTTCCACAAAACATACAAACACCAAATTTTGCATACTTGTTCGTCATGGGATGTGAGTAATGGGAAAATTCCGATATCACGAAAAAGGCGACATTTTCCATGTAAATGAAGTGTCGAAATTTTTCGTCGGTTTAAAATGCTGGTTTTTAGAGTAGTTCCGCACACCATAGAAACGTCATATTTTGTCAGGCAGTGAAGCTAGGAACATAGTTTATGATAGAAAAAAGAGCATTAAAATTCGTTTTCGTTTCGCGGCGCAAATCGAAAAAATGTGAAATTTGTAATGGCTGTATCTAGGAGGTAGAAATTTCGAGGTGATGTTTATTCTGATGCGTAGTTTGCGAATCCGCCCTTAAACTTGAAAAAAATAGTCATGTTCGGTGTAAGAAAGTGCTAGGAATATTATAAGGGGGCGTCTAATTCTACACAATTTGTAGATATGGTGGAATCACGAAATTGCGTTCAAGTGTGTAGAGTACAGCGCATGTGAGGGGAAAATTCCGACATGTTGGAAAAGTCGTCATCTTCGATTCAAAATGGCGGCTCAAAAATTTGTAACCATGAAAATTGTAAGTTGTGCTCTTGGTAGGTAAGCCAGGTTTCGCTATGTTATTAAGGACGTAGTTCAGTTTAAGTGAAGAAACAAATCATTGGAGAAGTCGCCATCTTGAATTCAAAATTGCCATATTTTTGAATTGCCTTCATTTGGCCTCTTATGTGGTATATTGAGGAGAATAGAACAAGCAGAATTCAACGTAGTAAGTTAGCTCCGCGGTAAAGTGTCTGGTTTCTGAGTAGCAGGTCTGGGTTCGAATCCTCGCCGACCTTGTTTTATCTTGCGTTTTTTTTCTTATCACTTTGCTTTGTTTTATCAAAATAATTTATGTTGGCATTGCGTGAACAAAATATTTTCGTTATTACAGACATTGACGGAAAGGATATATTTATACGCTAACTGTTGAGATGGTCTCGAAACTAGGCAGTATGTTCGTGTAAAGTTTCGAGACGATACTGAAGTATTTAAAATCAAACATATGTAGCATTGGAAATGGAGCATCACCAGTGTCTCTATCGGAAGCAATGTTCGGGGGGGGGGGAGTATTACCCCGGGGGCACTGCTGATAACATTCTATTTGTTATTGTATTATATACGTATTATTTTGATCTCGCCAGGGGCGCTCTGAGGAGGCGGTGTTCCCCAAAAAGAGTCTGAAAGAAACAATGGGCATCTTTTTCACGATATAGTGTCCATAGAAGACAACAATACATTTTGTCTCGCGACAACAGTGTCTACTTCAAACCGGAAACGATTGCAAAGTATCTCTCTCCCCTTTTATGTCCCTCGTTAAGATACTTGCGTATACCAAATTTGGAGAGAATACCACAAATAGAAAGTATAAAATATTAATTTTAAGGAAATACACACACATACAGGGACGTACGCAGGGGGTGGTTCCTGGGGGTCCGGACCACCCCCGAAATTCCAACTTTTGTGTAAATGTAGCCTAATTTTTGGGACAAGTTTAGGAATTTCAATATAAAATACACAGATATTGAGTTTGGACCCCTCCCGAAATAAATTCCTGCGTACGCCACTGCACACATACGCTCATACACACACACACAAATGGGCCCCTCTTGAAAATTGTCTCGTCGGCAGCGTACATATTTATAATATATAAGATACGTGGGAAAGTGCCCCTTTCGATTTAATAGTTTTAGTTGCGGGTCCGGTTGGAATGAAATGCCGTATATGATAGAGTCAAGCTTATTTTCAATCACCTATGCTATAAAAATAAACTTTCAAAGAAAGAAAAAGTGAGAGAAAAACTTGTTGGGAATCGAACCCAGGTCTTTTGCACAGTAGGCTTACGTCGTTCCCCTACACTACTCAATTCGTTACATTTTGGATTTCCCACTTACTGCTCACATAGTACTGGTACGTAGCTGGCCCGCGTCCGTGGAATTATATACCTCTATAATCGGAAACACACTTAATTGTTTGCGTACTTCCACAAAACATACAAACACCAAATTTTGCATACTTGTTCGTCATGGGATGTGAGTAATGGAAAAATTCCGATATCACGAAAAAGGCGACATTTTCCATGTAAATGAAGTGTCGAAATTTTTCGTCGGTTTGAAATGCTGGTTTTTAGAGTAGTTCCGCACACCATAGAAACGTCATATTTTGTCAGGCAGTGAAGCTAGGAACATAGTTTATGATAGAAAAAAGAGCATTAAAATTCGTTTTCGTTTCGCGGCGCAAATCGAAAAAATGTGAAATTTGTAATGGCTGTATCTAGGAGGTAGAAATTTCGAGGTGATGTTTATTCTGATGCGTAGTTTGCGAATCCGCCCTTAAACTTGAAAAAAATAGTCATGTTCGGTGTAAGAAAGTGCTAGGAATATTATAAGGGGGCGTCTAATTCTACACAATTTGTAGATATGGTGGAATCACGAAATTGCGTTCAAGTGTGTAGAGTACAGCGCATGTGAGGGGAAAATTCCGACATGTTGGAAAAGTCGTCATCTTCGATTCAAAATGGCGGCTCAAAAATTTGTAACCATGAAAATTGTAAGTTGTGCTCTTGGTAGGTAAGCCAGGTTTCGCTATGTTATTAAGGACGTAGTTCAGTTTAAGTGAAGAAACAAATCATTGGAGAAGTCGCCATCTTGAATTCAAAATTGCCATATTTTTGAATTGCCTTCATTTGGCCTCTTATGTGGTATATTGAGGAGAATAGAACAAGCAGAATTCAACGTAGTAAGTTAGCTCCGCGGTAAAGTGTCTGGTTTCTGAGTAGCAGGTCTGGGTTCGAATCCTCGCCGACCTTGTTTTATCTTGCGTTTTTTTTCTTATCACTTTGCTTTGTTTTATCAAAATAATTTATGTTGGCATTGCGTGAACAAAATATTTTCGTTATTACAGACATTGACGGAAAGGATATATTTATACGCTAACTGTTGAGATGGTCTCGAAACTAGGCAGTATGTTCGTGTAAAGTTTCGAGACGATACTGAAGTATTTAAAATCAAACATATGTAGCATTGGAAATGGAGCATCACCAGTGTCTCTATCGGAAGCAATGTTCGGGGGGGGGGGAGTATTACCCCGGGGGCACTGCTGATAACATTCTATTTGTTATTGTATTATATACGTATTATTTTGATCTCGCCAGGGGCGCTCTGAGGAGGCGGTGTTCCCCAAAAAGAGTCTGAAAGAAACAATGGGCATCTTTTTCACGATATAGTGTCCATAGAAGACAACAATACATTTTGTCTCGCGACAACAGTGTCTACTTCAAACCGGAAACGATTGCAAAGTATCTCTCTCCCTTTTATGTCCCTCGTTAAGATACCTGCGTATACCAAATTTGGAGAGAATACCACAAATAGAAAGTATAAAATATTAATTTTAAGGAAATACACACACATACAGGGACGTACGCAGGGGGTGGTTCCTGGGGTCCGGACCACCCCCGAAATTCCAACTTTTGTGTAAATGTAGCCTAATTTTTGGGACAAGTTTAGGAATTTCAATATAAAATACACAGATATTGAGTTTGGACCCCTCCCGAAATAAATTCCTGCGTACGCCACTGCACACATACGCTCATACACACACACACAAATGGGCCCCTCTTGAAAATTGTCTCGTCGGCAGCGTACATATTTATAATATATAAGATACGTGGGAAAGTGCCCCTTTCGATTTAATAGTTTTAGTTGCGGGTCCGGTTGGAATGAAATGCCGTATATGATAGAGTCAAGCTTATTTTCAATCACCTATGCTATAAAAATAAACTTTCAAAGAAAGAAAAAGTGAGAGAAAAACTTGTTGGGAATCGAACCCAGGTCTTTTGCACAGTAGGCTTACGTCGTTCCCCTACACTACTCAATTCGTTACATTTTGGATTTCCTACTTACTGCTCACATAGTACTGGCACGTAGCTGGCCCGCGTCCGTGGAATTATATACCTCTATAATCGGAAACACACTTAATTGTTTGCGTACTTCCACAAAACATACAAACACCAAATTTTGCATACTTGTTCGTCATGGGATGTGAGTAATGGGAAAATTCCGATATCACGAAAAAGGCGACATTTTCCATGTAAATGAAGTGTCGAAATTTTTCGTCGGTTTGAAATGCTGGTTTTTAGAGTAGTTCCGCACACCATAGAAACGTCATATTTTGTCAGGCAGTGAAGCTAGGAACATAGTTTATGATAGAAAAAAGAGCATTAAAATTCGTTTTCGTTTCGCGGCGCAAATCGAAAAAATGTGAAATTTGTAATGGCTGTATCTAGGAGGTAGAAATTTCGAGGTGATGTTTATTCTGATGCGTAGTTTGCGAATCCGCCCTTAAACTTGAAAAAATAGTCATGTTCGGTGTAAGAAAGTGCTAGGAATATTATAAGGGGGCGTCTAATTCTACACAATTTGTAGATATGGTGGAATCACGAAATTGCGTTCAAGTGTGTAGAGTACAGCGCATGTGGGGGAAAATTCCGACATGTTGGAAAAGTCGTCATCTTCGATTCAAAATGGCGGCTCAAAAATTTGTAACCATGAAAATTGTAAGTTGTGCTCTTGGTAGGTAAGCCAGGTTTCGCTATGTTATTAAGGACGTAGTTCAGTTTAAGTGAAGAAACAAATCATTGGAGAAGTCGCCATCTTGAATTCAAAATTGCCATATTTTTGAATTGCCTTCATTTGGCCTCTTATGTGGTATATTGAGGAGAATAGAACAAGCAGAATTCAACGTAGTAAGTTAGCTCCGCGGTAAAGTGTCTGGTTTCTGAGTAGCAGGTCTGGGTTCGAATCCTCGCCGACCTTGTTTTATCTTGCGTTTTTTTTCTTATCACTTTGCTTTGTTTTATCAAAATAATTTATGTTGGCATTGCGTGAACAAAATATTTTCGTTATTACAGACATTGACGGAAAGGATATATTTATACGCTAACTGTTGAGATGGTCTCGAAACTAGGCAGTATGTTCGTGTAAAGTTTCGAGACGATACTGAAGTATTTAAAATCAAACATATGTAGCATTGGAAATGGAGCATCACCAGTGTCTCTATCGGAAGCAATGTTCGGGGGGGGGGAGTATTACCCCGGGGGCACTGCTGATAACATTCTATTTGTTATTGTATTATATACGTATTATTTTGATCTCGCCAGGGGCGCTCTGAGGAGGCGGTGTTCCCCAAAAAGAGTCTGAAAGAAACAATGGGCATCTTTTTCACGATATAGTGTCCATAGAAGACAACAATACATTTTGTCTCGCGACAACAGTGTCTACTTCAAACCGGAAACGATTGCAAAGTATCTCTCTCCCCTTTTATGTCCCTCGTTAAGATACCTGCGTATACCAAATTTGGAGAGAATACCACAAATAGAAAGTATAAAATATTAATTTTAAGGAAATACACACACATACAGGGACGTACGCAGGGGGTGGTTCCTGGGGGTCCGGACCACCCCCGAAATTCCAACTTTTGTGTAAATGTAGCCTAATTTTTGGGACAAGTTTAGGAATTTCAATATAAAATACACAGATATTGAGTTTGGACCCCTCCCGAAATAAATTCCTGCGTACGCCACTGCACACATACGCTCATACACACACACACAAATGGGCCCCTCTTGAAAATTGTCTCGTCGGCAGCGTACATATTTATAATATATAAGATACGTGGGAAAGTGCCCCTTTCGATTTAATAGTTTTAGTTGCGGGTCCGGTTGGAATGAAATGCCGTATATGATAGAGTCAAGCTTATTTTCAATCACCTATGCTATAAAAATAAACTTTCAAAGAAAGAAAAAGTGAGAGAAAAACTTGTTGGGAATCGAACCCAGGTCTTTTGCACAGTAGGCTTACGTCGTTCCCCTACACTACTCAATTCGTTAGATTTTGGATTTCCTACTTACTGCTCACATAGTACTGGTACGTAGCTGGCCCGCGTCCGTGGAATTATATACCTCTATAATCGGAAACACACTTAATTGTTTGCGTACTTCCACAAAACATACAAACACCAAATTTTGCATACTTGTTCGTCATGGGATGTGAGTAATGGGAAAATTCCGATATCACGAAAAAGGCGACATTTTCCATGTAAATGAAGTGTCGAAATTTTTCGTCGGTTTGAAATGCTGGTTTTTAGAGTAGTTCCGCACACCATAGAAACGTCATATTTTGTCAGGCAGTGAAGCTAGGAACATAGTTTATGATAGAAAAAAGAGCATTAAAATTCGTTTTCGTTTCGCGGCGCAAATCGAAAAAATGTGAAATTTGTAATGGCTGTATCTAGGAGGTAGAAATTTCGAGGTGATGTTTATTCTGATGCGTAGTTTGCGAATCCGCCCTTAAACTTGAAAAAAATAGTCATGTTCGGTGTAAGAAAGTGCTAGGAATATTATAAGGGGGCGTCTAATTCTACACAATTTGTAGATATGGTGGAATCACGAAATTGCGTTCAAGTGTGTAGAGTACAGCGCATGTGAGGGGAAAATTCCGACATGTTGGAAAAGTCGTCATCTTCGATTCAAAATGGCGGCTCAAAAATTTGTAACCATGAAAATTGTAAGTTGTGCTCTTGGTAGGTAAGCCAGGTTTCGCTATGTTATTAAGGACGTAGTTCAGTTTAAGTGAAGAAACAAATCATTGGAGAAGTCGCCATCTTGAATTCAAAATTGCCATATTTTTGAATTGCCTTCATTTGGCCTCTTATGTGGTATATTGAGGAGAATAGAACAAGCAGAATTCAACGTAGTAAGTTAGCTCCGCGGTAAAGTGTCTGGTTTCTGAGTAGCAGGTCTGGGTTCGAATCCTCGCCGACCTTGTTTTATCTTGCGTTTTTTTTCTTATCACTTTGCTTTGTTTTATCAAAATAATTTATGTTGGCATTGCGTGAACAAAATATTTTCGTTATTACAGACATTGACGGAAAGGATATATTTATACGCTAACTGTTGAGATGGTCTCGAAACTAGGCAGTATGTTCGTGTAAAGTTTCGAGACGATACTGAAGTATTTAAAATCAAACATATGTAGCATTGGAAATGGAGCATCACCAGTGTCTCTATCGGAAGCAATGTTCGGGGGGGGGGGAGTATTACCCCGGGGGCACTGCTGATAACATTCTATTTGTTATTGTATTATATACGTATTATTTTGATCTCGCCAGGGGCGCTCTGAGGAGGCGGTGTTCCCCAAAAAGAGTCTGAAAGAAACAATGGGCATCTTTTTCACGATATAGTGTCCATAGAAGACAACAATACATTTTGTCTCGCGACAACAGTGTCTACTTCAAACCGGAAACGATTGCAAAGTATCTCTCTCCCCTTTTATGTCCCTCGTTAAGATACCTGCGTATACCAAATTTGGAGAGAATACCACAAATAGAAAGTATAAAATATTAATTTTAAGGAAATACACACACATACAGGGACGTACGCAGGGGGTGGTTCCTGGGGGTCCGGACCACCCCCGAAATTCCAACTTTTGTGTAAATGTAGCCTAATTTTTGGGACAAGTTTAGGAATTTCAATATAAAATACACAGATATTGAGTTTGGACCCCTCCCGAAATAAATTCCTGCGTACGCCACTGCACACATACGCTCATACACACACACACAAATGGGCCCCTCTTGAAAATTGTCTCGTCGGCAGCGTACATATTTATAATATATAAGATACGTGGGAAAGTGCCCCTTTCGATTTAATAGTTTTAGTTGCGGGTCCGGTTGGAATGAAATGCCGTATATGATAGAGTCAAGCTTATTTTCAATCACCTATGCTATAAAAATAAACTTTCAAAGAAAGAAAAAGTGAGAGAAAAACTTGTTGGGAATCGAACCCAGGTCTTTTGCACAGTAGGCTTACGTCGTTCCCCTACACTACTCAATTCGTTAGATTTTGGATTTCCTACTTACTGCTCACATAGTACTGGTACGTAGCTGGCCCGCGTCCGTGGAATTATATACCTCTATAATCGGAAACACACTTAATTGTTTGCGTACTTCCACAAAACATACAAACACCAAATTTTGCATACTTGTTCGTCATGGGATGTGAGTAATGGGAAAATTCCGATATCACGAAAAAGGCGACATTTTCCATGTAAATGAAGTGTCGAAATTTTTCGTCGGTTTGAAATGCTGGTTTTTAGAGTAGTTCCGCACACCATAGAAACGTCATATTTTGTCAGGCAGTGAAGCTAGGAACATAGTTTATGATAGAAAAAAGAGCATTAAAATTCGTTTTCGTTTCGCGGCGCAAATCGAAAAAATGTGAAATTTGTAATGGCTGTATCTAGGAGGTAGAAATTTCGAGGTGATGTTTATTCTGATGCGTAGTTTGCGAATCCGCCCTTAAACTTGAAAAAAATAGTCATGTTCGGTGTAAGAAAGTGCTAGGAATATTATAAGGGGGCGTCTAATTCTACACAATTTGTAGATATGGTGGAATCACGAGATTGCGTTCAAGTGTGTAGAGTACAGCGCATGTGAGGGGAAAATTCCGACATGTTGGAAAAGTCGTCATCTTCGATTCAAAATGGCGGCTCAAAAATTTGTAACCATGAAAATTGTAAGTTGTGCTCTTGGTAGGTAAGCCAGGTTTCGCTATGTTATTAAGGACGTAGTTCAGTTTAAGTGAAGAAACAAATCATTGGAGAAGTCGCCATCTTGAATTCAAAATTGCCATATTTTTGAATTGCCTTCATTTGGCCTCTTATGTGGTATATTGAGGAGAATAGAACAAGCAGAATTCAACGTAGTAAGTTAGCTCCGCGGTAAAGTGTCTGGTTTCTGAGTAGCAGGTCTGGGTTCGAATCCTCGCCGACCTTGTTTTATCTTGCGTTTTTTTTCTTATCACTTTGCTTTGTTTTATCAAAATAATTTATGTTGGCATTGCGTGAACAAAATATTTTCGTTATTACAGACATTGACGGAAAGGATATATTTATACGCTAACTGTTGAGATGGTCTCGAAACTAGGCAGTATGTTCGTGTAAAGTTTCGAGACGATACTGAAGTATTTAAAATCAAACATATGTAGCATTGGAAATGGAGCATCACCAGTGTCTCTATCGGAAGCAATGTTCGGGGGGGGGGGGAGTATTACCCCGGGGGCACTGCTGATAACATTCTATTTGTTATTGTATTATATACGTATTATTTTGATCTCGCCAGGGGCGCTCTGAGGAGGCGGTGTTCCCCAAAAAGAGTCTGAAAGAAACAATGGGCATCTTTTTCACGATATAGTGTCCATAGAAGACAACAATACATTTTGTCTCGCGACAACAGTGTCTACTTCAAACCGGAAACGATTGCAAAGTATCTCTCTCCCCTTTTATGTCCCTCGTTAAGATACCTGCGTATACCAAATTTGGAGAGAATACCACAAATAGAAAGTATAAAATATTAATTTTAAGGAAATACACACACATACAGGGACGTACGCAGGGGGTGGTTCCTGGGGGTCCGGACCACCCCCGAAATTCCAACTTTTGTGTAAATGTAGCCTAATTTTTGGGACAAGTTTAGGAATTTCAATATAAAATACACAGATATTGAGTTTGGACCCCTCCCGAAATAAATTCCTGCGTACGCCACTGCACACATACGCTCATACACACACACACAAATGGGCCCCTCTTGAAAATTGTCTCGTCGGCAGCGTACATATTTATAATATATAAGATACGTGGGAAAGTGCCCCTTTCGATTTAATAGTTTTAGTTGCGGGTCCGGTTGGAATGAAATGCCGTATATGATAGAGTCAAGCTTATTTTCAATCACCTATGCTATAAAAATAAACTTTCAAAGAAAGAAAAAGTGAGAGAAAAACTTGTTGGGAATCGAACCCAGGTCTTTTGCACAGTAGGCTTACGTCGTTCCCCTACACTACTCAATTCGTTAGATTTTGGATTTCCTACTTACTGCTCACATAGTACTGGTACGTAGCTGGCCCGCGTCCGTGGAATTATATACCTCTATAATCGGAAACACACTTAATTGTTTGCGTACTTCCACAAAACATACAAACACCAAATTTTGCATACTTGTTCGTCATGGGATGTGAGTAATGGGAAAATTCCGATATCACGAAAAAGGCGACATTTTCCATGTAAATGAAGTGTCGAAATTTTTCGTCGGTTTGAAATGCTGGTTTTTAGAGTAGTTCCGCACACCATAGAAACGTCATATTTTGTCAGGCAGTGAAGCTAGGAACATAGTTTATGATAGAAAAAAGAGCATTAAAATTCGTTTTCGTTTCGCGGCGCAAATCGAAAAAATGTGAAATTTGTAATGGCTGTATCTAGGAGGTAGAAATTTCGAGGTGATGTTTATTCTGATGCGTAGTTTGCGAATCCGCCCTTAAACTTGAAAAAAATAGTCATGTTCGGTGTAAGAAAGTGCTAGGAATATTATAAGGGGGCGTCTAATTCTACACAATTTGTAGATATGGTGGAATCACGAAATTGCGTTCAAGTGTGTAGAGTACAGCGCATGTGAGGGGAAAATTCCGACATGTTGGAAAAGTCGTCATCTTCGATTCAAAATGGCGGCTCAAAAATTTGTAACCATGAAAATTGTAAGTTGTGCTCTTGGTAGGTAAGCCAGGTTTCGCTATGTTATTAAGGACGTAGTTCAGTTTAAGTGAAGAAACAAATCATTGGAGAAGTCGCCATCTTGAATTCAAAATTGCCATATTTTTGAATTGCCTTCATTTGGCCTCTTATGTGGTATATTGAGGAGAATAGAACAAGCAGAATTCAACGTAGTAAGTTAGCTCCGCGGTAAAGTGTCTGGTTTCTGAGTAGCAGGTCTGGGTTCGAATCCTCGCCGACCTTGTTTTATCTTGCGTTTTTTTTCTTATCACTTTGCTTTGTTTTATCAAAATAATTTATGTTGGCATTGCGTGAACAAAATATTTTCGTTATTACAGACATTGACGGAAAGGATATATTTATACGCTAACTGTTGAGATGGTCTCGAAACTAGGCAGTATGTTCGTGTAAAGTTTCGAGACGATACTGAAGTATTTAAAATCAAACATATGTAGCATTGGAAATGGAGCATCACCAGTGTCTCTATCGGAAGCAATGTTCGGGGGGGGGGGAGTATTACCCCGGGGGCACTGCTGATAACATTCTATTTGTTATTGTATTATATACGTATTATTTTGATCTCGCCAGGGGCGCTCTGAGGAGGCGGTGTTCCCCAAAAAGAGTCTGAAAGAAACAATGGGCATCTTTTTCACGATATAGTGTCCATAGAAGACAACAATACATTTTGTCTCGCGACAACAGTGTCTACTTCAAACCGGAAACGATTGCAAAGTATCTCTCTCCCCTTTTATGTCCCTCGTTAAGATACCTGCGTATACCAAATTTGGAGAGAATACCACAAATAGAAAGTATAAAATATTAATTTTAAGGAAATACACACACATACAGGGACGTACGCAGGGGGTGGTTCCTGGGGGTCCGGACCACCCCCGAAATTCCAACTTTTGTGTAAATGTAGCCTAATTTTTGGGACAAGTTTAGGAATTTCAATATAAAATACACAGATATTGAGTTTGGACCCCTCCCGAAATAAATTCCTGCGTACGCCACTGCACACATACGCTCATACACACACACACAAATGGGCCCCTCTTGAAAATTGTCTCGTCGGCAGCGTACATATTTATAATATATAAGATACGTGGGAAAGTGCCCCTTTCGATTTAATAGTTTTAGTTGCGGGTCCGGTTGGAATGAAATGCCGTATATGATAGAGTCAAGCTTATTTTCAATCACCTATGCTATAAAAATAAACTTTCAAAGAAAGAAAAAGTGAGAGAAAAACTTGTTGGGAATCGAACCCAGGTCTTTTGCACAGTAGGCTTACGTCGTTCCCCTACACTACTCAATTCGTTAGATTTTGGATTTCCTACTTACTGCTCACATAGTACTGGTACGTAGCTGGCCCGCGTCCGTGGAATTATATACCTCTATAATCGGAAACACACTTAATTGTTTGCGTACTTCCACAAAACATACAAACACCAAATTTTGCATACTTGTTCGTCATGGGATGTGAGTAATGGGAAAATTCCGATATCACGAAAAAGGCGACATTTTCCATGTAAATGAAGTGTCGAAATTTTTCGTCGGTTTGAAATGCTGGTTTTTAGAGTAGTTCCGCACACCATAGAAACGTCATATTTTGTCAGGCAGTGAAGCTAGGAACATAGTTTATGATAGAAAAAAGAGCATTAAAATTCGTTTTCGTTTCGCGGCGCAAATCGAAAAAATGTGAAATTTGTAATGGCTGTATCTAGGAGGTAGAAATTTCGAGGTGATGTTTATTCTGATGCGTAGTTTGCGAATCCGCCCTTAAACTTGAAAAAAATAGTCATGTTCGGTGTAAGAAAGTGCTAGGAATATTATAAGGGGGCGTCTAATTCTACACAATTTGTAGATATGGTGGAATCACGAGATTGCGTTCAAGTGTGTAGAGTACAGCGCATGTGAGGGGAAAATTCCGACATGTTGGAAAAGTCGTCATCTTCGATTCAAAATGGCGGCTCAAAAATTTGTAACCATGAAAATTGTAAGTTGTGCTCTTGGTAGGTAAGCCAGGTTTCGCTATGTTATTAAGGACGTAGTTCAGTTTAAGTGAAGAAACAAATCATTGGAGAAGTCGCCATCTTGAATTCAAAATTGCCATATTTTTGAATTGCCTTCATTTGGCCTCTTATGTGGTATATTGAGGAGAATAGAACAAGCAGAATTCAACGTAGTAAGTTAGCTCCGCGGTAAAGTGTCTGGTTTCTGAGTAGCAGGTCTGGGTTCGAATCCTCGCCGACCTTGTTTTATCTTGCGTTTTTTTTCTTATCACTTTGCTTTGTTTTATCAAAATAATTTATGTTGGCATTGCGTGAACAAAATATTTTCGTTATTACAGACATTGACGGAAAGGATATATTTATACGCTAACTGTTGAGATGGTCTCGAAACTAGGCAGTATGTTCGTGTAAAGTTTCGAGACGATACTGAAGTATTTAAAATCAAACATATGTAGCATTGGAAATGGAGCATCACCAGTGTCTCTATCGGAAGCAATGTTCGGGGGGGGGGGGAGTATTACCCCGGGGGCACTGCTGATAACATTCTATTTGTTATTGTATTATATACGTATTATTTTGATCTCGCCAGGGGCGCTCTGAGGAGGCGGTGTTCCCCAAAAAGAGTCTGAAAGAAACAATGGGCATCTTTTTCACGATATAGTGTCCATAGAAGACAACAATACATTTTGTCTCGCGACAACAGTGTCTACTTCAAACCGGAAACGATTGCAAAGTATCTCTCTCCCCTTTTATGTCCCTCGTTAAGATACCTGCGTATACCAAATTTGGAGAGAATACCACAAATAGAAAGTATAAAATATTAATTTTAAGGAAATACACACACATACAGGGACGTACGCAGGGGGTGGTTCCTGGGGGTCCGGACCACCCCCGAAATTCCAACTTTTGTGTAAATGTAGCCTAATTTTTGGGACAAGTTTAGGAATTTCAATATAAAATACACAGATATTGAGTTTGGACCCCTCCCGAAATAAATTCCTGCGTACGCCACTGCACACATACGCTCATACACACACACACAAATGGGCCCCTCTTGAAAATTGTCTCGTCGGCAGCGTACATATTTATAATATATAAGATACGTGGGAAAGTGCCCCTTTCGATTTAATAGTTTTAGTTGCGGGTCCGGTTGGAATGAAATGCCGTATATGATAGAGTCAAGCTTATTTTCAATCACCTATGCTATAAAAATAAACTTTCAAAGAAAGAAAAAGTGAGAGAAAAACTTGTTGGGAATCGAACCCAGGTCTTTTGCACAGTAGGCTTACGTCGTTCCCCTACACTACTCAATTCGTTAGATTTTGGATTTCCTACTTACTGCTCACATAGTACTGGTACGTAGCTGGCCCGCGTCCGTGGAATTATATACCTCTATAATCGGAAACACACTTAATTGTTTGCGTACTTCCACAAAACATACAAACACCAAATTTTGCATACTTGTTCGTCATGGGATGTGAGTAATGGGAAAATTCCGATATCACGAAAAAGGCGACATTTTCCATGTAAATGAAGTGTCGAAATTTTTCGTCGGTTTGAAATGCTGGTTTTTAGAGTAGTTCCGCACACCATAGAAACGTCATATTTTGTCAGGCAGTGAAGCTAGGAACATAGTTTATGATAGAAAAAAGAGCATTAAAATTCGTTTTCGTTTCGCGGCGCAAATCGAAAAAATGTGAAATTTGTAATGGCTGTATCTAGGAGGTAGAAATTTCGAGGTGATGTTTATTCTGATGCGTAGTTTGCGAATCCGCCCTTAAACTTGAAAAAAATAGTCATGTTCGGTGTAAGAAAGTGCTAGGAATATTATAAGGGGGCGTCTAATTCTACACAATTTGTAGATATGGTGGAATCACGAAATTGCGTTCAAGTGTGTAGAGTACAGCGCATGTGAGGGGAAAATTCCGACATGTTGGAAAAGTCGTCATCTTCGATTCAAAATGGCGGCTCAAAAATTTGTAACCATGAAAATTGTAAGTTGTGCTCTTGGTAGGTAAGCCAGGTTTCGCTATGTTATTAAGGACGTAGTTCAGTTTAAGTGAAGAAACAAATCATTGGAGAAGTCGCCATCTTGAATTCAAAATTGCCATATTTTTGAATTGCCTTCATTTGGCCTCTTATGTGGTATATTGAGGAGAATAGAACAAGCAGAATTCAACGTAGTAAGTTAGCTCCGCGGTAAAGTGTCTGGTTTCTGAGTAGCAGGTCTGGGTTCGAATCCTCGCCGACCTTGTTTTATCTTGCGTTTTTTTTCTTATCACTTTGCTTTGTTTTATCAAAATAATTTATGTTGGCATTGCGTGAACAAAATATTTTCGTTATTACAGACATTGACGGAAAGGATATATTTATACGCTAACTGTTGAGATGGTCTCGAAACTAGGCAGTATGTTCGTGTAAAGTTTCGAGACGATACTGAAGTATTTAAAATCAAACATATGTAGCATTGGAAATGGAGCATCACCAGTGTCTCTATCGGAAGCAATGTTCGGGGGGGGGGGAGTATTACCCCGGGGGCACTGCTGATAACATTCTATTTGTTATTGTATTATATACGTATTATTTTGATCTCGCCAGGGGCGCTCTGAGGAGGCGGTGTTCCCCAAAAAGAGTCTGAAAGAAACAATGGGCATCTTTTTCACGATATAGTGTCCATAGAAGACAACAATACATTTTGTCTCGCGACAACAGTGTCTACTTCAAACCGGAAACGATTGCAAAGTATCTCTCTCCCCTTTTATGTCCCTCGTTAAGATACCTGCGTATACCAAATTTGGAGAGAATACCACAAATAGAAAGTATAAAATATTAATTTTAAGGAAATACACACACATACAGGGACGTACGCAGGGGGTGGTTCCTGGGGGTCCGGACCACCCCCGAAATTCCAACTTTTGTGTAAATGTAGCCTAATTTTTGGGACAAGTTTAGGAATTTCAATATAAAATACACAGATATTGAGTTTGGACCCCTCCCGAAATAAATTCCTGCGTACGCCACTGCACACATACGCTCATACACACACACACAAATGGGCCCCTCTTGAAAATTGTCTCGTCGGCAGCGTACATATTTATAATATATAAGATACGTGGGAAAGTGCCCCTTTCGATTTAATAGTTTTAGTTGCGGGTCCGGTTGGAATGAAATGCCGTATATGATAGAGTCAAGCTTATTTTCAATCACCTATGCTATAAAAATAAACTTTCAAAGAAAGAAAAAGTGAGAGAAAAACTTGTTGGGAATCGAACCCAGGTCTTTTGCACAGTAGGCTTACGTCGTTCCCCTACACTACTCAATTCGTTAGATTTTGGATTTCCTACTTACTGCTCACATAGTACTGGTACGTAGCTGGCCCGCGTCCGTGGAATTATATACCTCTATAATCGGAAACACACTTAATTGTTTGCGTACTTCCACAAAACATACAAACACCAAATTTTGCATACTTGTTCGTCATGGGATGTGAGTAATGGGAAAATTCCGATATCACGAAAAAGGCGACATTTTCCATGTAAATGAAGTGTCGAAATTTTTCGTCGGTTTGAAATGCTGGTTTTTAGAGTAGTTCCGCACACCATAGAAACGTCATATTTTGTCAGGCAGTGAAGCTAGGAACATAGTTTATGATAGAAAAAAGAGCATTAAAATTCGTTTTCGTTTCGCGGCGCAAATCGAAAAAATGTGAAATTTGTAATGGCTGTATCTAGGAGGTAGAAATTTCGAGGTGATGTTTATTCTGATGCGTAGTTTGCGAATCCGCCCTTAAACTTGAAAAAAATAGTCATGTTCGGTGTAAGAAAGTGCTAGGAATATTATAAGGGGGCGTCTAATTCTACACAATTTGTAGATATGGTGGAATCACGAGATTGCGTTCAAGTGTGTAGAGTACAGCGCATGTGAGGGGAAAATTCCGACATGTTGGAAAAGTCGTCATCTTCGATTCAAAATGGCGGCTCAAAAATTTGTAACCATGAAAATTGTAAGTTGTGCTCTTGGTAGGTAAGCCAGGTTTCGCTATGTTATTAAGGACGTAGTTCAGTTTAAGTGAAGAAACAAATCATTGGAGAAGTCGCCATCTTGAATTCAAAATTGCCATATTTTTGAATTGCCTTCATTTGGCCTCTTATGTGGTATATTGAGGAGAATAGAACAAGCAGAATTCAACGTAGTAAGTTAGCTCCGCGGTAAAGTGTCTGGTTTCTGAGTAGCAGGTCTGGGTTCGAATCCTCGCCGACCTTGTTTTATCTTGCGTTTTTTTTCTTATCACTTTGCTTTGTTTTATCAAAATAATTTATGTTGGCATTGCGTGAACAAAATATTTTCGTTATTACAGACATTGACGGAAAGGATATATTTATACGCTAACTGTTGAGATGGTCTCGAAACTAGGCAGTATGTTCGTGTAAAGTTTCGAGACGATACTGAAGTATTTAAAATCAAACATATGTAGCATTGGAAATGGAGCATCACCAGTGTCTCTATCGGAAGCAATGTTCGGGGGGGGGGGGAGTATTACCCCGGGGGCACTGCTGATAACATTCTATTTGTTATTGTATTATATACGTATTATTTTGATCTCGCCAGGGGCGCTCTGAGGAGGCGGTGTTCCCCAAAAAGAGTCTGAAAGAAACAATGGGCATCTTTTTCACGATATAGTGTCCATAGAAGACAACAATACATTTTGTCTCGCGACAACAGTGTCTACTTCAAACCGGAAACGATTGCAAAGTATCTCTCTCCCCTTTTATGTCCCTCGTTAAGATACCTGCGTATACCAAATTTGGAGAGAATACCACAAATAGAAAGTATAAAATATTAATTTTAAGGAAATACACACACATACAGGGACGTACGCAGGGGGTGGTTCCTGGGGGTCCGGACCACCCCCGAAATTCCAACTTTTGTGTAAATGTAGCCTAATTTTTGGGACAAGTTTAGGAATTTCAATATAAAATACACAGATATTGAGTTTGGACCCCTCCCGAAATAAATTCCTGCGTACGCCACTGCACACATACGCTCATACACACACACACAAATGGGCCCCTCTTGAAAATTGTCTCGTCGGCAGCGTACATATTTATAATATATAAGATACGTGGGAAAGTGCCCCTTTCGATTTAATAGTTTTAGTTGCGGGTCCGGTTGGAATGAAATGCCGTATATGATAGAGTCAAGCTTATTTTCAATCACCTATGCTATAAAAATAAACTTTCAAAGAAAGAAAAAGTGAGAGAAAAACTTGTTGGGAATCGAACCCAGGTCTTTTGCACAGTAGGCTTACGTCGTTCCCCTACACTACTCAATTCGTTAGATTTTGGATTTCCTACTTACTGCTCACATAGTACTGGTACGTAGCTGGCCCGCGTCCGTGGAATTATATACCTCTATAATCGGAAACACACTTAATTGTTTGCGTACTTCCACAAAACATACAAACACCAAATTTTGCATACTTGTTCGTCATGGGATGTGAGTAATGGGAAAATTCCGATATCACGAAAAAGGCGACATTTTCCATGTAAATGAAGTGTCGAAATTTTTCGTCGGTTTGAAATGCTGGTTTTTAGAGTAGTTCCGCACACCATAGAAACGTCATATTTTGTCAGGCAGTGAAGCTAGGAACATAGTTTATGATAGAAAAAAGAGCATTAAAATTCGTTTTCGTTTCGCGGCGCAAATCGAAAAAATGTGAAATTTGTAATGGCTGTATCTAGGAGGTAGAAATTTCGAGGTGATGTTTATTCTGATGCGTAGTTTGCGAATCCGCCCTTAAACTTGAAAAAAATAGTCATGTTCGGTGTAAGAAAGTGCTAGGAATATTATAAGGGGGCGTCTAATTCTACACAATTTGTAGATATGGTGGAATCACGAAATTGCGTTCAAGTGTGTAGAGTACAGCGCATGTGAGGGGAAAATTCCGACATGTTGGAAAAGTCGTCATCTTCGATTCAAAATGGCGGCTCAAAAATTTGTAACCATGAAAATTGTAAGTTGTGCTCTTGGTAGGTAAGCCAGGTTTCGCTATGTTATTAAGGACGTAGTTCAGTTTAAGTGAAGAAACAAATCATTGGAGAAGTCGCCATCTTGAATTCAAAATTGCCATATTTTTGAATTGCCTTCATTTGGCCTCTTATGTGGTATATTGAGGAGAATAGAACAAGCAGAATTCAACGTAGTAAGTTAGCTCCGCGGTAAAGTGTCTGGTTTCTGAGTAGCAGGTCTGGGTTCGAATCCTCGCCGACCTTGTTTTATCTTGCGTTTTTTTTCTTATCACTTTGCTTTGTTTTATCAAAATAATTTATGTTGGCATTGCGTGAACAAAATATTTTCGTTATTACAGACATTGACGGAAAGGATATATTTATACGCTAACTGTTGAGATGGTCTCGAAACTAGGCAGTATGTTCGTGTAAAGTTTCGAGACGATACTGAAGTATTTAAAATCAAACATATGTAGCATTGGAAATGGAGCATCACCAGTGTCTCTATCGGAAGCAATGTTCGGGGGGGGGGGAGTATTACCCCGGGGGCACTGCTGATAACATTCTATTTGTTATTGTATTATATACGTATTATTTTGATCTCGCCAGGGGCGCTCTGAGGAGGCGGTGTTCCCCAAAAAGAGTCTGAAAGAAACAATGGGCATCTTTTTCACGATATAGTGTCCATAGAAGACAACAATACATTTTGTCTCGCGACAACAGTGTCTACTTCAAACCGGAAACGATTGCAAAGTATCTCTCTCCCCTTTTATGTCCCTCGTTAAGATACCTGCGTATACCAAATTTGGAGAGAATACCACAAATAGAAAGTATAAAATATTAATTTTAAGGAAATACACACACATACAGGGACGTACGCAGGGGGTGGTTCCTGGGGGTCCGGACCACCCCCGAAATTCCAACTTTTGTGTAAATGTAGCCTAATTTTTGGGACAAGTTTAGGAATTTCAATATAAAATACACAGATATTGAGTTTGGACCCCTCCCGAAATAAATTCCTGCGTACGCCACTGCACACATACGCTCATACACACACACACAAATGGGCCCCTCTTGAAAATTGTCTCGTCGGCAGCGTACATATTTATAATATATAAGATACGTGGGAAAGTGCCCCTTTCGATTTAATAGTTTTAGTTGCGGGTCCGGTTGGAATGAAATGCCGTATATGATAGAGTCAAGCTTATTTTCAATCACCTATGCTATAAAAATAAACTTTCAAAGAAAGAAAAAGTGAGAGAAAAACTTGTTGGGAATCGAACCCAGGTCTTTTGCACAGTAGGCTTACGTCGTTCCCCTACACTACTCAATTCGTTAGATTTTGGATTTCCTACTTACTGCTCACATAGTACTGGTACGTAGCTGGCCCGCGTCCGTGGAATTATATACCTCTATAATCGGAAACACACTTAATTGTTTGCGTACTTCCACAAAACATACAAACACCAAATTTTGCATACTTGTTCGTCATGGGATGTGAGTAATGGGAAAATTCCGATATCACGAAAAAGGCGACATTTTCCATGTAAATGAAGTGTCGAAATTTTTCGTCGGTTTGAAATGCTGGTTTTTAGAGTAGTTCCGCACACCATAGAAACGTCATATTTTGTCAGGCAGTGAAGCTAGGAACATAGTTTATGATAGAAAAAAGAGCATTAAAATTCGTTTTCGTTTCGCGGCGCAAATCGAAAAAATGTGAAATTTGTAATGGCTGTATCTAGGAGGTAGAAATTTCGAGGTGATGTTTATTCTGATGCGTAGTTTGCGAATCCGCCCTTAAACTTGAAAAAAATAGTCATGTTCGGTGTAAGAAAGTGCTAGGAATATTATAAGGGGGCGTCTAATTCTACACAATTTGTAGATATGGTGGAATCACGAAATTGCGTTCAAGTGTGTAGAGTACAGCGCATGTGAGGGGAAAATTCCGACATGTTGGAAAAGTCGTCATCTTCGATTCAAAATGGCGGCTCAAAAATTTGTAACCATGAAAATTGTAAGTTGTGCTCTTGGTAGGTAAGCCAGGTTTCGCTATGTTATTAAGGACGTAGTTCAGTTTAAGTGAAGAAACAAATCATTGGAGAAGTCGCCATCTTGAATTCAAAATTGCCATATTTTTGAATTGCCTTCATTTGGCCTCTTATGTGGTATATTGAGGAGAATAGAACAAGCAGAATTCAACGTAGTAAGTTAGCTCCGCGGTAAAGTGTCTGGTTTCTGAGTAGCAGGTCTGGGTTCGAATCCTCGCCGACCTTGTTTTATCTTGCGTTTTTTTTCTTATCACTTTGCTTTGTTTTATCAAAATAATTTATGTTGGCATTGCGTGAACAAAATATTTTCGTTATTACAGACATTGACGGAAAGGATATATTTATACGCTAACTGTTGAGATGGTCTCGAAACTAGGCAGTATGTTCGTGTAAAGTTTCGAGACGATACTGAAGTATTTAAAATCAAACATATGTAGCATTGGAAATGGAGCATCACCAGTGTCTCTATCGGAAGCAATGTTCGGGGGGGGGGAGTATTACCCCGGGGGCACTGCTGATAACATTCTATTTGTTATTGTATTATATACGTATTATTTTGATCTCGCCAGGGGCGCTCTGAGGAGGCGGTGTTCCCCAAAAAGAGTCTGAAAGAAACAATGGGCATCTTTTTCACGATATAGTGTCCATAGAAGACAACAATACATTTTGTCTCGCGACAACAGTGTCTACTTCAAACCGGAAACGATTGCAAAGTATCTCTCTCCCCTTTTATGTCCCTCGTTAAGATACCTGCGTATACCAAATTTGGAGAGAATACCACAAATAGAAAGTATAAAATATTAATTTTAAGGAAATACACACACATACAGGGACGTACGCAGGGGGTGGTTCCTGGGGGTCCGGACCACCCCCGAAATTCCAACTTTTGTGTAAATGTAGCCTAATTTTTGGGACAAGTTTAGGAATTTCAATATAAAATACACAGATATTGAGTTTGGACCCCTCCCGAAATAAATTCCTGCGTACGCCACTGCACACATACGCTCATACACACACACACAAATGGGCCCCTCTTGAAAATTGTCTCGTCGGCAGCGTACATATTTATAATATATAAGATACGTGGGAAAGTGCCCCTTTCGATTTAATAGTTTTAGTTGCGGGTCCGGTTGGAATGAAATGCCGTATATGATAGAGTCAAGCTTATTTTCAATCACCTATGCTATAAAAATAAACTTTCAAAGAAAGAAAAAGTGAGAGAAAAACTTGTTGGGAATCGAACCCAGGTCTTTTGCACAGTAGGCTTACGTCGTTCCCCTACACTACTCAATTCGTTAGATTTTGGATTTCCTACTTACTGCTCACATAGTACTGGTACGTAGCTGGCCCGCGTCCGTGGAATTATATACCTCTATAATCGGAAACACACTTAATTGTTTGCGTACTTCCACAAAACATACAAACACCAAATTTTGCATACTTGTTCGTCATGGGATGTGAGTAATGGGAAAATTCCGATATCACGAAAAAGGCGACATTTTCCATGTAAATGAAGTGTCGAAATTTTTCGTCGGTTTGAAATGCTGGTTTTTAGAGTAGTTCCGCACACCATAGAAACGTCATATTTTGTCAGGCAGTGAAGCTAGGAACATAGTTTATGATAGAAAAAAGAGCATTAAAATTCGTTTTCGTTTCGCGGCGCAAATCGAAAAAATGTGAAATTTGTAATGGCTGTATCTAGGAGGTAGAAATTTCGAGGTGATGTTTATTCTGATGCGTAGTTTGCGAATCCGCCCTTAAACTTGAAAAAAATAGTCATGTTCGGTGTAAGAAAGTGCTAGGAATATTATAAGGGGGCGTCTAATTCTACACAATTTGTAGATATGGTGGAATCACGAAATTGCGTTCAAGTGTGTAGAGTACAGCGCATGTGAGGGGAAAATTCCGACATGTTGGAAAAGTCGTCATCTTCGATTCAAAATGGCGGCTCAAAAATTTGTAACCATGAAAATTGTAAGTTGTGCTCTTGGTAGGTAAGCCAGGTTTCGCTATGTTATTAAGGACGTAGTTCAGTTTAAGTGAAGAAACAAATCATTGGAGAAGTCGCCATCTTGAATTCAAAATTGCCATATTTTTGAATTGCCTTCATTTGGCCTCTTATGTGGTATATTGAGGAGAATAGAACAAGCAGAATTCAACGTAGTAAGTTAGCTCCGCGGTAAAGTGTCTGGTTTCTGAGTAGCAGGTCTGGGTTCGAATCCTCGCCGACCTTGTTTTATCTTGCGTTTTTTTTCTTATCACTTTGCTTTGTTTTATCAAAATAATTTATGTTGGCATTGCGTGAACAAAATATTTTCGTTATTACAGACATTGACGGAAAGGATATATTTATACGCTAACTGTTGAGATGGTCTCGAAACTAGGCAGTATGTTCGTGTAAAGTTTCGAGACGATACTGAAGTATTTAAAATCAAACATATGTAGCATTGGAAATGGAGCATCACCAGTGTCTCTATCGGAAGCAATGTTCGGGGGGGGGGGAGTATTACCCCGGGGGCACTGCTGATAACATTCTATTTGTTATTGTATTATATACGTATTATTTTGATCTCGCCAGGGGCGCTCTGAGGAGGCGGTGTTCCCCAAAAAGAGTCTGAAAGAAACAATGGGCATCTTTTTCACGATATAGTGTCCATAGAAGACAACAATACATTTTGTCTCGCGACAACAGTGTCTACTTCAAACCGGAAACGATTGCAAAGTATCTCTCTCCCCTTTTATGTCCCTCGTTAAGATACCTGCGTATACCAAATTTGGAGAGAATACCACAAATAGAAAGTATAAAATATTAATTTTAAGGAAATACACACACATACAGGGACGTACACAGGGGGTGGTTCCTGGGGGTCCGGACCACCCCCGAAATTCCAACTTTTGTGTAAATGTAGCCTAATTTTTGGGACAAGTTTAGGAATTTCAATATAAAATACACAGATATTGAGTTTGGACCCCTCCCGAAATAAATTCCTGCGTACGCCACTGCACACATACGCTCATACACACACACACAAATGGGCCCCTCTTGAAAATTGTCTCGTCGGCAGCGTACATATTTATAATATATAAGATACGTGGGAAAGTGCCCCTTTCGATTTAATAGTTTTAGTTGCGGGTCCGGTTGGAATGAAATGCCGTATATGATAGAGTCAAGCTTATTTTCAATCACCTATGCTATAAAAATAAACTTTCAAAGAAAGAAAAAGTGAGAGAAAAACTTGTTGGGAATCGAACCCAGGTCTTTTGCACAGTAGGCTTACGTCGTTCCCCTACACTACTCAATTCGTTAGATTTTGGATTTCCTACTTACTGCTCACATAGTACTGGTACGTAGCTGGCCCGCGTCCGTGGAATTATATACCTCTATAATCGGAAACACACTTAATTGTTTGCGTACTTCCACAAAACATACAAACACCAAATTTTGCATACTTGTTCGTCATGGGATGTGAGTAATGGGAAAATTCCGATATCACGAAAAAGGCGACATTTTCCATGTAAATGAAGTGTCGAAATTTTTCGTCGGTTTGAAATGCTGGTTTTTAGAGTAGTTCCGCACACCATAGAAACGTCATATTTTGTCAGGCAGTGAAGCTAGGAACATAGTTTATGATAGAAAAAAGAGCATTAAAATTCGTTTTCGTTTCGCGGCGCAAATCGAAAAAATGTGAAATTTGTAATGGCTGTATCTAGGAGGTAGAAATTTCGAGGTGATATTTATTCTGATGCGTAGTTTGCGAATCCGCCCTTAAACTTGAAAAAAATAGTCATGTTCGGTGTAAGAAAGTGCTAGGAATATTATAAGGGGGCGTCTAATTCTACACAATTTGTAGATATGGTGGAATCACGAAATTGCGTTCAAGTGTGTAGAGTACAGCGCATGTGAGGGGAAAATTCCGACATGTTGGAAAAGTCGTCATCTTCGATTCAAAATGGCGGCTCAAAAATTTGTAACCATGAAAATTGTAAGTTGTGCTCTTGGTAGGTAAGCCAGGTTTCGCTATGTTATTAAGGACGTAGTTCAGTTTAAGTGAAGAAACAAATCATTGGAGAAGTCGCCATCTTGAATTCAAAATTGCCATATTTTTGAATTGCCTTCATTTGGCCTCTTATGTGGTATATTGAGGAGAATAGAACAAGCAGAATTCAACGTAGTAAGTTAGCTCCGCGGTAAAGTGTCTGGTTTCTGAGTAGCAGGTCTGGGTTCGAATCCTCGCCGACCTTGTTTTATCTTGCGTTTTTTTTCTTATCACTTTGCTTTGTTTTATCAAAATAATTTATGTTGGCATTGCGTGAACAAAATATTTTCGTTATTACAGACATTGACGGAAAGGATATATTTATACGCTAACTGTTGAGATGGTCTCGAAACTAGGCAGTATGTTCGTGTAAAGTTTCGAGACGATACTGAAGTATTTAAAATCAAACATATGTAGCATTGGAAATGGAGCATCACCAGTGTCTCTATCGGAAGCAATGTTCGGGGGGGGGGAGTATTACCCCGGGGGCACTGCTGATAACATTCTATTTGTTATTGTATTATATACGTATTATTTTGATCTCGCCAGGGGCGCTCTGAGGAGGCGGTGTTCCCCAAAAAGAGTCTGAAAGAAACAATGGGCATCTTTTTCACGATATAGTGTCCATAGAAGACAACAATACATTTTGTCTCGCGACAACAGTGTCTACTTCAAACCGGAAACGATTGCAAAGTATCTCTCTCCCCTTTTATGTCCCTCGTTAAGATACCTGCGTATACCAAATTTGGAGAGAATACCACAAATAGAAAGTATAAAATATTAATTTTAAGGAAATACACACACATACAGGGACGTACGCAGGGGGTGGTTCCTGGGGGTCCGGACCACCCCCGAAATTCCAACTTTTGTGTAAATGTAGCCTAATTTTTGGGACAAGTTTAGGAATTTCAATATAAAATACACAGATATTGAGTTTGGACCCCTCCCGAAATAAATTCCTGCGTACGCCACTGCACACATACGCTCATACACACACACACAAATGGGCCCCTCTTGAAAATTGTCTCGTCGGCAGCGTACATATTTATAATATATAAGATACGTGGGAAAGTGCCCCTTTCGATTTAATAGTTTTAGTTGCGGGTCCGGTTGGAATGAAATGCCGTATATGATAGAGTCAAGCTTATTTTCAATCACCTATGCTATAAAAATAAACTTTCAAAGAAAGAAAAAGTGAGAGAAAAACTTGTTGGGAATCGAACCCAGGTCTTTTGCACATTAGGCTTACGTCGTTCCCCTACACTACTCAATTCGTTACATCTTGGATTTCCTACTTACTGCTCACATAGTACTGGTACGTAGCTGGCCCGCGTCCGTGGAATTATATACCTCTATAATCGGAAACACACTTAATTGTTTGCGTACTTCCACAAAACATACAAACACCAAATTTTGCATACTTGTTCGTCATGGGATGTGAGTAATGGGAAAATTCCGATATCACGAAAAAGGCGACATTTTCCATGTAAATGAAGTGTCGAAATTTTTCGTCGGTTTGAAATGCTGGTTTTTAGAGTAGTTCCGCACACCATAGAAACGTCATATTTTGTCAGGCAGTGAAGCTAGGAACATAGTTTATGATAGAAAAAAGAGCATTAAAATTCGTTTTCGTTTCGCGGCGCAAATCGAAAAAATGTGAAATTTGTAATGGCTGTATCTAGGAGGTAGAAATTTCGAGGTGATGTTTATTCTGATGCGTAGTTTGCGAATCCGCCCTTAAACTTGAAAAAAATAGTCATGTTCGGTGTAAGAAAGTGCTAGGAATATTATAAGGGGGCGTCTAATTCTACACAATTTGTAGATATGGTGGAATCACGAAATTGCGTTCAAGTGTGTAGAGTACAGCGCATGTGAGGGGAAAATTCCGACATGTTGGAAAAGTCGTCATCTTCGATTCAAAATGGCGGCTCAAAAATTTGTAACCATGAAAATTGTAAGTTGTGCTCTTGGTAGGTAAGCCAGGTTTCGCTATGTTATTAAGGACGTAGTTCAGTTTAAGTGAAGAAACAAATCATTGGAGAAGTCGCCATCTTGAATTCAAAATTGCCATATTTTTGAATTGCCTTCATTTGGCCTCTTATGTGGTATATTGAGGAGAATAGAACAAGCAGAATTCAACGTAGTAAGTTAGCTCCGCGGTAAAGTGTCTGGTTTCTGAGTAGCAGGTCTGGGTTCGAATCCTCGCCGACCTTGTTTTATCTTGCGTTTTTTTTCTTATCACTTTGCTTTGTTTTATCAAAATAATTTATGTTGGCATTGCGTGAACAAAATATTTTCGTTATTACAGACATTGACGGAAAGGATATATTTATACGCTAACTGTTGAGATGGTCTCGAAACTAGGCAGTATGTTCGTGTAAAGTTTCGAGACGATACTGAAGTATTTAAAATCAAACATATGTAGCATTGGAAATGGAGCATCACCAGTGTCTCTATCGGAAGCAATGTTCGGGGGGGGGGAGTATTACCCCGGGGGCACTGCTGATAACATTCTATTTGTTATTGTATTATATACGTATTATTTTGATCTCGCCAGGGGCGCTCTGAGGAGGCGGTGTTCCCCAAAAAGAGTCTGAAAGAAACAATGGGCATCTTTTTCACGATATAGTGTCCATAGAAGACAACAATACATTTTGTCTCGCGACAACAGTGTCTACTTCAAACCGGAAACGATTGCAAAGTATCTCTCTCCCCTTTTATGTCCCTCGTTAAGATACCTGCGTATACCAAATTTGGAGAGAATACCACAAATAGAAAGTATAAAATATTAATTTTAAGGAAATACACACACATACAGGGACGTACGCAGGGGGTGGTTCCTGGGGGTCCGGACCACCCCCGAAATTCCAACTTTTGTGTAAATGTAGCCTAATTTTTGGGACAAGTTTAGGAATTTCAATATAAAATACACAGATATTGAGTTTGGACCCCTCCCGAAATAAATTCCTGCGTACGCCACTGCACACATACGCTCATACACACACACACAAATGGGCCCCTCTTGAAAATTGTCTCGTCGGCAGCGTACATATTTATAATATATAAGATACGTGGGAAAGTGCCCCTTTCGATTTAATAGTTTTAGTTGCGGGTCCGGTTGGAATGAAATGCCGTATATGATAGAGTCAAGCTTATTTTCAATCACCTATGCTATAAAAATAAACTTTCAAAGAAAGAAAAAGTGAGAGAAAAACTTGTTGGGAATCGAACCCAGGTCTTTTGCACAGTAGGCTTACGTCGTTCCCCTACACTACTCAATTCGTTAGATTTTGGATTTCCTACTTACTGCTCACATAGTACTGGTACGTAGCTGGCCCGCGTCCGTGGAATTATATACCTCTATAATCGGAAACACACTTAATTGTTTGCGTACTTCCACAAAACATACAAACACCAAATTTTGCATACTTGTTCGTCATGGGATGTGAGTAATGGGAAAATTCCGATATCACGAAAAAGGCGACATTTTCCATGTAAATGAAGTGTCGAAATTTTTCGTCGGTTTGAAATGCTGGTTTTTAGAGTAGTTCCGCACACCATAGAAACGTCATATTTTGTCAGGCAGTGAAGCTAGGAACATAGTTTATGATAGAAAAAAGAGCATTAAAATTCGTTTTCGTTTCGCGGCGCAAATCGAAAAAATGTGAAATTTGTAATGGCTGTATCTAGGAGGTAGAAATTTCGAGGTGATGTTTATTCTGATGCGTAGTTTGCGAATCCGCCCTTAAACTTGAAAAAAATAGTCATGTTCGGTGTAAGAAAGTGCTAGGAATATTATAAGGGGGCGTCTAATTCTACACAATTTGTAGATATGGTGGAATCACGAAATTGCGTTCAAGTGTGTAGAGTACAGCGCATGTGAGGGGAAAATTCCGACATGTTGGAAAAGTCGTCATCTTCGATTCAAAATGGCGGCTCAAAAATTTGTAACCATGAAAATTGTAAGTTGTGCTCTTGGTAGGTAAGCCAGGTTTCGCTATGTTATTAAGGACGTAGTTCAGTTTAAGTGAAGAAACAAATCATTGGAGAAGTCGCCATCTTGAATTCAAAATTGCCATATTTTTGAATTGCCTTCATTTGGCCTCTTATGTGGTATATTGAGGAGAATAGAACAAGCAGAATTCAACGTAGTAAGTTAGCTCCGCGGTAAAGTGTCTGGTTTCTGAGTAGCAGGTCTGGGTTCGAATCCTCGCCGACCTTGTTTTATCTTGCGTTTTTTTTCTTATCACTTTGCTTTGTTTTATCAAAATAATTTATGTTGGCATTGCGTGAACAAAATATTTTCGTTATTACAGACATTGACGGAAAGGATATATTTATACGCTAACTGTTGAGATGGTCTCGAAACTAGGCAGTATGTTCGTGTAAAGTTTCGAGACGATACTGAAGTATTTAAAATCAAACATATGTAGCATTGGAAATGGAGCATCACCAGTGTCTCTATCGGAAGCAATGTTCGGGGGGGGGGAGTATTACCCCGGGGGCACTGCTGATAACTTTCTATTTGTTATTGTATTATATACGTATTATTTTGATCTCGCCAGGGGCGCTCTGAGGAGGCGGTGTTCCCCAAAAAGAGTCTGAAAGAAACAATGGGCATCTTTTTCACGATATAGTGTCCATAGAAGACAACAATACATTTTGTCTCGCGACAACAGTGTCTACTTCAAACCGGAAACGATTGCAAAGTATCTCTCTCCCCTTTTATGTCCCTCGTTAAGATACCTGCGTATACCAAATTTGGAGAGAATACCACAAATAGAAAGTATAAAATATTAATTTTAAGGAAATACACACACATACAGGGACGTACGCAGGGGGTGGTTCCTGGGGTCCGGACCACCCCCGAAATTCCAACTTTTGTGTAAATGTAGCCTAATTTTTGGGACAAGTTTAGGAATTTCAATATAAAATACACAGATATTGAGTTTGGACCCCTCCCGAAATAAATTCCTGCGTACGCCACTGCACACATACGCTCATACACACACACAGAAATGGGCCCCTCTTGAAAATTGTCTCGTCGGCAGCGTACATATTTATAATATATAAGATACGTGGGAAAGTGCCCCTTTCGATTTAATAGTTTTAGTTGCGGGTCCGGTTGGAATGAAATGCCGTATATGATAGAGTCAAGCTTATTTTCAATCACCTATGCTATAAAAATAAACTTTCAAAGAAAGAAAAAGTGAGAGAAAAACTTGTTGGGAATCGAACCCAGGTCTTTTGCACAGTAGGCTTACGTCGTTCCCCTACACTACTCAATTCGTTACATTTTGGATTTCCTACTTACTGCTCACATAGTACTGGTACGTAGCTGGCCCGCGTCCGTGGAATTATATACCTCTATAATCGGAAACACACTTAATTGTTTGCGTACTTCCACAAAACATACAAACACCAAATTTTGCATACTTGTTCGTCATGGGATGTGAGTAATGGGAAAATTCCGATATCACGAAAAAGGCGACATTTTCCATGTAAATGAAGTGTCGAAATTTTTCGTCGGTTTGAAATGCTGGTTTTTAGAGTAGTTCCGCACACCATAGAAACGTCATATTTTGTCAGGCTGTGAAGCTAGGAACATAGTTTATGATAGAAAAAAGAGCATTAAAATTCGTTTTCGTTTCGCGGCGCAAATCGAAAAAATGTGAAATTTGTAATGGCTGTATCTAGGAGGTAGAAATTTCGAGGTGATGTTTATTCTGATGCGTAGTTTGCGAATCCGCCCTTAAACTTGAAAAAAATAGTCATGTTCGGTGTAAGAAAGTGCTAGGAATATTATAAGGGGGCGTCTAATTCTACACAATTTGTAGATATGGTGGAATCACGAAATTGCGTTCAAGTGTGTAGAGTACAGCGCATGTGAGGGGAAAATTCCGACATGTTGGAAAAGTCGTCATCTTCGATTCAAAATGGCGGCTCAAAAATTTGTAACCATGAAAATTGTAAGTTGTGCTCTTGGTAGGTAAGCCAGGTTTCGCTATGTTATTAAGGACGTAGTTCAGTTTAAGTGAAGAAACAAATCATTGGAGAAGTCGCCATCTTGAATTCAAAATTGCCATATTTTTGAATTGCCTTCATTTGGCCTCTTATGTGGTATATTGAGGAGAATAGAACAAGCAGAATTCAACGTAGTAAGTTAACTCCGCGGTAAAGTGTCTGGTTTCTGAGTAGCAGGTCTGGGTTCGAATCCTCGCCGACCTTGTTTTATCTTGCGTTTTTTTTCTTATCACTCTGCTTTGTTTTATCAAAATAATTTATGTTGGCATTGCGTGAACAAAATATTTTCGTTATTACAGACATTGACGGAAAGGATATATTTATACGCTAACTGTTGAGATGGTCTCGAAACTAGGCAGTATGTTCGTGTAAAGTTTCGAGACGATACTGAAGTATTTAAAATCAAACATATGTAGCATTGGAAATGGAGCATCACCAGTGTCTCTATCGGAAGCAATGTTCGGGGGGGGGGGAGTATTACCCCGGGGGCACTGCTGATAACATTCTATTTGTTATTGTATTATATACGTATTATTTTGATCTCGCCAGGGGCGCTCTGAGGAGGCGGTGTTCCCCAAAAAGAGTCTGAAAGAAACAATGGGCATCTTTTTCACGATATAGTGTCCATAGAAGACAACAATACATTTTGTCTCGCGACAACAGTGTCTACTTCAAACCGGAAACGATTGCAAAGTATCTCTCTCCCCTTTTATGTCCCTCGTTAAGATACCTGCGTATACCAAATTTGGAGAGAATACCACAAATAGAAAGTATAAAATATTAATTTTAAGGAAATACACACACATACAGGGACGTACGCAGGGGGTGGTTCCTGGGGGTCCGGACCACCCCCGAAATTCCAACTTTTGTGTAAATGTAGCCTAATTTTTGGGACAAGTTTAGGAATTTCAATATAAAATACACAGATATTGAGTTTGGACCCCTCCCGAAATAAATTCCTGCGTACGCCACTGCACACATACGCTCATACACACACACACAAATGGGCCCCTCTTGAAAATTGTCTCGTCGGCAGCGTACATATTTATAATATATTATAAGATACGTGGGAAAGTGCCCCTTTCGATTTAATAGTTTTAGTTGCTGGTCCGGTTGGAATGAAATGCCGTATATGATAGAGTCAAGCTTATTTTCAATCACCTATGCTATAAAAATAAACTTTCAAAGAAAGAAAAAGTGAGAGAAAAACTTGTTGGGAATCGAACCCAGGTCTTTTGCACAGTAGGCTTACGTCGTTCCCCTACACTACTCAATTCGTTAGATTTTGGATTTCCTACTTACTGCTCACATAGTACTGGTACGTAGCTGGCCCGCGTCCGTGGAATTATATACCTCTATAATCGGAAACACACTTAATTGTTTGCGTACTTCCACAAAACATACAAACACCAAATTTTGCATACTTGTTCGTCATGGGATGTGAGTAATGGGAAAATTCCGATATCACGAAAAAGGCGACATTTTCCATGTAAATGAAGTGTCGAAATTTTTCGTCGGTTTGAAATGCTGGTTTTTAGAGTAGTTCCGCACACCATAGAAACGTCATATTTTGTCAGGCAGTGAAGCTAGGAACATAGTTTATGATAGAAAAAAGAGCATTAAAATTCGTTTTCGTTTCGCGGCGCAAATCGAAAAAATGTGAAATTTGTAATGGCTGTATCTAGGAGGTAGAAATTTCGAGGTGATGTTTATTCTGATGCGTAGTTTGCGAATCCGCCCTTAAACTTGAAAAAAATAGTCATGTTCGGTGTAAGAAAGTGCTAGGAATATTATAAGGGGGCGTCTAATTCTACACAATTTGTAGATATGGTGGAATCACGAAATTGCGTTCAAGTGTGTAGAGTACAGCGCATGTGAGGGGAAAATTCCGACATGTTGGAAAAGTCGTCATCTTCGATTCAAAATGGCGGCTCAAAAATTTGTAACCATGAAAATTGTAAGTTGTGCTCTTGGTAGGTAAGCCAGGTTTCGCTATGTTATTAAGGACGTAGTTCAGTTTAAGTGAAGAAACAAATCATTGGAGAAGTCGCCATCTTGAATTCAAAATTGCCATATTTTTGAATTGCCTTCATTTGGCCTCTTATGTGGTATATTGAGGAGAATAGAACAAGCAGAATTCAACGTAGTAAGTTAGCTCCGCGATAAAGTGTCTGGTTTCTGAGTAGCAGGTCTGGGTTCGAATCCTCGCCGACCTTGTTTTATCTTGCGTTTTTTTTCTTATCACTTTGCTTTGTTTTATCAAAATAATTTATGTTGGCATTGCGTGAACAAAATATTTTCGTTATTACAGACATTGACGGAAAGGATATATTTATACGCTAACTGTTGAGATGGTCTCGAAACTAGGCAGTATGTTCGTGTAAAGTTTCGAGACGATACTGAAGTATTTAAAATCAAACATATGTAGCATTGGAAATGGAGCATCACCAGTGTCTCTATCGGAAGCAATGTTCGGGGGGGGGGAGTATTACCCCGGGGGCACTGCTGATAACATTCTATTTGTTATTGTATTATATACGTATTATTTTGATCTCGCCAGGGGCGCTCTGAGGAGGCGGTGTTCCCCAAAAAGAGTCTGAAAGAAACAATGGGCATCTTTTTCACGATATAGTGTCCATAGAAGACAACAATACATTTTGTCTCGCGACAACAGTGTCTACTTCAAACCGGAAACGATTGCAAAGTATCTCTCTCCCCTTTTATGTCCCTCGTTAAGATACCTGCGTATACCAAATTTGGAGAGAATACCACAAATAGAAAGTATAAAATATTAATTTTAAGGAAATACACACACATACAGGGACGTACGCAGGGGGTGGTTCCTGGGGGTCCGGACCACCCCCGAAATTCCAACTTTTGTGTAAATGTAGCCTAATTTTTGGGACAAGTTTAGGAATTTCAATATAAAATACACAGATATTGAGTTTGGACCCCTCCCGAAATAAATTCCTGCGTACGCCACTGCACACATACGCTCATACACACACACACAAATGGGCCCCTCTTGAAAATTGTCTCGTCGGCAGCGTACATATTTATAATATATAAGATACGTGGGAAAGTGCCCCTTTCGATTTAATAGTTTTAGTTGCGGGTCCGGTTGGAATGAAATGCCGTATATGATAGAGTCAAGCTTATTTTCAATCACCTATGCTATAAAAATAAACTTTCAAAGAAAGAAAAAGTGAGAGAAAAACTTGTTGGGAATCGAACCCAGGTCTTTTGCACAGTAGGCTTACGTCGTTCCCCTACACTACTCAATTCGTTAGATTTTGGATTTCCTACTTACTGCTCACATAGTACTGGTACGTAGCTGGCCCGCGTCCGTGGAATTATATACCTCTATAATCGGAAACACACTTAATTGTTTGCGTACTTCCACAAAACATACAAACACCAAATTTTGCATACTTGTTCGTCATGGGATGTGAGTAATGGGAAAATTCCGATATCACGAAAAAGGCGACATTTTCCATGTAAATGAAGTGTCGAAATTTTTCGTCGGTTTGAAATGCTGGTTTTTAGAGTAGTTCCGCACACCATAGAAACGTCATATTTTGTCAGGCAGTGAAGCTAGGAACATAGTTTATGATAGAAAAAAGAGCATTAAAATTCGTTTTCGTTTCGCGGCGCAAATCGAAAAAATGTGAAATTTGTAATGGCTGTATCTAGGAGGTAGAAATTTCGAGGTGATGTTTATTCTGATGCGTAGTTTGCGAATCCGCCCTTAAACTTGAAAAAAATAGTCATGTTCGGTGTAAGAAAGTGCTAGGAATATTATAAGGGGGCGTCTAATTCTACACAATTTGTAGATATGGTGGAATCACGAAATTGCGTTCAAGTGTGTAGAGTACAGCGCATGTGAGGGGAAAATTCCGACATGTTGGAAAAGTCGTCATCTTCGATTCAAAATGGCGGCTCAAAAATTTGTAACCATGAAAATTGTAAGTTGTGCTCTTGGTAGGTAAGCCAGGTTTCGCTATGTTATTAAGGACGTAGTTCAGTTTAAGTGAAGAAACAAATCATTGGAGAAGTCGCCATCTTGAATTCAAAATTGCCATATTTTTGAATTGCCTTCATTTGGCCTCTTATGTGGTATATTGAGGAGAATAGAACAAGCAGAATTCAACGTAGTAAGTTAGCTCCGCGGTAAAGTGTCTGGTTTCTGAGTAGCAGGTCTGGGTTCGAATCCTCGCCGACCTTGTTTTATCTTGCGTTTTTTTTCTTATCACTTTGCTTTGTTTTATCAAAATAATTTATGTTGGCATTGCGTGAACAAAATATTTTCGTTATTACAGACATTGACGGAAAGGATATATTTATACGCTAACTGTTGAGATGGTCTCGAAACTAGGCAGTATGTTCGTGTAAAGTTTCGAGACGATACTGAAGTATTTAAAATCAAACATATGTAGCATTGGAAATGGAGCATCACCAGTGTCTCTATCGGAAGCAATGTTCGGGGGGGGGAGTATTACCCCGGGGGCACTGCTGATAACATTCTATTTGTTATTGTATTATATACGTATTATTTTGATCTCGCCAGGGGCGCTCTGAGGAGGCGGTGTTCCCCAAAAAGAGTCTGAAAGAAACAATGGGCATCTTTTTCACGATATAGTGTCCATAGAAGACAACAATACATTTTGTCTCGCGACAACAGTGTCTACTTCAAACCGGAAACGATTGCAAAGTATCTCTCTCCCCTTTTATGTCCCTCGTTAAGATACCTGCGTATACCAAATTTGGAGAGAATACCACAAATAGAAAGTATAAAATATTAATTTTAAGGAAATACACACACATACAGGGACGTACGCAGGGGGTGGTTCCTGGGGTCCGGACCACCCCCGAAATTCCAACTTTTGTGTAAATGTAGCCTAATTTTTGGGACAAGTTTAGGAATTTCAATATAAAATACACAGATATTGAGTTTGGACCCCTCCCGAAATAAATTCCTGCGTACGCCACTGCACACATACGCTCATACACACACACACAAATGGGCCCCTCTTGAAAATTGTCTCGTCGGCAGCGTACATATTTATAATATATAAGATACGTGGGAAAGTGCCCCTTTCGATTTAATAGTTTTAGTTGCGGGTCCGGTTGGAATGAAATGCCGTATATGATAGAGTCAAGCTTATTTTCAATCACCTATGCTATAAAAATAAACTTTCAAAGAAAGAAAAAGTGAGAGAAAAACTTGTTGGGAATCGAACCCAGGTCTTTTGCACAGTAGGCTTACGTCGTTCCCCTACACTACTCAATTCGTTACATTTTGGATTTCCTACTTACTGCTCACATAGTACTGGTACGTAGCTGGCCCGCGTCCGTGGAATTATATACCTCTATAATCGGAAACACACTTAATTGTTTGCGTACTTCCACAAAACATACAAACACCAAATTTTGCATACTTGTTCGTCATGGGATGTGAGTAATGGGAAAATTCCGATATCACGAAAAAGGCGACATTTTCCATGTAAATGAAGTGTCGAAATTTTTCGTCGGTTTGAAATGCTGGTTTTTAGAGTAGTTCCGCACACCATAGAAACGTCATATTTTGTCAGGCAGTGAAGCTAGGAACATAGTTTATGATAGAAAAAAGAGCATTAAAATTCGTTTTCGTTTCGCGGCGCAAATCGAAAAAATGTGAAATTTGTAATGGCTGTATCTAGGAGGTAGAAATTTCGAGGTGATGTTTATTCTGATGCGTAGTTTGCGAATCCGCCCTTAAACTTGAAAAAAATAGTCATGTTCGGTGTAAGAAAGTGCTAGGAATATTATAAGGGGGCGTCTAATTCTACACAATTTGTAGATATGGTGGAATCACGAAATTGCGTTCAAGTGTGTAGAGTACAGCGCATGTGAGGGGAAAATTCCGACATGTTGGAAAAGTCGTCATCTTCGATTCAAAATGGCGGCTCAAAAATTTGTAACCATGAAAATTGTAAGTTGTGCTCTTGGTAGGTAAGCCAGGTTTCGCTATGTTATTAAGGACGTAGTTCAGTTTAAGTGAAGAAACAAATCATTGGAGAAGTCGCCATCTTGAATTCAAAATTGCCATATTTTTGAATTGCCTTCATTTGGCCTCTTATGTGGTATATTGAGGAGAATAGAACAAGCAGAATTCAACGTAGTAAGTTAGCTCCGCGGTAAAGTGTCTGGTTTCTGAGTAGCAGGTCTGGGTTCGAATCCTCGCCGACCTTGTTTTATCTTGCGTTTTTTTTCTTATCACTTTGCTTTGTTTTATCAAAATAATTTATGTTGGCATTGCGTGAACAAAATATTTTCGTTATTACAGACATTGACGGAAAGGATATATTTATACGCTAACTGTTGAGATGGTCTCGAAACTAGGCAGTATGTTCGTGTAAAGTTTCGAGACGATACTGAAGTATTTAAAATCAAACATATGTAGCATTGGAAATGGAGCATCACCAGTGTCTCTATCGGAAGCAATGTTCGGGGGGGGGGGGAGTATTACCCCGGGGGCACTGCTGATAACATTCTATTTGTTATTGTATTATATACGTATTATTTTGATCTCGCCAGGGGCGCTCTGAGGAGGCGGTGTTCCCCAAAAAGAGTCTGAAAGAAACAATGGGCATCTTTTTCACGATATAGTGTCCATAGAAGACAACAATACATTTTGTCTCGCGACAACAGTGTCTACTTCAAACCGGAAACGATTGCAAAGTATCTCTCTCCCCTTTTATGTCCCTCGTTAAGATACCTGCGTATACCAAATTTGGAGAGAATACCACAAATAGAAAGTATAAAATATTAATTTTAAGGAAATACACACACATACAGGGACGTACGCAGGGGGTGGTTCCTGGGGGTCCGGACCACCCCCGAAATTCCAACTTTTGTGTAAATGTAGCCTAATTTTTGGGACAAGTTTAGGAATTTCAATATAAAATACACAGATGTTGAGTTTGGACCCCTCCCGAAATAAATTCCTGCGTACGCCACTGCACACATACGCTCATACACACACACACAAATGGGCCCCTCTTGAAAATTGTCTCGTCGGCAGCGTACATATTTATAATATATAAGATACGTGGGAAAGTGCCCCTTTCGATTTAATAGTTTTAGTTGCGGGTCCGGTTGGAATGAAATGCCGTATATGATAGAGTCAAGCTTATTTTCAATCACCTATGCTATAAAAATAAACTTTCAAAGAAAGAAAAAGTGAGAGAAAAACTTGTTGGGAATCGAACCCAGGTCTTTTGCACAGTAGGCTTACGTCGTTCCCCTACACTACTCAATTCGTTAGATTTTGGATTTCCTACTTACTGCTCACATAGTACTGGTACGTAGCTGGCCCGCGTCCGTGGAATTATATACCTCTATAATCGGAAACACACTTAATTGTTTGCGTACTTCCACAAAACATACAAACACCAAATTTTGCATACTTGTTCGTCATGGGATGTGAGTAATGGGAAAATTCCGATATCACGAAAAAGGCGACATTTTCCATGTAAATGAAGTGTCGAAATTTTTCGTCGGTTTGAAATGCTGGTTTTTAGAGTAGTTCCGCACACCATAGAAACGTCATATTTTGTCAGGCAGTGAAGCTAGGAACATAGTTTATGATAGAAAAAAGAGCATTAAAATTCGTTTTCGTTTCGCGGCGCAAATCGAAAAAATGTGAAATTTGTAATGGCTGTATCTAGGAGGTAGAAATTTCGAGGTGATGTTTATTCTGATGCGTAGTTTGCGAATCCGCCCTTAAACTTGAAAAAAATAGTCATGTTCGGTGTAAGAAAGTGCTAGGAATATTATAAGGGGGCGTCTAATTCTACACAATTTGTAGATATGGTGGAATCACGAAATTGCGTTCAAGTGTGTAGAGTACAGCGCATGTGAGGGGAAAATTCCGACATGTTGGAAAAGTCGTCATCTTCGATTCAAAATGGCGGCTCAAAAATTTGTAACCATGAAAATTGTAAGTTGTGCTCTTGGTAGGTAAGCCAGGTTTCGCTATGTTATTAAGGACGTAGTTCAGTTTAAGTGAAGAAACAAATCATTGGAGAAGTCGCCATCTTGAATTCAAAATTGCCATATTTTTGAATTGCCTTCATTTGGCCTCTTATGTGGTATATTGAGGAGAATAGAACAAGCAGAATTCAACGTAGTAAGTTAGCTCCGCGGTAAAGTGTCTGGTTTCTGAGTAGCAGGTCTGGGTTCGAATCCTCGCCGACCTTGTTTTATCTTGCGTTTTTTTTCTTATCACTTTGCTTTGTTTTATCAAAATAATTTATGTTGGCATTGCGTGAACAAAATATTTTCGTTATTACAGACATTGACGGAAAGGATATATTTATACGCTAACTGTTGAGATGGTCTCGAAACTAGGCAGTATGTTCGTGTAAAGTTTCGAGACGATACTGAAGTATTTAAAATCAAACATATGTAGCATTGGAAATGGAGCATCACCAGTGTCTCTATCGGAAGCAATGTTCGGGGGGGGGGGGGGGAGTATTACCCCGGGGGCACTGCTGATAACATTCTATTTGTTATTGTATTATATACGTATTATTTTGATCTCGCCAGGGGCGCTCTGAGGAGGCGGTGTTCCCCAAAAAGAGTCTGAAAGAAACAATGGGCATCTTTTTCACGATATAGTGTCCATAGAAGACAACAATACATTTTGTCTCGCGACAACAGTGTCTACTTCAAACCGGAAACGATTGCAAAGTATCTCTCTCCCCTTTTATGTCCCTCGTTAAGATACCTGCGTATACCAAATTTGGAGAGAATACCACAAATAGAAAGTATAAAATATTAATTTTAAGGAAATACACACACATACAGGGACTACGCAGGGGGTGGTTCCTGGGGGTCCGGACCACCCCCGAAATTCCAACTTTTGTGTAAATGTAGCCTAATTTTTGGGACAAGTTTAGGAATTTCAATATAAAATACACAGATATTGAGTTTGGACCCCTCCCGAAATAAATTCCTGCGTACGCCACTGCACACATACGCTCATACACACACACACAAATGGGCCCCTCTTGAAAATTGTCTCGTCGGCAGCGTACATATTTATAATATATAAGATACGTGGGAAAGTGCCCCTTTCGATTTAATAGTTTTAGTTGCGGGTCCGGTTGGAATGAAATGCCGTATATGATAGAGTCAAGCTTATTTTCAATCACCTATGCTATAAAAATAAACTTTCAAAGAAAGAAAAAGTGAGAGAAAAACTTGTTGGGAATCGAACCCAGGTCTTTTGCACAGTAGGCTTACGTCGTTCCCCTACACTACTCAATTCGTTACATTTTGGATTTCCTACTTACTGCTCACATAGTACTGGTACGTAGCTGGCCCGCGTCCGTGGAATTATATACCTCTATAATCGGAAACACACTTAATTGTTTGCGTACTTCCACAAAACATACAAACACCAAATTTTGCATACTTGTTCGTCATGGGATGTGAGTAATGGGAAAATTCCGATATCACGAAAAAGGCGACATTTTCCATGTAAATGAAGTGTCGAAATTTTTCGTCGGTTTGAAATGCTGGTTTTTAGAGTAGTTCCGCACACCATAGAAACGTCATATTTTGTCAGGCAGTGAAGCTAGGAACATAGTTTATGATAGAAAAAAGAGCATTAAAATTCGTTTTCGTTTCGCGGCGCAAATCGAAAAAATGTGAAATTTGTAATGGCTGTATCTAGGAGGTAGAAATTTCGAGGTGATGTTTATTCTGATGCGTAGTTTGCGAATCCGCCCTTAAACTTGAAAAAAATAGTCATGTTCGGTGTAAGAAAGTGCTAGGAATATTATAAGGGGGCGTCTAATTCTACACAATTTGTAGATATGGTGGAATCACGAAATTGCGTTCAAGTGTGTAGAGTACAGCGCATGTGAGGGGAAAATTCCGACATGTTGGAAAAGTCGTCATCTTCGATTCAAAATGGCGGCTCAAAAATTTGTAACCATGAAAATTGTAAGTTGTGCTCTTGGTAGGTAAGCCAGGTTTCGCTATGTTATTAAGGACGTAGTTCAGTTTAAGTGAAGAAACAAATCATTGGAGAAGTCGCCATCTTGAATTCAAAATTGCCATATTTTTGAATTGCCTTCATTTGGCCTCTTATGTGGTATATTGAGGAGAATAGAACAAGCAGAATTCAACGTAGTAAGTTAGCTCCGCGGTAAAGTGTCTGGTTTCTGAGTAGCAGGTCTGGGTTCGAATCCTCGCCGACCTTGTTTTATCTTGCGTTTTTTTTCTTATCACTTTGCTTTGTTTTATCAAAATAATTTATGTTGGCATTGCGTGAACAAAATATTTTCGTTATTACAGACATTGACGGAAAGGATATATTTATACGCTAACTGTTGAGATGGTCTCGAAACTAGGCAGTATGTTCGTGTAAAGTTTCGAGACGATACTGAAGTATTTAAAATCAAACATATGTAGCATTGGAAATGGAGCATCACCAGTGTCTCTATCGGAAGCAATGTTCGGGGGGGGGGGAGAATTACCCCGGGGGCACTGCTGATAACATTCTATTTGTTATTGTATTATATACGTATTATTTTGATCTCGCCAGGGGCGCTCTGAGGAGGCGGTGTTCCCCAAAAAGAGTCTGAAAGAAACAATGGGCATCTTTTTCACGATATAGTGTCCATAGAAGACAACAATACATTTTGTCTCGCGACAACAGTGTCTACTTCAAACCGGAAACGATTGCAAAGTATCTCTCTCCCCTTTTATGTCCCTCGTTAAGATACCTGCGTATACCAAATTTGGAGAGAATACCACAAATAGAAAGTATAAAATATTAATTTTAAGGAAATACACACACATACAGGGACGTACGCAGGGGGTGGTTCCTGGGGTCCGGACCACCCCCGAAATTCCAACTTTTGTGTAAATGTAGCCTAATTTTTGGGACAAGTTTAGGAATTTCAATATAAAATACACAGATATTGAGTTTGGACCCCTCCCGAAATAAATTCCTGCGTACGCCACTGCACACATACGCTCATACACACACACACAAATGGGCCCCTCTTGAAAATTGTCTCGTCGGCAGCGTACATATTTATAATATATAAGATACGTGGGAAAGTGCCCCTTTCGATTTAATAGTTTTAGTTGCGGGTCCGGTTGGAATGAAATGCCGTATATGATAGAGTCAAGCTTATTTTCAATCACCTATGCTATAAAAATAAACTTTCAAAGAAAGAAAAAGTGAGAGAAAAACTTGTTGGGAATCGAACCCAGGTCTTTTGCACAGTAGGCTTACGTCGTTCCCCTACACTACTCAATTCGTTACATTTTGGATTTCCTACTTACTGCTCACATAGTACTGGTACGTAGCTGGCCCGCGTCCGTGGAATTATATACCTCTATAATCGGAAACACACTTAATTGTTTGCGTACTTCCACAAAACATACAAACACCAAATTTTGCATACTTGTTCGTCATGGGATGTGAGTAATGGGAAAATTCCGATATCACGAAAAAGGCGACATTTTCCATGTAAATGAAGTGTCGAAATTTTTCGTCGGTTTGAAATGCTGGTTTTTAGAGTAGTTCCGCACACCATAGAAACGTCATATTTTGTCAGGCAGTGAAGCTAGGAACATAGTTTATGATAGAAAAAAGAGCATTAAAATTCGTTTTCGTTTCGCGGCGCAAATCGAAAAAATGTGAAATTTGTAATGGCTGTATCTAGGAGGTAGAAATTTCGAGGTGATGTTTATTCTGATGCGTAGTTTGCGAATCCGCCCTTAAACTTGAAAAAAATAGTCATGTTCGGTGTAAGAAAGTGCTAGGAATATTATAAGGGGGCGTCTAATTCTACACAATTTGTAGATATGGTGGAATCACGAAATTGCGTTCAAGTGTGTAGAGTACAGCGCATGTGAGGGGAAAATTCCGACATGTTGGAAAAGTCGTCATCTTCGATTCAAAATGGCGGCTCAAAAATTTGTAACCATGAAAATTGTAAGTTGTGCTCTTGGTAGGTAAGCCAGGTTTCGCTATGTTATTAAGGACGTAGTTCAGTTTAAGTGAAGAAACAAATCATTGGAGAAGTCGCCATCTTGAATTCAAAATTGCCATATTTTTGAATTGCCTTCATTTGGCCTCTTATGTGGTATATTGAGGAGAATAGAACAAGCAGAATTCAACGTAGTAAGTTAGCTCCGCGGTAAAGTGTCTGGTTTCTGAGTAGCAGGTCTGGGTTCGAATCCTCGCCGACCTTGTTTTATCTTGCGTTTTTTTTCTTATCACTTTGCTTTGTTTTATCAAAATAATTTATGTTGGCATTGCGTGAACAAAATATTTTCGTTATTACAGACATTGACGGAAAGGATATATTTATACGCTAACTGTTGAGATGGTCTCGAAACTAGGCAGTATGTTCGTGTAAAGTTTCGAGACGATACTGAAGTATTTAAAATCAAACATATGTAGCATTGGAAATGGAGCATCACCAGTGTCTCTATCGGAAGCAATGTTCGGGGGGGGGGGGAGTATTACCCCGGGGGCACTGCTGATAACATTCTATTTGTTATTGTATTATATACGTATTATTTTGATCTCGCCAGGGGCGCTCTGAGGAGGCGGTGTTCCCCAAAAAGAGTCTGAAAGAAACAATGGGCATCTTTTTCACGATATAGTGTCCATAGAAGACAACAATACATTTTGTCTCGCGACAACAGTGTCTACTTCAAACCGGAAACGATTGCAAAGTATCTCTCTCCCCTTTTATGTCCCTCGTTAAGATACCTGCGTATACCAAATTTGGAGAGAATACCACAAATAGAAAGTATAAAATATTAATTTTAAGGAAATACACACACATACAGGGACGTACGCAGGGGGTGGTTCCTGGGGGTCCGGACCACCCCCGAAATTCCAACTTTTGTGTAAATGTAGCCTAATTTTTGGGACAAGTTTAGGAATTTCAATATAAAATACACAGATATTGAGTTTGGACCCCTCCCGAAATAAATTCCTGCGTACGCCACTGCACACATACGCTCATACACACACACACAAATGGGCCCCTCTTGAAAATTGTCTCGTCGGCAGCGTACATATTTATAATATATAAGATACGTGGGAAAGTGCCCCTTTCGATTTAATAGTTTTAGTTGCTGGTCCGGTTGGAATGAAATGCCGTATATGATAGAGTCAAGCTTATTTTCAATCACCTATGCTATAAAAATAAACTTTCAAAGAAAGAAAAAGTGAGAGAAAAACTTGTTGGGAATCGAACCCAGGTCTTTTGCACAGTAGGCTTACGTCGTTCCCCTACACTACTCAATTCGTTAGATTTTGGATTTCCTACTTACTGCTCACATAGTACTGGTACGTAGCTGGCCCGCGTCCGTGGAATTATATACCTCTATAATCGGAAACACACTTAATTGTTTGCGTACTTCCACAAAACATACAAACATCAAATTTTGCATACTTGTTCGTCATGGGATGTGAGTAATGGGAAAATTCCGATATCACGAAAAAGGCGACATTTTCCATGTAAATGAAGTGTCGAAATTTTTCGTCGGTTTGAAATGCTGGTTTTTAGAGTAGTTCCGCACACCATAGAAACGTCATATTTTGTCAGGCAGTGAAGCTAGGAACATAGTTTATGATAGAAAAAAGAGCATTAAAATTCGTTTTCGTTTCGCGGCGCAAATCGAAAAAATGTGAAATTTGTAATGGCTGTATCTAGGAGGTAGAAATTTCGAGGTGATGTTTATTCTGATGCGTAGTTTGCGAATCCGCCCTTAAACTTGAAAAAAATAGTCATGTTCGGTGTAAGAAAGTGCTAGGAATATTATAAGGGGGCGTCTAATTCTACACAATTTGTAGATATGGTGGAATCACGAAATTGCGTTCAAGTGTGTAGAGTACAGCGCATGTGAGGGGAAAATTCCGACATGTTGGAAAAGTCGTCATCTTCGATTCAAAATGGCGGCTCAAAAATTTGTAACCATGAAAATTGTAAGTTGTGCTCTTGGTAGGTAAGCCAGGTTTCGCTATGTTATTAAGGACGTAGTTCAGTTTAAGTGAAGAAACAAATCATTGGAGAAGTCGCCATCTTGAATTCAAAATTGCCATATTTTTGAATTGCCTTCATTTGGCCTCTTATGTGGTATATTGAGGAGAATAGAACAAGCAGAATTCAACGTAGTAAGTTAGCTCCGCGGTAAAGTGTCTGGTTTCTGAGTAGCAGGTCTGGGTTCGAATCCTCGCCGACCTTGTTTTATCTTGCGTTTTTTTTCTTATCACTTTGCTTTGTTTTATCAAAATAATTTATGTTGGCATTGCGTGAACAAAATATTTTCGTTATTACAGACATTGACGGAAAGGATATATTTATACGCTAACTGTTGAGATGGTCTCGAAACTAGGCAGTATGTTCGTGTAAAGTTTCGAGACGATACTGAAGTATTTAAAATCAAACATATGTAGCATTGGAAATGGAGCATCACCAGTGTCTCTATCGGAAGCAATGTTCGGGGGGGGGGGGAGAATTACCCCGGGGGCACTGCTGATAACATTCTATTTGTTATTGTATTATATACGTATTATTTTGATCTCGCCAGGGGCGCTCTGAGGAGGCGGTGTTCCCCAAAAAGAGTCTGAAAGAAACAATGGGCATCTTTTTCACGATATAGTGTCCATAGAAGACAACAATACATTTTGTCTCGCGACAACAGTGTCTACTTCAAACCGGAAACGATTGCAAAGTATCTCTCTCCCCTTTTATGTCCCTCGTTAAGATACCTGCGTATACCAAATTTGGAGAGAATACCACAAATAGAAAGCATAAAATATTAATTTTAAGGAAATACACACACATACAGGGACTACGCAGGGGGTGGTTCCTGGGGGTCCGGACCACCCCCGAAATTCCAACTTTTGTGTAAATGTAGCCTAATTTTTGGGACAAGTTTAGGAATTTCAATATAAAATACACAGATATTGAGTTTGGACCCCTCCCGAAATAAATTCCTGCGTACGCCACTGCACACATACGCTCATACACACACACACAAATGGGCCCCTCTTGAAAATTGTCTCGTCGGCAGCGTACATATTTATAATATATAAGATACGTGGGAAAGTGCCCCTTTCGATTTAATAGTTTTAGTTGCGGGTCCGGTTGGAATGAAATGCCGTATATGATAGAGTCAAGCTTATTTTCAATCACCTATGCTATAAAAATAAACTTTCAAAGAAAGAAAAAGTGAGAGAAAAACTTGTTGGGAATCGAACCCAGGTCTTTTGCACAGTAGGCTTACGTCGTTCCCCTACACTACTCAATTCGTTAGATTTTGGATTTCCTACTTACTGCTCACATAGTACTGGTACGTAGCTGGCCCGCGTCCGTGGAATTATATACCTCTATAATCGGAAACACACTTAATTGTTTGCGTACTTCCACAAAACATACAAACACCAAATTTTGCATACTTGTTCGTCATGGGATGTGAGTAATGGGAAAATTCCGATATCACGAAAAAGGCGACATTTTCCATGTAAATGAAGTGTCGAAATTTTTCGTCGGTTTGAAATGCTGGTTTTTAGAGTAGTTCCGCACACCATAGAAACGTCATATTTTGTCAGGCAGTGAAGCTAGGAACATAGTTTATGATAGAAAAAAGAGCATTAAAATTCGTTTTCGTTTCGCGGCGCAAATCGAAAAAATGTGAAATTTGTAATGGCTGTATCTAGGAGGTAGAAATTTCGAGGTGATGTTTATTCTGATGCGTAGTTTGCGAATCCGCCCTTAAACTTGAAAAAAATAGTCATGTTCGGTGTAAGAAAGTGCTAGGAATATTATAAGGGGGCGTCTAATTCTACACAATTTGTAGATATGGTGGAATCACGAAATTGCGTTCAAGTGTGTAGAGTACAGCGCATGTGAGGGGAAAATTCCGACATGTTGGAAAAGTCGTCATCTTCGATTCAAAATGGCGGCTCAAAAATTTGTAACCATGAAAATTGTAAGTTGTGCTCTTGGTAGGTAAGCCAGGTTTCGCTATGTTATTAAGGACGTAGTTCAGTTTAAGTGAAGAAACAAATCATTGGAGAAGTCGCCATCTTGAATTCAAAATTGCCATATTTTTGAATTGCCTTCATTTGGCCTCTTATGTGGTATATTGAGGAGAATAGAACAAGCAGAATTCAACGTAGTAAGTTAGCTCCGCGGTAAAGTGTCTGGTTTCTGAGTAGCAGGTCTGGGTTCGAATCCTCGCCGACCTTGTTTTATCTTGCGTTTTTTTTCTTATCACTTTGCTTTGTTTTATCAAAATAATTTATGTTGGCATTGCGTGAACAAAATATTTTCGTTATTACAGACATTGACGGAAAGGATATATTTATACGCTAACTGTTGAGATGGTCTCGAAACTAGGCAGTATGTTCGTGTAAAGTTTCGAGACGATACTGAAGTATTTAAAATCAAACATATGTAGCATTGGAAATGGAGCATCACCAGTGTCTCTATCGGAAGCAATATTCGGGGGGGGGGGGGAGTATTACCCCGGGGGCACTGCTGATAACATTCTATTTGTTATTGTATTATATACGTATTATTTTGATCTCGCCAGGGGCGCTCTGAGGAGGCGGTGTTCCCCAAAAAGAGTCTGAAAGAAACAATGGGCATCTTTTTCACGATATAGTGTCCATAGAAGACAACAATACATTTTGTCTCGCGACAACAGTGTCTACTTCAAACCGGAAACGATTGCAAAGTATCTCTCTCCCCTTTTATGTCCCTCGTTAAGATACCTGCGTATACCAAATTTGGAGAGAATACCACAAATAGAAAGTATAAAATATTAATTTTAAGGAAATACACACACATACAGGGACTACGCAGGGGGTGGTTCCTGGGGGTCCGGACCACCCCCGAAATTCCAACTTTTGTGTAAATGTAGCCTAATTTTTGGGACAAGTTTAGGAATTTCAATATAAAATACACAGATATTGAGTTTGGACCCCTCCCGAAATAAATTCCTGCGTACGCCACTGCACACATACGCTCATACACACACACACAAATGGGCCCCTCTTGAAAATTGTCTCGTCGGCAGCGTACATATTTATAATATATAAGATACGTGGGAAAGTGCCCCTTTCGATTTAATAGTTTTAGTTGCGGGTCCGGTTGGAATGAAATGCCGTATATGATAGAGTCAAGCTTATTTTCAATCACCTATGCTATAAAAATAAACTTTCAAAGAAAGAAAAAGTGAGAGAAAAACTTGTTGGGAATCGAACCCAGGTCTTTTGCACAGTAGGCTTACGTCGTTCCCCTACACTACTCAATTCGTTACATTTTGGATTTCCTACTTACTGCTCACATAGTACTGGTACGTAGCTGGCCCGCGTCCGTGGAATTATATACCTCTATAATCGGAAACACACTTAATTGTTTGCGTACTTCCACAAAACATACAAACACCAAATTTTGCATACTTGTTCGTCATGGGATGTGAGTAATGGGAAAATTCCGATATCACGAAAAAGGCGACATTTTCCATGTAAATGAAGTGTCGAAATTTTTCGTCGGTTTGAAATGCTGGTTTTTAGAGTAGTTCCGCACACCATAGAAACGTCATATTTTGTCAGGCAGTGAAGCTAGGAACATAGTTTATGATAGAAAAAAGAGCATTAAAATTCGTTTTCGTTTCGCGGCGCAAATCGAAAAAATGTGAAATTTGTAATGGCTGTATCTAGGAGGTAGAAATTTCGAGGTGATGTTTATTCTGATGCGTAGTTTGCGAATCCGCCCTTAAACTTGAAAAAAATAGTCATGTTCGGTGTAAGAAAGTGCTAGGAATATTATAAGGGGGCGTCTAATTCTACACAATTTGTAGATATGGTGGAATCACGAGATTGCGTTCAAGTGTGTAGAGTACAGCGCATGTGAGGGGAAAATTCCGACATGTTGGAAAAGTCGTCATCTTCGATTCAAAATGGCGGCTCAAAAATTTGTAACCATGAAAATTGTAAGTTGTGCTCTTGGTAGGTAAGCCAGGTTTCGCTATGTTATTAAGGACGTAGTTCAGTTTAAGTGAAGAAACAAATCATTGGAGAAGTCGCCATCTTGAATTCAAAATTGCCATATTTTTGAATTGCCTTCATTTGGCCTCTTATGTGGTATATTGAGGAGAATAGAACAAGCAGAATTCAACGTAGTAAGTTAGCTCCGCGGTAGCAGTTCCGCTCGAGCCGTCGAGCGAAGCACATCGTGGAGTAGTTTGACTGTGTTACGTCTGTTTGTTCTACTCCTGCGCACTTGTGTGCTGTGACAGTTTTCTCGTACCTATTGTGTTAGGCCAGTTAGTGCCTCCCAGTGAGTGAGTTCAGTGTTTTTTGCTGTTGCTTTTTTCTTGGTAATTATGGCTTACAAAAAGGACCTGCAATTTAAATTTGTCTTTGATAAAAAGTTCCGTAGTTCCCGTCCGACTTCCAGTCAAGTTTATCAGTGGTTAAGTGAAACGTTTCCGGGCATTTTTGACAATATTAGTGCTCTTCAGTTACACGCCGAGTCTTATAGTATTTATCTGAAATTTAAGAATGTACAAGCATATGAACAGTTTGCTTCTAGTGCCCCTGATTCTGTGGTCTTTCATCATGCCGATGGAATTTCTAGCACTGTCAGGATTGTTCCGGCGGAAACCCTAATAAAGCAGATTAGGATATACGACTTCCCTTTGGAGGCGCCATTACAGTTACTTGAAGAACATTTTAGTGCTTATGGAAAGGTGCGTCAAGTGGAACCCCAATTTTGGGCAGCTCCTTTTCCCCCAGGAATTGATAGTGGTATCCGCATTATTCATATGGAACTCCAGAAACATATTCCGTCAAGATTAATAGTTCAGGGCTATAAAGTGGGTGTATCCTATGATGGTCAACCTATTACTTGTTTTTTTTGCCAATCTCATTTACATACCATCTCCATCTGCCCGTTGAAAAAATCAAAACCTGTGAGTGAGAAACCGGCCCCTGTCTCTGTCCAAATGACTGAACTTGGAAAAGTGCAACGTTCCCTTCTGTCGTCACGGCCTTTGGAGGTTCGAGCAGATGTCCACCAGGAACCTGCTCGGGGTCCCCCAGAGGTTTCTTTTTTGAATGATGAGAGTGAGTTTCCTGAGTTACCAACGTCCCGCCCAGTATCGCAGTTTCATCAGAACAAATTACTTCGGCGGAGGCAGTGCCAAAGGTACCACCCCCGATAATCCACGAGCCGCCACTGGATGTTGTGAGCCAAGTGTCAACTAGTGTTGCGCCGCCTGATACTCTTCCGGAGTCGAGTGACTCCTCTTTAGTACAGGCAGAAGCTTTTCTTTCTCCTACAGTTCCTCAAGGTGATGTTTCTGTTTCTCCGGATCCCGCTTCGCAACAAAAAAGAAGACGAGTTTCAAGGTCATCTGCAAGGAAAAAAGAATTGAGTTTACTTCTTAGTGCAGTTAAAGGAACGGATAAAACTGACTCACGTGCTCCTACAGCGAAAGTGCATGCAATTTCTGATTCGGAACTCACGTGAGTGTAGGTGTGTCTGTCCTTGGAATTCTTTTGCTCCCAGAAAGCAGTTTGTAGCAACAGGTTGGCTATGTCTGTCTGTTTGTTTATGTTTCTCTTTGGTGTTGTTACGGGACAACAGAACTCTATATTACAAGCAGTGCCATGGGTGGATAGAAACTTCTCCCTTGTGTGCGCAGAAAACAATTTTCATTTTCATAGTGAGTCTGTTATTTATTATTATTATTATTATTATTATTATTATTATTATTATTATTATTATTATTATTATTATTATTATTTTTGTACCGATATGTCAGCGGTAAATTCATTTACTGTGTTAGCTCTTAATATCCATCGCATCAGTTCAGCGTCTAATAAAGCCCTTCTTAAACACTTCATTGAACACCGTCACCCCGACGTATGTGGTATCGTTGAACTGACTTTTCCGTCGTTAGACTTTCTTAGTGACTACCATGCAATAATTAATTGTGAATCATCTACAGGGGTGGCTCTTTTGGTAAGGAAGGGTCTTACGTATGATAGAGTGGCCTTATCTCCCGATGGGAGGGCAATACGTTGTTATATTCACGATATTTGTGTGATTCTCCTCTATGCGCCTTCGGGCTATATCATGGTACGAGAAAGGGAACAGTTTTATGAGCACACCATCCCGTCTTTAATTCCGCCTGGCATTAATCAGTGTATTTTGATCGGTGATTTTAATGCTGTAATTAACCCCCAAGATTCTCTCAACCCCTCACCTCCATGTTATGCGTTAGAGGCGCTTGTGCGAGCTATGCAGCTACAGGATGCGCTCAGTGTATCCAACTCGCCGCATGCGTTCACATTCTGTGGGTCCACAAATAAGAGTCGGCTCGATCGAGCGTATTTAACGGCACCTTTAAGTTCGACGGTGGTCCATTTGTTAACTCTTCACTTGCCGTTCTCCGACCATTCGGCTATTGAAATGGCTCTTAAATTTCCGTTTTCCATACCTGCCGCACGAGGTTCTTCTTTTTGGAAAATTAATACGGAAGTTATGTCACGAGAGGAAGTGGTGGAGTTGTTTGCTACTAAGTTTGTCTATTGGTGTAGTATGAAAAAATATTATTCGACTGTCGGATCATGGTGGAATGTATATTGTAAGCCCAAAATCCGTAGTTTTTTTCAATGGCGCGGTAGAATCGCGCGCGAGGACGATCGTCTGTTGCACGAATTTTTTTATCGTGCTCTTTGTGAACTTTGGGCGGCTCCTGCTTCCCTGGAAAATTTCGCACGTATCAACGATCTTAAATTCCGGATGAAACAGATTTACGCACATTCCTCGCTGCAAGCTTATTTTTCTGAGGATTTTTATCATTGTTTCCCAGAGGAAACTGCGTCTATATATCACGTAGACCGCCTGCTACGAAAAAGGAGATCGACTTTCATCCCTTCCCTTGTTTTACATGATGGGACGACTACGAACGATGTTTTCCAGATTTTACATGAATTTACGCGCTATTATACTGCTTTTGCGAGTGCAAAATCAATGGATTATGCTTACGGAACGGAATTCTTGTCCACGTTACCCCACCAACTAACGGATCAAGAAGGTCAGGCGTTAATGAGTCCCATCACCGAACATGAAATTTTCAATGTTCTCAAGAAAGCTAAAGGTCGCAGTGCCCCTGGAATAGATGGCTTGAATATAGCATTTTACAAACGTTATTGGCCATGTCTCAGTGCAACGCTCGTTACTCTCTTTAACGAGTTCTTATCGGGGGCCGCGTTTTCGCACAACACCGCCGTCCTTGTACTTATTCCTAAATCATCTTCAGCACGTGAGGTTTCAGACTTCCGACCTATCTCTTTATTGCCGGTTGACCTCAAACTATTTACCAAGATACTCACCTCGCGACTACGACCAATTGTTCGCCGCTATATCAGTCCTTTTCAGGCCGCACTCCACGAGACCCATAACCTTCAGTATACTTTACGTTCACTGCGAGATCTTTTTGCGTATTTTCACTCCCGTCATGTGCCGGCGGGAGCACTGGCGGTGGACCTGGAAAAAGCGTATGATTGCGTCGATCATGGCTTCTTAGCGTTAACTCTTGAAGCCTGGGGTTTCCCGTTAGCCTTCCGGCGGGTCATCTCCAATCTGTATTCTACAGCCAACTTTCGCATTCAGATTAATGGCCATTTATCCCCCGTTATTCAGTTACAACGCGGTTTGCGTCAGGGTTGTAGTTTGAGTTTCACGCTCTTTGCATTGGTGCTAGACCCTTTACTTCGGCGGTTGGCCACATTATCGCCTCCTGGGCCCTCTATGTTTCGCAGCCAAAATATCTTTGCGTATGCTGATGATCTGAATGTAACCGGAGTGGATCCCGCGGCTATGATGGAATGTTTTCCAGTTTTGCAGCGATTTTCGCGTTGTTCCGGTCTCCACTATAATACCCGTAAGACTCACGTTCTACAGTTTCATGGTTTTCATTTACCTCCCAGTGACCCTGGTACACCACCTTTACCTCATGTCACGTCTTTAAACATCCTCGGGATTCCCTTTACGTCCTGTCCCACTCCGCATTATGATGAGATTTGGTCCCCACTGTTATCACAAGTCCGTCAACTGTTGTATTCCATGCGTTTTCGAAGACTCCATCTATTACATCGTATTCAATTTATTAACGTTTATGTGGCGACCAAGCTGTGGTACCGTGCGAGAATCTACCCTCTCCCGGAACTATATGCACGTAAGTTTGAATCCCTGTTTCTTTGGCATATTTGGCGCGGTTTCTTTTTCCGCATTCCTCGTACTGCACTTTACCTTCCGCGTTTTCGTGGGGGATTAAGTCTCGTTCACCTTCGCATTAAATGCCAAACTTTGTTTATGAGCGACTTCTATAATGCTCTTGTCATTGGAGACTCTGTAACACAACGATGGATTAGTTGCTTCTGGCCGAGCTATGAATCTCCTCTAAACCCTCCTTTTATACAATTTGCCGCCCAGTGTCCATCTTATGTTTTGACCTTAATTCGTCATTGGACCTACGCTGGGACGATCATTGATCCCGCCCGTCATAATGCCCGTACATTATATCGTCTTCTTTTAGAGTTAACATATCCTCAGACACGACTTCGAATACTCCACCATTTCCCGCAGGTGATATGGCCTCAAGTCTGGGAAAATATTTTTGATGCTGTGTTACCTTCTTATATGCAAGAGGCCTGGTTTAAAGTTGTTCATCAGCTTATCCCTACTCGTGCGCGTTTATACGCAGTTCATCGCGCACCCGATGCGCTTTGCGAAAGATGCAATGAAGAAGATACATTGGACCATCGTTACACGCAGTGCGTAGGTGCGTCCACAATCTGGAGAAATCTGACGGTGATGTTAGGTCGAATTAGCCGCCGTCCACCACATCAGTTCACTGTTGATTACTTGCTACTTCCAGATTTTCATTTCTTCCCACCTGCCAAACATCATGCTGTGCTCTTCCTAATTGCGTGTACGATAATTTATGTTCAGCGCTACACGCCTTTGTTGGATGCATGCACGTATTTTGACTTTTTGCGACGCACGCGCAGAAAACTCTTCCCTCCCGCGGTGGACCGGCGTCTTTTCAGTCGGTTTTTAGAGGTGGTGTTGCTATAAACTCTTTCCTTCCCGTACGTATGAATATTGACAAGTATGTAGCCAAAAGTTTTTTTTTTTTTTTCTCATTTTTTCATTTTTTTCATTTTTTTAAAAATCATTTCTTTTATAAATTTTCAGATATGTTGATTTTTTATATGTTAATATTCGTTCAGTACAGCTATTGATAGAGCTGCTCTCTTGTGTTAATTCATACCGGCAGTTGTCCGGTTCTTGTTAAGTTAGTGTATGTTCTGTCAGTACAATAAAAACTAGCGGTAAAGTGTCTGGTTTCTGAGTAGCAGGTCTGGGTTCGAATCCTCGCCGACCTTGTTTTATCTTGCGTTTTTTTTCTTATCACTTTGCTTTGTTTTATCAAAATAATTTATGTTGGCATTGCGTGAACAAAATATTTTCGTTATTACAGACATTGACGGAAAGGATATATTTATACGCTAACTGTTGAGATGGTCTCGAAACTAGGCAGTATGTTCGTGTAAAGTTTCGAGACGATACTGAAGTATTTAAAATCAAACATATGTAGCATTGGAAATGGAGCATCACCAGTGTCTCTATCGGAAGCAATGTTCGGGGGGGGGGGGAGTATTACCCCGGGGGCACTGCTGATAACATTCTATTTGTTATTGTATTATATACGTATTATTTTGATCTCGCCAGGGGCGCTCTGAGGAGGCGGTGTTCCCCAAAAAGAGTCTGAAAGAAACAATGGGCATCTTTTTCACGATATAGTGTCCATAGAAGACAACAATACATTTTGTCTCGCGACAACAGTGTCTACTTCAAACCGGAAACGATTGCAAAGTATCTCTCTCCCCTTTTATGTCCCTCGTTAAGATACCTGAGTATACCAAATTTGGAGAGAATACCACAAATAGAAAGTATAAAATATTAATTTTAAGGAAATACACACACATACAGGGACGTACGCAGGGGGTGGTTCCTGGGGGTCCGGACCACCCCCGAAATTCCAACTTTTGTGTAAATGTAGCCTAATTTTTGGGACAAGTTTAGGAATTTCAATATAAAATACACAGATATTGAGTTTGGACCCCTCCCGAAATAAATTCCTGCGTACGCCACTGCACACATACGCTCATACACACACACACAAATGGGCCCCTCTTGAAAATTGTCTCGTCGGCAGCGTACATATTTATAATATATAAGATACGTGGGAAAGTGCCCCTTTCGATTTAATAGTTTTAGTTGCGGGTCCGGTTGGAATGAAATGCCGTATATGATAGAGTCAAGCTTATTTTCAATCACCTATGCTATAAAAATAAACTTTCAAAGAAAGAAAAAGTGAGAGAAAAACTTGTTGGGAATCGAACCCAGGTCTTTTGCACAGTAGGCTTACGTCGTTCCCCTACACTACTCAATTCGTTAGATTTTGGATTTCCTACTTACTGCTCACATAGTACTGGTACGTAGCTGGCCGGCGTCCGTGGAATTATATACCTCTATAATCGGAAACACACTTAATTGTTTGCGTACTTCCACAAAACATACAAACACCAAATTTTGCATACTTGTTCGTCATGGGATGTGAGTAATGGGAAAATTCCGATATCACGAAAAAGGCGACATTTTCCATGTAAATGAAGTGTCGAAATTTTTCGTCGGTTTGAAATGCTGGTTTTTAGAGTAGTTCCGCACACCATAGAAACGTCATATTTTGTCAGGCAGTGAAGCTAGGAACATAGTTTATGATAGAAAAAAGAGCATTAAAATTCGTTTTCGTTTCGCGGCGCAAATCGAAAAAATGTGAAATTTGTAATGGCTGTATCTAGGAGGTAGAAATTTCGAGGTGATGTTTATTCTGATGCGTAGTTTGCGAATCCGCCCTTAAACTTGAAAAAAATAGTCATGTTCGGTGTAAGAAAGTGCTAGGAATATTATAAGGGGGCGTCTAATTCTACACAATTTGTAGATATGGTGGAATCACGAAATTGCGTTCAAGTGTGTAGAGTACAGCGCATGTGAGGGGAAAATTCCGACATGTTGGAAAAGTCGTCATCTTCGATTCAAAATGGCGGCTCAAAAATTTGTAACCATGAAAATTGTAAGTTGTGCTCTTGGTAGGTAAGCCAGGTTTCGCTATGTTATTAAGGACGTAGTTCAGTTTAAGTGAAGAAACAAATCATTGGAGAAGTCGCCATCTTGAATTCAAAATTGCCATATTTTTGAATTGCCTTCATTTGGCCTCTTATGTGGTATATTGAGGAGAATAGAACAAGCAGAATTCAACGTAGTAAGTTAGCTCCGCGGTAAAGTGTCTGGTTTCTGAGTAGCAGGTCTGGGTTCGAATCCTCGCCGACCTTGTTTTATCTTGCGTTTTTTTTCTTATCACTTTGCTTTGTTTTATCAAAATAATTTATGTTGGCATTGCGTGAACAAAATATTTTCGTTATTACAGACATTGACGGAAAGGATATATTTATACGCTAACTGTTGAGATGGTCTCGAAACTAGGCAGTATGTTCGTGTAAAGTTTCGAGACGATACTGAAGTATTTAAAATCAAACATATGTAGCATTGGAAATGGAGCATCACCAGTGTCTCTATCGGAAGCAATGTTCGGGGGGGGGGGGAGTATTACCCCAGGGGCACTGCTGATAACATTCTATTTGTTATTGTATTATATACGTATTATTTTGATTTCGCCAGGGGCGCTCTGAGGAGGCGGTGTTCCCCAAAAAGAGTCTGAAAGAAACAATGGGCATCTTTTTCACGATATAGTGTCCATAGAAGACAACAATACATTTTGTCTCGCGACAACAGTGTCTACTTCAAACCGGAAACGATTGCAAAGTATCTCTCTCCCCTTTTATGTCCCTCGTTAAGATACCTGCGTATACCAAATTTGGAGAGAATACCACAAATAGAAAGTATAAAATATTAATTTTAAGGAAATACACACACATACAGGGACTACGCAGGGGGTGGTTCCTGGGGGTCCGGACCACCCCCGAAATTCCAACTTTTGTGTAAATGTAGCCTAATTTTTGGGACAAGTTTAGGAATTTCAATATAAAATACACAGATATTGAGTTTGGACCCCTCCCGAAATAAATTCCTGCGTACGCCACTGCACACATACGCTCATACACACACACACAAATGGGCCCCTCTTGAAAATTGTCTCGTCGGCAGCGTACATATTTATAATATATAAGATACGTGGGAAAGTGCCCCTTTCGATTTAATAGTTTTAGTTGCGGGTCCGGTTGGAATGAAATGCCGTATATGATAGAGTCAAGCTTATTTTCAATCACCTATGCTATAAAAATAAACTTTCAAAGAAAGAAAAAGTGAGAGAAAAACTTGTTGGGAATCGAACCCAGGTCTTTTGCACAGTAGGCTTACGTCGTTCCCCTACACTACTCAATTCGTTAGATTTTGGATTTCCTACTTACTGCTCACATAGTACTGGTACGTAGCTGGCCCGCGTCCGTGGAATTATATACCTCTATAATCGGAAACACACTTAATTGTTTGCGTACTTCCACAAAACATACAAACACCAAATTTTGCATACTTGTTCGTCATGGGATGTGAGTAATGGGAAAATTCCGATATCACGAAAAAGGCGACATTTTCCATGTAAATGAAGTGTCGAAATTTTTCGTCGGTTTGAAATGCTGGTTTTTAGAGTAGTTCCGCACACCATAGAAACGTCATATTTTGTCAGGCAGTGAAGCTAGGAACATAGTTTATGATAGAAAAAAGAGCATTAAAATTCGTTTTCGTTTCGCGGCGCAAATCAAAAAAATGTGAAATTTGTAATGGCTGTATCTAGGAGGTAGAAATTTCGAGGTGATGTTTATTCTGATGCGTAGTTTGCGAATCCGCCCTTAAACTTGAAAAAAATAGTCATGTTCGGTGTAAGAAAGTGCTAGGAATATTATAAGGGGGCGTCTAATTCTACACAATTTGTAGATATGGTGGAATCACGAAATTGCGTTCAAGTGTGTAGAGTACAGCGCATGTGAGGGGAAAATTCCGACATGTTGGAAAAGTCGTCATCTTCGATTCAAAATGGCGGCTCAAAAATTTGTAACCATGAAAATTGTAAGTTGTGCTCTTGGTAGGTAAGCCAGGTTTCGCTATGTTATTAAGGACGTAGTTCAGTTTAAGTGAAGAAACAAATCATTG